>NC_083439.1:5797008-6158743 GCF_020745735.1 Hemiscyllium ocellatum | reverse complement strand
AAGGATAACTTAGGACATTTCACAAGACATGTTGGAAATCATGAAGTTAACACAATTAGCATTAAGGCGCTTTACCTGAATGCTCATAGTTTGTAACATAGTTAACGGCACAAATCATTGTGAATGATTATGATGTGGTAGGCATCACAGTGATGTGGTTACAGGGGGGTCAGTACTGGCAATTAAACATCCAAGGATTTACAACTTATCGAAAAGACAGGGAGGTGGGCAGAGGGGGCAGGGGTTGCCTTGTTAGTTCAGAAAGAAATCAAATCAATGGCACTGAGTGACATAGCGTCGGATGATGTGGGGTCTGTGTGGGTGGAATTGAGGAACCACAAAGGCAAAAAAACCGTAATGGGAGTTATGTACAGACCTCCTAACAGTGGTCAGGACCAGGGACGCAACATGTACCTGGAAATAGATAGGTCATGTCAGAAAGGCAAGGTCACGGTGATCATGGGGGACTTCAATATGCAGGTGGACTGGGTAAATAATGTTGTCAGTGGATCCAACGAAAGGGAATTCATGGAATGCTTACAGGATGGCTTTTTGGAACAGCTTGTGATGGAGCCTACAAGGGAGAAGGCTATCCTGGACTTAGTGCTATGTAATGAACCAGACTTTATAAAAGATCTTAAAGTAAAAGAATACTTAAAAGGCAGCAATCATAATATGAGTAAAAAGTGAGGTCTGCAGATGCTGGAGATCAGAGCTGAAAATGTGTTGCTGGTTAAAGCACAGCAGGTCAGGCAGCATCCAAGGAACAGGAAATTCGACGTTTCGGTTCCTGATGAAGGGCTCTGGCCCGAAACGTCGAATTTTCTGTTCCTTGGATGCTGCCTGACCTGCTGTGCTTTAACCAGCAACACATTTTCAGCAGCGATCATAATATGGTAGAGTTCAGTCTGCAGTTTGAAAGAGAGAAGGCAAAATCGGATGTAATAGTGTTACAGTTAAATAAAGGTAATTACAGAGGCATGAGAGAGGAACTAATGAAAATAGACTGGAAGCAGAGCCTAGCGGGGAAAACAGTAGAGAAATAATGGCAGGAGTTTGTGGGTGTAATTGAGGACACAGTACAGAGGTTCATCCCAAAGAAAAGAAAGATTATCCAGGGTGGGGGAGGTGGGGGGAATGGGGTGCAGGATTACACAGCCATGGTTAACAAAGGAAGTCAGGAAATGTATCAAAGAAAAAGAGAGAGCCTATAAAATGGCCAAGAGCAGTGGGAAATCAGAAGATTGGGAAGGCTACAAAAACAAACAGAGGATAACAAAGAGAGAAATAAGGAATGAGAGGATCAAATATGAAGGTAGGCTAGCCTGTAATATTATAAATAATAGTAAAAGTTTCTTTCAATGCATAAGAAACAAACAAGAGGCTAAATAGACATTGGACCACTTCAAACTGATGCTGGAAGGTTAGTGATGGGAGATAAGGAACTAGCTGAAAAACTTAACAAGTACATTGTGTCAGTCTTCACAGTGGAAGACATGAGTAATATCCTAACAATTAAGGAGAGTCAGGGGGCTGAGTTGAGTATGGTAGCCATCACAAAAGAGCAAGTGCTAGAAAAGCTAAAAAGTCTAAAAATCGATAGATCTCCTGGCCTTGATGGGCTACATCCCAGAGGTCGGAGGGAGGTGGCTGAGGAAATAGCTGAGGCATTGGTTGTGATCTTTCAAAAAGTCATCGGAGTCGGGGAAGGTCACAGGTGATTGGAAAATCATGGTAGTAACCCCTTTGTTCAAGAAAGGATCAAGACAAAAGATGGGAAATTATAGGCCGATTAGCCTAACCTCGGTTGTTGGTAAAATTCTAGAGTCCATCGTTAAGGATGAGAATTCTAAATTCTTGGAAATGCAGGGTCAGATTAGAACAAAGGATTCTGGGTATTCCAAGATGAAGGATGGGAAAAACTTCTGGCTGTAAGAAGCTGCTCCTTTTTCAGGTATTTTAGATGTTGGGGGTGAATTCCTCAAATTCCAGGGGCAGCAATTACTATTTTATATGCTATTGCATTGTTTCGGAACTTTGGAAAAAAATAAGTCAAAACAACAGCACTTTTAAAAGGGAGAAGAACTGACAAAGGAAGCACATGGTGAGGACAGTGCAGGAGAGAGAGAAAAAGAAACCCACATTGCTAACTGACAGAGTTAGCAGTTACTGCCTTTGCTGTAGAATTTATGTATCGCTGGGACATCGCAGTGCATCTGGGAAAATAAAAAACAGTGAAGTTCACAACTGATCTTGGAGGAACCAGTTGGGAAAGATCACAGCACAAAAACAGATATGTGGATGTTTTAAGCATGGTATTAAAATAAGTCTGCAGTACAGAGTAGAGTGGGTACTTTCTTGATTATACGTTTAATTGAGCTATGTCTCTTAATTAAACCTAAAATATAAATCATAAGTATTAATTTAACCTGGAGCAGTGTTTTGTAGAGGAATAAGACAGTGCTATTTTCTGGGCCTGTAGATTGAAAAAAGCAAAAATGGCTCTTAGTAGAGTGATATGCTCTTCTTGTCAGATGTGGGAGTTTAGGGAGAGTTTACGGATTACTGAGGATTATATCTGCAATAAATGCCATTAGTTGTGAATCCTATCAGATCGAATGGATTGGTTGGAGAGGCAGTTAGAGGCAATGAGGAATTTACAAGAGCAAGGGTGTGTGATGGATGGCAGTTATAGGAAGGTGGGAAAGTCTCAGATACAATCACATTGATGAGTTAACTCCAGGAAAGGTAAGAGAGATCGGCACCTAGTGCAGAAGTCTTCTGTGACTATCCCCATTTCAAAAAAAATATGCTGTTTTGGAAAATGTAGAGGTGATGGATTCTCAGGGGAATGTAGCACGAACAGTCAAGTTTCTGGTATTGAGGCTAAGTCTAGAACAATGAGGGATATGTCGGGTTTCAAGAGATCAATTGTGTTAAGGGATTCTCTAGTCGGAGGTATAGACAGATGTTTCTGCGGCCAGAAGTGAAAAAGCAGAATAGTGTGTTCTTCCCTGGTGCCAGAATCAAGGATGTCTCAGAGAGGGTGCAGAATATTCTCAAGGGGGGGAGGGGTCAGCAAGAGGTCATTGTGCACATTGGAATCAACGACATTGGAAGGGAAAAGGTTGAGACTCTGAAGGGAGATTACAGAGAGTTAGGCAGGAATTTAAAAAGGAGGTGCTCCAGGGTAGTAATGTCTGGATTACCCCCAGTGCTATGAGCTAGTGAGGGCAGGAATAAGAGGATAGAGCAGATGAATGCATGGCTGAGGAGCTGGTGGATGGGAGAAGGATTCACATTTTTGGATCATTGGAAGCTGTTTTGGGGTAGAAATGACCTGTACAAGAAGGACGGATTGCACCTAAATTGGAAGGGGACTAATATACTGGCAGGGAGATTTGCTAGAGCTGCTTGGGAGGATTTAAACTAGTAAGGATGCAAACACTACAGGAAGGATACAAAGGGAGGCGAGAGAGAAGTGGGAGTGGCATTTTTGTACTGAGGGAGGATATTCCCGGAAATACATCCAGGGAAGTTATTTGAGTGGAACTGAGAAATAAGAAAGAGATTGTCACCTTATTGGGATTGTATTATAGACCCCCTAATAATCAGAGGGAAATTGAGAAACAAATTTGCAAGGAGATTTCAGTTATCTGTAAGAGTAATAGGATAGTTATGGTAGGGGATTTTAACTTTCCAAACATCGACTGGAACTGCCATAGTGTTAAAGATTTAGATGGAGAGGAATTTCTTAAGTGTATACAAGACAATTTTCTGATTCAGTATGTGGATGTACCTACTAGAGAAGGTGCAAAACTTGACCTACTCTTGGGAAATAGGCAGGGCAGGTGACTGAGGTGTCAGTGGGGGAGCACTTTGGGGCCAGCGACCATAATTCTATTCGTTTTAAAATAGTGATGGAAAAGGATAGGCCAGATCTAAAAGTTGAAATTCTAAATTGGAGGAAGGCTAATTTTGATGGTATTAGGCAAGAACTTTCAAAAGCTGATTGGGCGCAGATGTTCGCAGGTAAAGGGACGGTTGGATAATGGGAAGACTTCAGAAATGTGATAATGAGAGTCCAGAGAAAGTATATTCCTGTTAGGGTCAGAGGAAAGGCTGGATGACTAAAGAATTGAGATTTCTTAAGAAAAAGAAGGCAGGACAGATGGAGTGAATCCTTAGAAGACCATAAAGCCAAAGGAGTATATACTTAAGAGGGAAATCAGGAGGGCAAAAAGAGGACATGAGATAGCATTGGCAACTAGAATTAAAGAAAATCCAAAGGGTTTTTACAAATACATTAAGGACAAAAGGGTAACTAGGGAGAGAATATGGCCCCTCAAAGATCAGCAGGGCGGCCTTTGTGTTGAGCTGTAGAAGATGAGGGAGATACCAAACAAGTATTTTGCATCAGTATTTACTGTGGAAAAGGACATGGAAGATGTAAAATGTAGGGAAATAGAGGGTGACAACTTGGAAAATGACCATATTACAGAGGAGGAAGTGCTGGATGTATTGAAACACATAAAAGTGGATACATCCCCAGGACTTGATCAGGTGGGAAGCTAGGAAAGTGATTGCTGGGCCTCTTGCTGAGATATTTGTATCATCAATAGTCACAGGCGAGGTGCTGGAAGACTGGAGGTTGGCTAACGTGGTGCTACTGTTTAAGAAGGGCGGTAAAGACAAGCCAGGGAACTATAGACCAGTGAGCCTGACGTCGGTGGTGGGCAAATTGTTGGAGGGAATTCTGAGGGACAGGATGTACATGTATTTGGAAAGGCAAGGACTAATTAGGGATAGTCAACATGGCTTTGTGCGTGGGAAATCATGTCTCACAAACTTGATTGAGATTTTCGAAGAAGTGACAAAGAGGATTAATGAGGGCAGAGCGGTGGATGTGATCTATACGGACTTCAGTAAGGCATTCAACAAGGTTCCCCATGAGAGACTGATTAGCAAAGTTAGATCTCACGGAATACAGGGAGAACTAGCCATTTGGATACGGAACTGGCTCAAAGGTAGAAGACAGAGGGTGGTAGTGGAGGATTGTTTTTCAGACTGGAGGCCTGTGACCAATGGAATGCCACAAGAATTGGTGCTGGGTCCTCTACTTTTCATCATTTATATAAATGATTTGGATGTGAGCATAAGAGGTATAGTTAGTAAGTTTGCAGATGACACCAAAATTGGAGGTGTAGTGGACAGCGAAGAATGTTACCTCAGATTACAATGGGATCTTGATCAGATGGGCCAATGGGCTGAGAAGTGGCAGATGGAGTTTAATTTAGATAAATGCGAGGTGCTGCTTTTGAAAAAGTAAATCAGAGCAGGACTTATACACTTAATAGTAAGGTCCTAGGGAGTGTTGCTGAACAAAGAGACCTTGGAGTGTAGGTTCATAGCTCCTTGAAAGTAGAGTTGCGGGTAGATAGGATAGTGAAGAAGGTATTTGGTATGCTTTCCTTTATTGGTCAGAGTATTGAGTACAGGAGTTGGGAGGTCATGTTGCGGCTGTACAGGACATTGGTTAGGCCACTGTTGGAATATTGCATGCAATTCTGGTCTCCTTCCTATTGGAAAGATGTTGTAAAACTTGAAAGGGTTCAGAAAAGATTTACAAGGATGTTGCCAGGGTTGGAGGGTTTGATCTATAGGGAGAGGTTGAACAGGCTGGGGCTGTTTTCCCTGGAACATTGGAATGACCTTATAGAGGTTTACAAAATCATGAGGGGCATGGATAGGATAAACAGACAAAGTCTTTTCCCTGGGGTGAGGGAGTCCAGTATTCAAGGGCATAGGTTTAGGGTGAGAGGGGAAAGATATAAAAGAAACCCTAAGGGGCAACTTTTTCACACAGAGGGTGGTACGTGTATGGAATGAGCTGCCAGAGGAAGTGGTGGAGGCTGGTACAATTGCAACATTTAAAAGGCATCTGGATGTGTATATGTATTTGGGGGGATATGGGCTAGATGCTGACAGGTGGGACTAGATTGGGTTGGGATATCTGGTCGGCATGGCTGGGTTGTTCCGAAGGGTCTATTTCCATGCTGTACATCTCTATGATTCTATAAGTAAGCATGGATTTCGTAAAGGGAGGTTGTGCCTTACAAACCTGTTAGAATTCTTTGAAGAGGTAACAAGTAGGTAGATGAGGGAAACTCAGTGGATGTTATCTATCTCGACTTTCAAAAGGCCTTTGATAACATGCCTCACAGGAGGCTGCTGAGTAAAGTGAGGGCCTATGGTGTTCAAGGTGATCTACTGGCATGGGTTGAGGGATGGCTATCTGACTGATTGGCAGAGAGTTGAGATAAAAGGTTCTTTTTCGGAATGACAGTTGGTGACAAGTGGTGTCCCACAGGGTTCAGTGTTGGGGCTGCAGATGTTCACTTTATATATTAATGATCTGGACGAGGGGACAGGGGCATTCTGGCGAAGTTCGCTGATGATATAAAGTTAGGTGGACAGGCAGATTGTACTGAGGAGGTGGGGAGGTTGTAGAAAGATTTTGACAGTTTAGGAGAGTGGTCCACGAAATGGCTGATGAAATTCAATGTGAGCAAGTGCGAGGTCTTGCACTTTGGAAAAAACAATACAGACATGGACTATTTTCTACACGGTGAGAAAATTCATAAAGCTGAAGCACAAAGGCATCTGGGAATGCTAATCCAGGATTCTCTAAAGGTTAACTTTCAGGTTGAGTCCATGTTTAAGAAAGCAAATGTAATATAGTCATTTATCTCAAGAGGGTTGGAATATAAAAGCAGTGATGTGCTTCTGAGACTTTATAAAGTTCCAGTTAGGCCCCATTTAGAATACTGTGTCCAATTTTGGGCCCCACACCTCAGGAAGGACATACTGGCATTGGAGCATGCCAACGAGATTCACCCGGATGATCCCTGGAATGGAAGGCCGAACATATGATGAACAGCTGGTGGGCGGCATGGTGGCACAGTGGTTAGCACTGCTGCCTCACAGCACCTGAGACCCGGGTTCAATTCCCGACTCAGGTGACTGACTGTGTGGAGTTTGCACGTTCTCCCCGTGTCTGCGTGGGTTTCCTCCGGGTGCTCCGGTTTCCTCCCACAGTCCAAAGATGTGCGGGTCAGGTGAATTGGCCATGCTAAATTGCCCGTAGTGTTAGGTAAGGGGTAAATGTAGGGGTATGGGTGGGTTGCGCTTCGGCGGGTCGGTGTGGACTTGTTGGGCCGAAGGGCCTGTTTCCACACTGTAAATCTAATCTAATCTAATCCTGGGATTGTATTCATTAGAGTTTAGAAGGTTGAGGAGAGATCTAATAGAAACTTACAAGATAATGCAAGGCTTAGAAAGGATGGTCCCTGGGAAGATGTTTCCATTTGGCAGGATGACTAGGACCCGAGGGCATAGTCTTAAAACTAGAGGGGGTCAATGTAGAAGGTAATGAGGAGACGTTTCTTCAGCTAGAGAGTGGTGGGCCTGTGGAATATATTGGCATGGAGTGCAATGGAGGCAGGGACATTGGATGTCTTCAAGGCAGAGATTGATAAATTCTTGATCTTGCAACAAATTAAGGGCTATGGGGAGAGTGCAGGTAAGTGGAATTGAAATATCCATCAGCAATGATTAAATGTGGAGTGGGCTCGATGGGCTGAATGGCTTTACTTCCACTTCTATGTCTTATGATCTTATGGTCTTAAATATGTGTACCCCTAGGTCTGAGGCACTGCTCTCTGGTCTGAGACTCTCGCAAAGGGGGAAGCAATCTTTCTGTATCTACCCTGACAAGAATCCTGTCTGTTTCAATAAAATTGCCTCTCATTTTTCAAAACACCAATGAGTAGGCCCAACCTACTCAATCTCTCCTCATAACCCAGTCCCTTCACACCCAATATAAGCCTGCCTTGAACCTTTTCAGGACTGCCTGCAATGCCAGGATATCTTTCCTTAGATAAAAAGGCACAGCATCCAGCTCTGGTCTATCTCGTCCCTTGTATAGTTTTTAATAAAACTTCCCTACTTTTGTACTTCATTGTTCTGGAAATGAAGGACATCATTCCAATTACCTTCCCTTTTACCCACTGAACTTGGATGCTGGTTTCTTGTGATTCATGGACGAGGTCTCCCCAGTCCCTCAATTCTGTAGCTTTCTGCAGTCTTTCTCCATTTAAATAATATTCAGTCAATATTCAACCATATTTGTATGGGACTGGAGTCACATGTAGCACATTCTGAGTAAGGAACAGTAAGCTCGCTTTCATAAAAGTCATTTGTGAAACAGTTGGTCTCTTACAACAATCTGATCACTCCATGGCCCCTTTTTACTCACAGTAGCTGTTTGGTACCACATTTAAACAATAACAAGTTAATTTTCAAGTTGGGATTTGAACTAGCCTAAACTAGCTCTCTAGCCTAAAGGAGCAGTCTCTCAGTAATGCAGGATCTAACCCACGTTCCAACCTTCATGGTTGCCTTATCGATGATGGCTGATCGACTAAGTGTCATGTCAGTAAAGACAGAGCAAGCTGCAAAGTGGGAGAAGGTGTGAATGTTGGGTGATGGGATGAAAAGAGTGACTACCACAGGCGTGGGGTGGTGCAGTAGCTCAGTGGTCAGTGTTGCTGCCTTACAGTGCCAGGGGCCTGGGTTCGATTCCAACATGTAGAGTGTGCCTGTGTGGGTTGCTCCTGTGTCTGAGGTGAGGTGAATTAGCCATGGGGCTTACAGGGAAGGGGTGGGATGCTGTTTGGAGGGTCAGTGTGAACCTGATGGGTCAAAGGCTGCACTGTAGGGTTTCTATGATTGAAAGCAAGTACAGATTTTTGGAATAGGGCCAAAAATAATTTGGGGCATAAGAAGTGTAAAGGTTAGGCAGAGGCGGGAGAATGCATACATGTGTACATTTGGGTTATGGGTAGGACCCTTACATTAAGATTAGCACTGGGACCATTGTGCTTGGGCCAGGAAGGGGCATGGTTTCAGCGTTGTTGTGTCTGGGATGGGTACAGGGTTGTTGTGTCTGAGTTGGGTACAGGGTTGTTGTGTCTGGGTTGGGTAAAGGGTTGTTGTGTCTGGGATGGGTATAGGGTTGTTGTGTCTGGGATTGGTACAGTGTTATTGTGTCTGGGATGGGTTCAGGGTTGTTGTGTCTGGGATGGGTACAGGGTTGTTGTGTCTGGGTTGGGTACAGGGTTGTTGTGTCTGGGTTGGGTACAGGGTTGTTGTGTCTGAGATGGGTACAGGGCTGTGTCTGGGATGGGTATAGGGTTGTTGTGTCTGGGACTGGTACAGTGTTGTTGTGTCTGGGATGGGTTCAGGGTTGTTGTATCTGGGATGGGTACAGCGTTGCTGTGTCTGGGATGGGTACAGCGTTGTTGTGTCTGGGATGGGTTCAGGGTTGTTGTGTCTGGGATGGGTACAGCGTTGTTGTGTCTGGGATGGGTTCAGGGTTGTTGTGTCTGGGATGGGTATAGCGTTGCTGTGTCTGGGATGGGTACAGTGTTGTTGTGTCTGGGATGGGTACAGTGTTGCTGTGTCTGGGATGGGTACAGGGTTGTTGTGTCTGGGATGGGTACAGCGTTGTTGTGTCTGGGATGGGTACAGCGTTGCTGTGTCTGGGATGGGTACAGGGTTGTTGTGTCTGGGATGGGTACAGGGTTGTTGTGTCTGGGACAGGTACAGTGTTGTTGTGTCTGGGATGGGTACAGGGTTGTTGTGTCTGGCATGGGTACAGGGTTGCTGTGTCTGGGATGGGTACAGCGTTGTTGTGTCTGGGATGGGTACAGTGTTGTTGTGTCTGGGATGGGTACAGAGTTGCTGTATCTGGGATGGGTACAGCGTTGCTGTGTCTGGTATGGGTACAGCGTTGCTGTGTCTGGGATGGGTACAGTGTTGCTGTGTCTGGGATGGGTACAGCGTTGTTGTGTCTGGGATGGGTACAGGGTTGTTGTGTCTGGGACAGGTACAGTGTTGTTGTATCTGGGATGGGTACAGTGTTGTTGTGTCTGGGATGGGTACAGCGTTGCTGTGTCTGGTATGGGTATAGCATTGCTGTGTCTGGGATGGGTACAGGATTGCTATGTTCAGGCTGAGTAAAGGGCCAAAGGTCTAGACAAGGTGCAGAATACCGTGATTTCTGTCCTTGGTTCTGACTGGATCCAGGAGAAAGTGGGGACTGCAGATGATGCAAGTTAAAGTCGAATAATGTGGCGCTGGAAAAGCACAACTGGTCAGGCATTATCCGAGGAACAGGAGAGTCAATATTTCAGGCATAAGTCCTTCATTTGGAATGTGGGGGAGGATGAAGTGGGCTGAGACATAAGTAGGAAGGTGGGGGTGGGATGAGGTTGCTATCACCTTCCCAGCTACCTTGCACCCAATTTAGCTCTTCGCCCCCTTCCCCCCTCCTCCACATTCCTGACGTCTGAAATGTCGATTCTCCTCCTCCTCGGATGCTGCCTGACCTGCTGTGCTTTTCTAGAGCCACACATTTTGACCCTGACTGGATATAGCCACACCACACCGATGTTGGTGAATATGGCTAACCATCACCTTCATGTTAGCCTTTGCCAGTAATTGCAGGAGTGAATGAAAAACCATAGTAAGACTATTAATTAGTTATTTTTTTCAAACAGAATGTGCCTATTGCTGACGAAAGGTACATTTTGTTGAAGCTTTTGATCTTTCATTCATCAGGCCAATTCACAAGAAATGCCAATGACAGCGGAAACAAGAACTGTTTGAGAGAAGGTGCTGATTGGTTGGCAAGACACCCCTGAGGTAGACGGACGAGTGAAGAAGACATTTGGTACGCTTACCTTCATTGGTCAGAGCACTGAGTACAAGAGTTCAGGCATCATGTAGCGACTGTACAGGACATTGGGGAGGCCATTTCGAAGTATTGTGTACAGTTCTAGTCACTCTGCTGTAGGAATGATATTATTAATTTGGAGAAGGTGTAGAAAAGATTTACAAGGATGTAGCTGGGATTGGAGGGTTTGAGTTATAAAGAGAGGCTGGATAGACTGGGACTATTTTCACTGGAGTGTAGGAGATGGAGGATGGCCTTGTACATATTATCAAATCATGAGGGACATAGATAAAGTGAATAGCAAAGATCTTTTCCCTGGCTGATGGGAGTTAAAAACTAGAGGGCATGAATTTAGGGTGAGAGTGGAAAGATTTAAAAGGGACCTAAGGAGTAAGATTTTCACACAGAGGGTAGTTCATGGCTGGAATGAACTTCCAGAGAAGTGGTAGATGCAGGTACAGTTACAACATTTAAAAGGCATTTGGACAGGTACATGAACAGAGAAATATGGGCCAAATGCAGGCAGATGGGACTAGTTTAGTTTCGGAACTACATGGAAAAGTTGGAATGAAGGGTCTTTTTCTATGCTGTATGACTCTGTGATGTTATGATTGGTAATGGCAAATCATGGTGAATACACCAGGTAATGATGATTGACAGTTAACCTCACACTTTGTTTAAATTTTAAATCAAGGCTACACATTCTTGAGAATAGTCCCAATGTGTGGAGGAGAGAGCTGTATGTTGAAAAGAAGCATTTAGTGAAAAGGGAAAATGAAAGCATTAGCATTCAAGGAGATATATGAGGTTACCTTGGGATCAATGGAGATGGTGAGGCCAGGAAAGTCAATGATTGAAGAAGAATCAAGGGTGGAACCAATGGGAAAAAAGGTTAGATCCTGGTTAGTCTTTTAAGACACAAAAACAGAATCATCTTTGAGGAAACGTTAAGGAAGAAAATCCCCTTTGAAGATCATAGAGGGGACCAATTTCAATAGGATTTTCCTGATCTGCTGCTACACTGCCAGTGACATGTTGGTGGAGAGCTCTCAGGAAATTACATAGACTGGAGATCAGAAATCCAGAGGAGAGCAATAGGGACAAAGAAAGAACAAAGAAGGAACCAGAGAAGAAAGACAGACTTGACAACACATTACATCTTATTAAACCATTACCTCATCTCAACTTGCTTCATCAACATTAATTACCCTTTGGAATGCAGCAATGTTTGTTATGTAGACAACATGTCAACCACACAACATCACCCTTGTCCCACAAACAGACATGAGATGACCGGTTAATGGGTTGGTTATGTGCCCACAGTCTTATTTGTGTAAAAGCCAGACTCGAAGAACAGGCAGTTTAATTGACACTAATCTATGCAAAGGCAAACCTTTTCCTAGTCTCTTGAGTCACAAAGTCAGCGCAAATAGTCCGTGTCTGAACCTCACTGAGGGGTGGGATTATACGTTGTTGAAGTGGTCTCGGACAGTGCGCCTCAAGGGCTCTTGCATGTTCTGCTTCCCTCTGATTCACTTATCATTGTCATTCCAATTCAAGGAATTCCTGTTGCTGGAAGTGAGGAAATGCAGGTTTCCGTGCTGACATTTAGCAGAAGCCTCAGCCAAGAGTATGCCTGACTGCCATGCTTTTATCCCCAGAGGTTGGGTACATTCCCCCCTAGATGGTGAGTATACTGTCATTGTTAACAATTAACATTAGACAATAGACAATAGACAATAGGTGCAGGAGTAGGCCATTCAGCCCTTTGAGCCTGCACCACCATTCAACATGATCATGGCTGATCATTCCTAATCAGTATCCTGTTCCTGCCTTATCCCCATAACCCTTGATTCCACTATCTTTGAGAGCTCTATCCAACTCTTTCTGAAATGAATCCAGAGACTGGGCCTCCACTGCCCTCTGGGGCAGAGCATTCCACGCAGCCACCACTCTCTGGGTGAAGAAGTTTCTCCTCATCTCTGTCCTAAATGGTCTACCCCCGTATTTTTAAGCTGTGTCCTCTGGTTCGGCACTCACCCATCAGCGGAAACATGTTTCCTGCCTCCAGAGTGCCCAATCCTTTCATAATCTTATCTGTCTCAATCAGATCCCCTCTCAGTCTTCTAAACTCAAGGGTATACAAGCCCAGTCACTTCAGTCTTTCAGTGTAAGGTAATCCCTCCATTCCAGGAATTGACCTCGTGAATCTACGCTGCACTCCCTCAATAGCCAGAATGTCTTTCCTTAAATTTGGAGACCAGAACTGCACACAGAACATTGTTCATCACACGGATACCAGCTCACAGCCTCAAAGGGAATCAGGTCAGAGACACTAAATGTGGGAGCAACTTGCATTTGAGTAGAACTTTTAACCTAGTATTAATTGTAATTCAGTTTGTGTTATGCTAGCGTCCAAATCTCCAGGTTCTACTTCAATTCCTTTTGCTGAGCACAGAAATCCTGTGCCGTACTGAGTGAGTGCTGAACTGTTGGAAATGCAGTCATTCAGATGAGATGTCAACTAAAGCCTCACTTGCCTGCTTGGACAGACCCCCAGATACGACTGGAGAGATCAGGGAAGTCCTCCCTGGTGGCCTGGTCTCTGAATATCCCTCAATCTACATGGTAGAAACCAAATGATATTCTCATTCTAACAGTGATATTTGTTGGAATTTCCTGAGTGTAGATTGGCTGCTGTATTTTCTACGCGTCAACAGTAACAACACTTCAATAAGCATGACACAAAATGCTTTCTGATGCCTGGTGCTCAATACATGTAAGGTTAATCTATGTCAAGTCCATCTAGTTACCATAACGTCATGGTCATAAGACCATAAGAAAAGGAATAGACTGTTTAGCCCCTTAAAACTGCTCCGTCATTCAATAGGATCCAACATTCCTCACATCCAATTTCCTTGCCCTTTCCCCGTAACCCAGGATTGTCCTGACGAACCAAGAATCTATCTAGCTCAGCCTTAAATATATACAAGGACTCAACCCCCACAGCTCTCTGCGGCAAGGAGTTCCAAAGACTCACAGCCCCTGAGAGGAAAAAATTCCTCTTCATCACAGTATCAAATCGGTGCCCCTTTATTCTGAGGCTATTGCCTGTGGTCCTAGACTTTCCCATGAGGGAAAACATTCTCTCAGCATTGACCCTGTCAAGACCCTTGAAAATCCGATGTGTTTCAATGAGATCATCTCTCATTCTTCCAACATCCAGTGAGTAGAATCCCAACCAGCTTAACCTTTGCTCATGAGGCAATCCCTCCATCCCAGGGATCTGGATCTGCCAGGGTTCCAGATGGTCAGACTAGGAGCACTCTACTAGGTGCAATAATCTAGACGGTTAAGATGCTTCACTCCAATAGCATCCCATAAAATTGAGATGAATCAATGTTGATAAACTGTAATGAACATTGTGAGTGCTCCTGGCTTGCTCTGGTTTATAATGTGAGTTGACCATTCCTATCTGCTCTGACCATTTGTTATGACTGTAATTGAATCTAAAAGTTGCCAAAAGTTTTTATTTGAAAAAGGGGCAGGTTCTGATGAGGTTCAGGTCCCAGTGGGATTGCTTTAATGTTGTGATATTTATGGCAGTGGGAATATTAATTCCCATACAACCAAAATCTCTCTCTGAGTCCTCACCTCTGTCAAAACAATATGGAATCTGAGAGGCATGGTGGCTCAGTTGTCAGCACTGCTGCCTCACAGCAGGACCTGGATTTGATTCCACCCTTGGGCGAATGTCTGTTTGGAGTTTGCACATTCTCCCCGTGTCTGTGCGGGTCTTCTCCGGGTGCTCCAGTTTCCTCCCCCAGTCTAAAGGTGTATAGTTTAGGCGGATTGGCTGTGCTGAATTTCCCGTTGTGTCCAAGGAT
Source organism: Hemiscyllium ocellatum (assembly GCF_020745735.1). Classification (NCBI taxonomy): domain Eukaryota; kingdom Metazoa; phylum Chordata; class Chondrichthyes; order Orectolobiformes; family Hemiscylliidae; genus Hemiscyllium; species Hemiscyllium ocellatum. The sequence continues at coordinate 6,144,058 of NC_083439.1, read as the reverse complement.
ATACAGGCTAGGTGGATTAGACATGGTTATATGTAGGAGAGCTGGGTGAGATTCTCTTTGGAGGGTTGGCGCAGATTCGAAGGGCTGAATGGCCTCTTTCTGCATTGCAGGGATTCTATTCTATGGTCTGGCTGTTAGTCCCTGTAAAGGCTACGATGCTGGGCTCTGGATAGAGACTCAGGATTTGAAATTAATAGGTTTTTGTTGGCTAAGGATGTTGGCTAGCACTGGATAAATGGAGTGAGGTTCAGATCAGGCGAGCATATGAATTAGGAACAGCAGGAGGCCACTCAGCCCCTCAAGCTTGCACCATTCAATAAGCCCATGGCTGATCTGTTTCTGTTTCAAACGCCACATTTCCTTCTCACCTGATCCTTTGATCCCTGGCTAATTAAGAATCTGTTTACCTCTGTCTTTACAATGTTCACATACCCCAACTCCACAGCCTTCTGAGGCAGACAATTCCGAAGAGGCACAACGCTCAGAGAGAACAAAGTTTTCCCCTGCCCTGTCCTGAAAATGATGACCCCCTTGTTTTTAAGCAGTGGCCCCTTGTCTGAGACTCACACACAGGAGGAAACATCCTCTCTACATCCACTTTGTCAAGACCTTTCAGGATAGTAGACAGGCAGTGACACAGAGATAATGAACACATGGTCTAGTAATCCAGAACTCCAGGCTGATGTTCTGTGGGACCTGGGTTTAATTCAGACAGGCAGTGAAATTTGAATTCAATTAGAACTGGTGACCATATAATCGCTCTTGATTATCACAAAAACCCATCTTGCTCCTTTAGGGAAGGAAATCTGTCATCTTTACCTGGTCTGCAAGTACCTGGGCAATGTGAAAAATCTGAGAGCACAGAAGGAAGTCAGTCAGGCTTATTTAGGGGCATAGAAGAATACAAGACTGGAAGAATACTATGGCTGAAGTCAGTAGTTGCAAAGACTGACCTTAATCAGCCAGGGCATTGAGAATAGAAGTTGAGAAGTTATGTTGCAGTTGTACAGAACGATGGTGGGGCCACACTTGAAGTATTGCGTCCTGTTTTTGTCACTTTGCTATAGGAACGATGTTATTATACTGGAAAGAAGGCAGAAGAAATTTACGAGGATGTTGCCAGGACTCAATAGTCTGAGTTACAGGGAGAGGTTGGTCAAGCGAGGACATTTTTCGTTAGAACATAGGAGATTGAGGGGGAATCTTATAGAATTTTTAAGATCATGAGAGGCAGGGATAAGGTGAATGCTCTGTCTTTTTCCCAGTGTTAGGGAATCACGGACTAGAGGGCATCAGTTTAAGGTTAGAGGGGAAAAAGTAAAAGGGAACTTGCGGGGCAACTTTTTTACACAGAGGCTGGTATGCATATGGAACGAGCTGCCAGTGGAAGTGGTTGAGGTGGGTACATTAACAACATTTAAAAGGCATTTAGACAAATATATGGATAGGAGAGGTTTAGAAGGATATAGGCCAAGTGCAGGGAAATGGGGTTAGCGTGGATGGACATTCGGGTCAGCATGGACCAGTTTGGGCCAAAGGGCCTGTCTCCATGCTGTAAGACTCTAAAACTCTATGACTACAATTGCGGAATATTTACCCAATTCTTCATTCTCCCTCTGATTTGCGTTCAGTGCCTCATTGAGCAGTCTGTCCCATATGCTCTCCACCTTCTCTCAAAACTAACTATGTACCTTCCCTTTCCATCTTGAGCTGCTGTTCCCTGGCAGTCGAGAATGGGGTAATCTTGAACATATTATGTGCAGCTCCATTTATCTAATTCCCTTAAGAATCCTGACAATGTGAATAATGTTACTTCTCCAGAGTAAATCTTCAGCCTCGCCTCATATTTTCAAAGCTACGAGACCTTGGTCGAGTCAGCGAGACTCCTGAAATAAATAATGAGGTAATGTGCACCATATAATCTGGAGTGGCAGTAATAAGTGTGGAGGAGTCAGCTGCCACCAGGAAAGACTTCATGAAGAATAAGGTGTGAGGAACTTTCCAGAATCCTGTACTTCAAAATCTCTAAGATCTAAGAAATCATATTTCAACTGCTGTTTCCCTCCACAGTACTTGGCTGTTTCTCATTATTAACCCCTTCCTCTCTGTTACACTCTTTCTTGTCTTTTAGCAATATTACTGTCCCTCAGCCCTGTATAGTTTCCTATCTCGATTCCCCCGACACAACCCATGCTCCCCCTGTTCCAAGGGTCCACATCTCTGCATCTGTGTTGAAACTGAAATTCATTGTGACATTTCCCAACTCACTCTTTCCCAAGTCTTCCATACTGAGGAACTTCTAACTCTTCTTTGATCCTCCCATTTTAGTCAGGTCCAGCGTTCTTCTGTCAGCGATGTGTGGTGGACTTGCAGGCAAACCAGTCACGTTCGATGGGGTGTCCTCCTTTGCCAACGACTCTGTAGATGCCCATTGCTCGTCGGGCAGGTTCTGCTACACATGACGATGCCAGACGTTGCTGTAAGTCATTGCTTTCTGCTTTGGCATCGGTTTCCAAGTTATTTCAGCCACTAGTCACTGTGGCAGTGTCCGAATAATACTGACATTTGTCTGTCATTGGCTCACGATTCCCAGATGTGAGAATGGATGTGCAAACCCTTCGTGTTCTACTTGAAGTAGAGTATACCCCACGATCTTTCTGTTTTTCCCAAAAATGTACAAATTTATTCAGAAGTTTGGCTGAACCGGTATCTCTTTGACTGATCCAGTCTCCTCACCTGAACCGAGAAGGTAAGAAATAGGATCAGGAGTAGGCCATCTGGCCCAGCTTTGAGCCTGTTCTGCCATTCAATAGGATCATCTGATTTGGACCTACGATCACTTTCTCATTGACTACATTCCATTACTGCACCACGTCTAAGCTCTTTACTTTCCTCCCCACACCCCTCACTTTAGACAGTCATTACAACTCAGCCTTTGACTAAATGTTGATCAGGAGTCCTGCTATTTCACTCTGTGACTTGCTGTTACGTTTACTTGTTGTGAAGAGCCTTGGGGTTCTTTATTACTTGGAGGGTGTTATAGAAATGGAAGTTGTTGTAGCAGCATTATGCTGATGGATTCTATGTGCTTTTGACCCGTTCAAAGCTGAGCACATTTGCCATTTAATGACACATACTTCAGTCAAGGGAATCCTGATTTTAACTTCTGACTTCCCACTGCAGGGCTTCCTTCAGATACTTGAATGTGTAAACTAGCCAGATACAGTTTCAGTGCAGGACAGAGAGAGAGGGCTGCACCATCAGCGGTGCATGAAGCTGAGACTCCTTTTGCATTACCAGGTGGTCGTTTTAATCTTTTCAAACGTCATCTTTTGACTCCTGGTGGATTTATGAATCTTTTAGCCATCATCACTAAAGCATGTGGTTCGACAATGATCTCACTGCTGTCTGTGGGATCTTGCTGTGCACATATTGGGCGTGGCCTTTTCCAACACCACAGTAGTGATAATGTTTGAAAAGTGCTTCATCTACACAGCAGACATGCGAGGAAAGGTACTGGTCATGGGATGGAAGGGACAGTAGCGATAGCGATACACATTGGCTGAGTAATAGAAAACTGAGAGAAATGGTCAGTGGGGCTGTTTTGGCTGGTGGAAGGATTATAGTGGAGATCCCCAGGGGTCAGTCCTGAACTCCTTATTTTTCCTGATACTTATTTAATGATTTGGGTCCTGGTGCACAGGCAACAATTTCAAAGTTTGGAAGAACTGTGAACCCTGAGCAGGTCATAAGATCCAAGAGCAGAAGTAAACCATTCAGCCCATCAAGTCTGCTCTGCTCGTCAATGAGATCCCAGCAGACCTGGTAATCCTTAACTTCACTTTTTGCCTTTTTCCCAAAACCCTTTATTCAATTACTGACTAAAAATTTGTCCAGCTCAGCCTAAAATACACATAACACAAAAAACATAAACTCATCCAACACCAGTTGAGAGACCAACAGGTTTATTTGGAAGTACAGTACAAGCTTTCGGAGTGCTGCTCCTTCATCAGGTAGCTAGCCAGGTAGGTTGTACATCTGAGACCAACATCATCACCTCCACATCTTAACATAAACATAACAACCCAACCCCTACAGCCCAACCCCTACAGCCCTCTGTGGTAATGAATTCCAGAGATTTCCTACCTTCTGTGAAAAGAAGTTTCTTATCTCTTTCTTAAAAATGTAACCTCTTATTCTGAGATGATGCCCATTGGTCGTAGGCTCTCCCACAAGGGGAAACAAGCATGCCAGATCTCCCCTGTCAAGTCCCCTAAGAATCTTGATTGTTTCAATAAGGTCACCTCTCATTCTTTTGCATTCCAATGAGTACAGGCCCAACCTTCACAAACTCGCCTCATAAGACAATCCCTCCATACCTAGTATCAACTGAGTGGACCTTCACTGGGCTGCCTTCAGAGTGAGTGTGGTGTGGAACTCAAAAAGGAAATTGACAAGTTGGTGGAATGGCAGAGAGGTGGCAGATGAAGTACAATGCAGAGAGGTATGTGGAGATACACTTTGGTAGGAAGAACGTTGAAAGACAGTACGGGGTATAATCCCAAAGAGGGTGCAGAAGAAATACCAATGCTTTATTAATAGGGGCAGAGAGGCCAAGGAGATGATATTGAACTTGGATAAGACCCTTCTTAGACCTCAGCGGGAGTACTGTCTCCAGTTTGGGGCACATAATTCGAATGCGTTGGAGAGATATGATTTATAAAAACGGTTTCAGGGATCAGAAACTTCAGTTGTGGGGTTGGATTGAAGAAGTTGGGACTGTTCTCCTTGGAGAGAAGAAGGCGAAGAGAAGATTTGATAGAAGTTTGGAAAATCATGAAGGAGTTGGATAACGTAGGTAGGGAGAAGCTGTTGCTGTTCACAAAAGGAACAAGACCGAGGGGGTCATGGATTTAAAGTGATGTGCAAATGAAGTGATGCTGAGGAGAAATGTGACTCAGTGAATAGTTAGGGTCTGGAATGCAGTGCCTCGAAATTTAGGGGAAGCAGGTTCAATTGAGGTGTTCAAGTGGGTGATCATTTGAATTGAGTGAAATAGCGTGTAAGGGTATGGGGAGAAAGCAGGAGACTGACACTCGATAGTGAAGTCCGTTTGAAGAGCTCATGTTGGTGCGATGGACCGAATGGTCCTCCTGCATCACGGTAATTCTGTGATTCGGTGGTTGTGAGGTGCTTTTGGGTGATCTTGATGTAATGGAAGGCTACAGCAATGAGACGAAAAGCAAAGTCCTGCGGCTGTTAGAGATCTGATATCAATACGTGAAGCAAGAATGCGAATGCTTCCTTTCTCATCCATCTGGAGTCGCTAAATAACGTGGCCTTTCTCTCAGCACTGACCAGCCCCAGGTTGTCCCATCCATTGTCACTCTGATAGATGTTTTCTCTCCTAACCAGCTTCAGTGATTCTGTTCACAACCCACTGCAAACCCTCAATTCGATTCTCACCCGTCATACAATTTCAGGTAGGCGAATGTGGGGACTGCAGATGCTGGAGATTAGAGTCAAGATTAGAGTAGTGCTGGAAAAGCACAGCAGGTCAGGCAGCAACCGAGGAGCAGGAAAAATCGAAGTTTCGGGCAAAAGCCCTTCATCAGGAAGGGCACTCTCTCCTTCCCCCTCTCCTTCCCCTCCTCTCTCTCCTTCCCCCCTCCTCACTCACCTACCTCCCCCCTCTCTCTCCTGCCCCTCCTTCTCTCTCTCCTTCGTCCCTCCTCTCTCACCTTCCCCCTCTCTCCTTCCCCCCTCCTCCCTCTACTTCCCCCTCTCCTTCCCCCTCCTGATGAATTCCTGATGAAGGGCTTTTGCCCAAAACGACGATCTTTCTGCTCCCCGGATGCTGCCTGACCTGCTGTGCTTTTCCAGCACTACTCTAATCTTGACACAATTTCAGGTGTGTGAATGCACCTTAATTTGAATACAGGCTCGAACTCACTCTTGGGTATCTGTTCACTATCACCTGGAATTAAAGCTGTGCAGTCTGACCTTTGCTCAGCAGATTTGAGATGGGATTGAATTTGAAAGGTCTGGCATGTACCCTAAGGTATCAAAGGACTGAGTGACCAGCAACCAAGAATCTAGTTGTAAATACAATTGAATTATATTCAGACAGATTTCTGCAATTTTCATTCTTTCCCTTGTTTTGCAGAATCAACTCAGTTGAAGGTGTTTTTGAACTGAATCATACAATCCAATAAATTGTAGGCTACAGGACTTGGCAGGATTCTGGATGTCTTTGTTTTAATGATAGTTCTGCACTTGCCAAGTTGCTAGCAGCGGGAGTGGAAGTGTCTGTGAGCTTAAACATGAAGTTTATAAATGGGCTGCATTCTTTTCTCAAAGATATATCATTTTGAGGTGAGGTTTTTTTTCCAGGAGCAGACAGGCTCATGGACAGAGTCTCCCTCGCAATTCCCCCATTCTGGATATCAGCTGAAAATGACTAGCCTGCTAACTGTGGAACGCACCCATTACCTAAACAAACAAACAGAGATTGTAACTCTATACGTGATTGTAACTGCTTGCACTGGTATTATACTACCACTCCAGAATGTGGCCCACTGCCTGTGCATAGCTTGCCATAGGCCTGGCTACTAGCCCATGGAGCTCAAATCAAACACTTTCTATTCCTGCTCATGGGCTTGCTTTCTGTGCCTGGCCAGGAGGTTCACATGGGCTGGAATGTAGATTGGGATCTTGTGGTTAGTGGGTGGTGTACTCTCTGCTGTCAGTTAATGTCAACAATGGGCAAGGCCCACTACCCAGGTCTGATGCATGCATTCATTGTGTTTAGCTTCATCCTAACAGCAGCAATCTGAGCAGCAACTCCATCTTCCTTCCGTCAGTCGGTTATGTCTTTTCATTTTACAGGCTGCCCTCTGTGTTATAATTCTTACTCTGACCTTTGCCAAATATTCTTGGGATGCAAGCCTTTGATTTCTAAAGCAATGCCTGTAGAATGGGTGCAGAGAGGCTCCATCTCTGCCACATCATCCAATGTTTTATCCCATTGCAATCTACGTACACTTGCTGAGCACAAGGTTGGCTGCCACGTTGTGTAACATTGTAACAGTGACCACACGTCAAAAGCACTTCATTGGCTGTGAAGCACACTGACAGGTCCAACAATCGTAAAAGGTGTCATATAAATGCAAGCTCTTTCTTTACTTAGCTGGTCTGATTGCTTTCATAACAACTTAATTGCACTAAATTGGTTCTAAGTTTAGCAATGGTGGCCAGTGCCACAGTGCTGTGTGTTGTAATTGTTTATGTGTGTCCCACAGGACTGTAAGCTACGAACCTATTGAAGAACTCCCACAGCCACAGGCTTGTGTCAGGCAATATATTCATGTCAAACTTGGAATATCGAACATGAAGACCTCAAACAGGTTGAGAAACCAAGTGAAGCTCCGCTCTCTCCTCCAGTAATTTTCACTCCTCATCATTGAGGTGTCAGGTTCAGCCCTGACACTAGATTCAGCTACAGCCATTGTGGGCAACAAGGAGAAGTTGCCCCGTAAATGAGTTTCAAAGTGTGTGTGTGTTGGTTGAAACTGTGTGTTGGACTCTCTGTATACATGTATATGTGTATTGAAGTGAGCACATGTATATTGGAGTGTGCCTTGAGTATATATGTGTGCATGTATGTCGGAGTCTTTATGTATGTAAGCATGTTGCAGTGTATACGTGCTGGAGTTAACATGTACATGTGATTGTGTGTTTATGTATGCGTGTGTTTGTATGTGAGCATGTTTGTGTATGTGCATACATGTTTGTGTATGCATGCTTGTGTATGTATATATGTGTGTGCACGCATGTGTGTGTTTGTTTGTATGTGTGTTTGTGTGTGCATCTTTGTGTATGTGCACATTTGTGTGTGCGTACATGTTTGTGTACACGTGTTTGAATGTGTGTGTGTGCAGGTGTGTGTGCGCATATGTGTGTGTGTGCTTGTGTGCCTGTTTTTGTGTGTGTGTGTGTGTGTGTGTGTTTGTGTATTTTGGAACAAAGCCCCAGGATGAGAGCTCAGATACCATTAGAATGAAACTACACAAACTAATGGGGATAGAAGAGGATACACGAATCCAATGACAGGATGAGATGAAACAGGGTGGGAAGAGGCTCCTGTGGAAAAGAAATACCAGCACAGACCAGTTGGGCTGAATGGCCTGTGACTTTGCTGTGAATTCTTGTTAAGAACTGCTTGGATGTTGTTCATGGTTCTTGTTAGAGACACACCACTTGAATAAAAATCAAGGCTTGGGTACCTTTCCTGGCGACGATGAGAGGTGAGGGAGGGAGGAGAGTCAGGAGTCTAGAGCCCAGGGGAAGCAATGAGCAGCACAGAAGGAGCCAATAGGTGGTCTGAACAAGTTTGTATAAAAAATAGCAGAGCTGGAAAGAAGGTCAAATTTCAGATGGTGATGCATGAAGCAACTCGTGGGGGCACAGTTTCCATCAGAGACAAATATCATGGGAATACTGTGGCTCAGTGGGCTAGAACACAGAAGGTGATGAGTTTAAATCTTCCTCTGAAAGTTTGAACTAAAATTCCAGGCAGTCACTCCCTATATGGAACTGGTGGGGGAGTGCATCACTGTCAGAGATACTAATGTTCAGGTAAGGCCCTGTATCTTCTCTTAGGTGGGTGTCAAAGACCCTAAGATGATTTTTTGCAGAAGTGGAAAGGAGTTCTCCCCAGACCAGCCACTATTTATCCTTCAACCAACATCACTGAAACAGATGATCTGGTCATTATCACCTTGCTGTTAGTGGGAACTTGCTGGACATAAGTTGGTTGCTATAGTTCCTGCATTTCAGCAGGGAATATACTTCCAAAGTACTTCATTTGACTTTGAACTGCATTGATATATCTGGTCATGTGCCATCAAAACACAATTTTCTCTTGCTTTCTTCCCTTGAAGATGAAATACAAATGAGAATGGCTGAAATTTATTTCTAAGCTGCTCCTAAGAACCTGTTGCAGTAAGATTCATTACAAGTGGCCCAAAATTAATCAAGGTAAACTCACCCCCCTGGTCGTCTCAGAGTGAAGTAATCGGGTGAAGAAAATTAGAACATTGTGAAACTTAGTGCAAAAATGGATCTCGTTGAGAGTCGATGACAAGCAGGTGCTAACAATGGATCTGATGCTGCTAGGCTGAAAATATTCACAAAATGTAGTTTACATGGTGCATGGATTTCACAGCTAATGGTGATTAAATTAACCATTTGTAGGCTAAATATGAATATTTATTAAGTGATATTATTTCTCAAAAGGCAGGCAGTTCCTTCCAGGCTACTAAAGACGTGAACATGTTAAACATTCTTCGGGATTTATAATAAACCTGGTATATAATATAAAAAGAATTGAAATAATTTTCTAGCACAGATGAAAGCCACTCAGCATACTGGCTCTGAACCTGAGAATGGCCATGAACATGAAAAGCCACTCAGGCCTCTCAATTCAATTAGATTCTGATTGTGTGGCACAACAACTCCATTGATCTGCCTTTCGTTCATACTACAACCGACAACAAAATGCACCAACCTAATCTTGAACCCTCCAACTAGCAAAGGTGGGAGAAATTCCTATAAACTTTCTTTGTGAAAATGTGCTGATAGAACATAGAAAAGTACAGCACAAAACAGGCCCTTTGGCCCAACATGTTGTGCTAAGGATTAATCCTAATGTAAAATAAAATAACTTAACCAGCGCTCCTCTCAATTCACTGCTATCCATGTGCATGTCCAGCAGCTGTTGCTTGGCTTTGCAATGATGCATCCTTGTTCCTAAATCTTTTGTTTTATTCATTGATGGGATGTGGGGCATCGCTGACTTGGCCAGCATTTATTAGGAGACAGTGAGGTCTGCAGATGTTGGAGATCAGAGTTGAGAGTGTGCTGCTGGAAGAGCACAGCAGTTCAGGCAGCATCCGAGAAGCAGTAAAATCGACGTTTCGGGGGCTGGGTGGGGAGTGTGGTGGGGGGAAGTTAAAACAGGACTTGTAGCTGTGGCTCAGTTCATTTAATTTTGAAACCAGCCAACGGATACCAGTGAAAAGGATTTTGCAGCATTGACAGCACTGAGACTATCTCATCCTAGGGCATTGCCAATAAGTCCATCCAAGGTTTATCATTGTTGAAAGTTTGTAGTTTTAAAGGATTTGTTGATAGGATGTGAGTGTCATGGGTGGACCAGCATTTATTGCCATGTACCTAGTTGCTCTGGAGAAGATGGTGAAGAGCTGCTTTCTTGAACCGCTGCAGTCCATGTGCTGTAGGAAGACTCAGAGTGTTGTTAGGGAGGGAGCTCTGTAATCCTGATTTAATGGCAGTAAAGGAACAATGGATATCGTTCAATTTGGGATAGTAGGTGGTATTCGGGATTAGAGGTGGCACTCCCATACATATTGTCATAGAAACATAGAAAATAGGAGTAGGGTAGGCCATTTGACCCTTCGATCCTCCAGAACCCTTCAAAGTGATCATGGCTGATCATTCAACTCAGTCTCTTGTTCCTGCTTTCTCTCCATGCCCATTGATCCCATTAACCCTGAGAACTGTATCTAACGCCTTGAAAACATTCAATGTTTTGGCCTCAATTGCTTTCTGTGGCAGAGAATTCCACAGATTCCCCACTCTCTGGGTGGAGACTTTTCTCCTCAACTCTACCCTGTATCCTTAAACTATGACCACCGGTTCTGGACTCGCGGTTTTGTCAGAAGCATCTTTCCTACATTTACATTCTGTAGTCCTGTCAGAATTCCCTAGGTTTCTATGACATCTCCCTCATTTGTCTAAACTCCAGTGAATGCAATTCAAACTGACCCAGTACTTCTTCAAACATCAATCCTGCCATCCCAGGAGTCAGTCTGTAACCCTTCACTGCACTCCCTCCATGACCAGAATATCCTTCCCCAGATGAGGGGACTAAATCTGTACTCAATACTCCAAGTGTGGCCTCACCAAGACCTTGTAGAATTGCAGCAAGATATTTTCACTCCTGCACTAAATCTTCTCACTATGAAAAGACAAAATACCATTTGCCTTCTTGGTAGCAGAAGGCCTGGGTTTGGAAGGTGCTGCCGAAGGAGCTTTGGTGATTTACTGCAGTGTATCTTGTCGATAGTATGCACTCCTGAAAAGGGGTGCCATTCAAGGGAGCTGCTTTATCACAAAGTCATAGGGATGTACAGCACGGAAACAGACCCTTCGGCCCACCTTGTCAATACTGACCAGTTATCCTAACCTAATTAGTCCCATTTGCCAGCACTTGGCCCATCTCCCTCTAAACTCTTCCTATTCATGATCCCTGCATGACACGAAGCTTCTGAGTGACATCTGAGCTGCACTAGTCCATGAAAGTGATTTGCCAACCACTTCAGAAATATTTCACAGCTACAATGCCAGTTTCATCTTTGCTGCTGTTGGTAATGCAAACGTCTATGACTCAATAGGTTTTCAGTTCAAATCCCACTCCAGAGACATGAGCAGGATGGTTGAGACTGACATTTTCACTGAGCTCAGTGCTACCTTTTGGAGGTGACTAACCAAGGCTGCGTCTGTGTCTCAGGGTGTGAAAGTCTCCAGGGCACAGTTTGGAAAGGGAGCTCTTTCCAGCCTCTCGAGCAATTCTGATGCCTTAAACAACATCACCAACACAGATTCAACAACCCAAAGAACTGCAGGTGCTGGGACTCAGAAACCAGAACAGAAAGCTCAGCAGACCTGGCAGCATCTGTGGAGAGAAAGCACAATTAATGTTTCAGGTACAGTTCTGAAGAAGGGGCCCTGGACGCGAAGTGCCAACTCTGCTTTCTCTCCACAGATGCTGCCAGACCTGCTGAGCTTTTCCAGCAACTTCTGTTTTTGTTGTTGATTGTGGAAGAGAAATATTTCTGTTTGTAGGTGGGCTGCTAATGTGCAGCATTTGTGTACCTACAACGAGGTCCAGATTAAAGTCCTATCTGCCCTAGAGATGTGGCATAACAGTTTGATTAAATGCCATGTTTTAACAAGCAACCTGCCTTTGTACTTATTTCTTTGGATTCGGCACTAACTTACAGATCCAAGTGTAAAACAGGCCTCGTATCCATGGAATATGATGGGACATCTCTGATTAACTCGCTGATAAAAATATTAATGCAATTAAACAATGTAAACTGATCCGTAACTGTTCATGATTTTAGCTGACAAAGCTTAATGTGTTCTTGTGACACCCATCTGTCTGCTATGTTAGCAGAGGTGTCAATCCATTTAAATTGAATGCGTTCAAGCGTGTGTTACAAAAACAGAGGAATGTTGTTCTATCACCCCAAGTGCTCATTTGGTAATATTGATGGCTGTAATTTCAGAGCCAAATTATTAAACTCGACACCAACAAGTCTCATTCTCAACACAATAAAGATGTAGAACAACAGATGACTGTACAGAAGGAGGGAGACCTTTAACTGGCTCCTTAGACACAGACAAGATTATATAAGCACTAGACAAATAGATTTGAAGAAACCCAGGGAGGTGCAGGCTAGGTTGGATTAGCCATGGGAGTTGCAGGAATGGGGGAGACTGGGTAGGATGCTCTTTGGATGGTTGGTGCTGACTCTTCGGGCCAAATGGCCTGTTTCCACACTGTAGGGATTCTATGAAATGGATTCAAAGTTAGAAAGGCATATAACCTTAAAACTATTCCAGATTCTCACACAGCCAACATTCTGATTCTTGCATATCCCTTGGCCATTGGCCCTCAGGTCTTCAGCTGGAATTCTCTGACCAAGCCTCTCCACCTCTCTCCTCTCACTTCCCCTTTAAGACACTGTCCTTTGACCAAGCTACCTGTTCTCAGCTTCGAACATGACTGGGTTTGGTTGATTGATGCTCCTGTGAGGTGCCTTAGGTTGAGTCAATGAGTCAAAACAATGCACAGCACAGAAACAGGCCCTTCAGTCCAATACTCCTCTCTTCCGATCAGATATTATAAATGAATCTCGTCCCATTTGCCAGCATTTGGTCCATACACCTATTCCTGTTGCCATCCAGGTGCCTTTTAAATGTTGTAATTGTACCAGCCTCCACCACTTCAGCTCAATCTAAACACGCGCCACCGTCTGTGTGAAAAAGTTGCCCCTTCGGTTTGTTTTAAATCTTTTCCCTCTGACCTTAAACCTATGCCCTCTAGTTCTGGACTCCCCTACCTGGGACTATTCATCATATCAATCCCCCTCATGATTTTATAAACCTCTATAAGGTCATCCGTCAGCGCTACAGAGAAAATAGCCCCTGCCTAGTCAGCCTCTCCCAATAGCTCAAACCCTCCAACCCTGGTAACATTCTTGTAAATCTTTTCTGAACCCTTTCAAGTTTCACAACATTGTTCTGATAGGATAGAGAACAGAATTGCATGCAATATTCCAAAAGTGGCCCTAACCAATGTCCTGCACAGCTGCAGCATGACTTCCCAAACTCTATCCTCAATGAACTGGCCATTAAAGGCAGGCATACCCAAACACCTCCTTCATTACTCTGTCTATCTGTGACTCCACTTTCAGGGAACTATGAACCTGCACTCCAAGGTCTCTTTGTTCAGTCACACACCTCCAGATGTTTTTAATCATGTTAAAGATGCCACTAAAGCAGGTGTTGTTATTGAAAACTTATCATGGAATCACAGCATTAGAGGCCGTTCAGCCTATCGTGCCTGCTCCAGCCCCATTACTTCATGCCAAGCTCCTGTCTGAGCACCATTTCTATTCAAATAATCACTAATTGCCCTCTCAAATGTCTCAATGGAACCTGACTGCACCATATTTCTAGGCTATACATTTCACATCCTAGCAACTCTCTGAGTCAAAAAACTCTTATTTTTCCCTAATCTTACCCTTGTTTGGTTTGTACATCATTTGAAATCTTCTTGTTTTATGAGGGAGGGCGGAGGGGGGGCAGTTTCTCTCCTACCTACTTTATCCAGCCTGCTCATGATTCCGAAAACCCTCAGACTTCCTCACTATAAAAAAGATCAGTCCCAGCTTTTTTGCTCTATCCCTGTAACAGAAGTTTCATATTCCTGGAACCATTAAGGGCAGTAAAGACATGCCAGGGAACTATAGACCGGTGAGCCTGACCTCAATGGTGGATAAGTTATCGGAGGGAATTCTGAGGGACAGGATGTACATATATTTGGAAAGGCAAGGACTGATTAGGGATAGTCAACATGGCTTTGTGCGTGGGAAATCATGTATCACAAACTTGATTGAGTTTTTTGAAGAAATAACAAAGAAGATTGATGAGGGCAGAGCAGTAGATATGATCTATATGGACTTCAGTAAGGCGTTCGACAAGGTTCCCCATGGGAGACTGATTAACAAGGTTAGATCTCATGGAATACAGGGAGAACTAGCCATTTGGATACAGAACTGGCTCAAAGGTAGAAGACAGAGGGTGGTGGTGGAGGATTGTTTTTCAGACTGGAGGCCTGTGACCAGTGGAGTACCACAAGGATCGGTGCTGGGCCCTCTACTTTTTGTCATTTACATAAATGATTTGCATGCAAGTATAAGAGGTACAGTTAGTAAGTTTGCAAATGACACCAAAATTGGAGATATTGTGAACAGCAAAGAGGGTTACCTCAGATTACAATAGGATCTTGACCAGATGGGCCAATGGACTGAGAAGTGGCAGATGGAGTTTAATTCAGATAAATGTGAGGCGCTGCATTTTGGGAAAGCAAATCTTAGCAGGACTTATACACTTAATGGTAAGGTCCTGGGGAGTGTTGCTGAACAAAGAGACCTTGGAGTGCAGGTTCATAGCTCCTTGAAAGTGGAGTAGCAGGTAGATAGGATAGTGAAGAAGGCATTTGGTATGCTTTCCTTTATTGGTCAGAGTATTGAATACAGGAGTTGGGAGGTCATGTCGCGGCTGTATAGGACATTGGTTAGGCCATTGTTAGAATACTGCGTGCAATTCTGGTCTCCTTCCTAGCGGAAAGATGTTGTGAAACTTGAAAGGGTTCAGAAAAGATTTACAAGAATGTTGCCAGGGTTGGAGGATTTGAGCTACAGGGAGACGCTGAACAGGCTGGGACTGTTTTCCCTGGAGCATCAGAGGCTGAGGGGTGACCTCATAGAGGTTTACAAAATTATGAGGGACATGGATAGGATAAATAGACAAAGTCTTTTCCCTGGGGTTGGGGATTCCAGCACTAGAGGGCATAGGTTTAAGGTGAGAGGGGAAAGATATAAAAGAGACCTAAGGGGCAACTTTTTCACACAGAGGGTGGTACGTGTATGGAATGAGCTGCCAGAGGATGTGGTGGAGACTGGTACAACTGCAACATTTAAGAGGTATTTGGATGGGTACATGAATAGGAAGGGTTTGGAGGGAGATGGGCCGGGTGCTGGTAGGTGAGACTGGATTGGGTTGGGATATCTGGTCGGCATGGACAGGTTGAACCGAAGGGTCTGTTTCCATGCTGTACATCTCTATGACTCTATTACATTCCTGTGAATCTCTTCTGCGCCTTCTCCGATCCGTTCCCACCTGGATGGAGAGATGTTCTTTCTGTAGGTTTCTGAACTGACTCAGCACGGTGATGTAAGGGAGTAGGGTGAAGGTGGTTAAAGATGGTATCACCAAACATGTGGCAGAGAGAGGAAAGATGACAAGAAGGTTGGGATCAGAGGGACAAACTATGTAGATTCTGGAGGAGATTCCAGAAATTGGAAGGGATGCAGCCATGGCAGGATTCAAGGATGAGAACATGGATTTTAAATTTAATGCATGGGGTACCTGAGACTTGTTAATACAATTAAATAATGCACACTGAGACATTATTATCAATGATATAAGCTGGTGATGCTCAATGTGTCCTTGTGACATCCATCTATCTGTCTATTTAAGCATACGATCAGCAAAGTCGGTACATTGCTGATTTATCCGTTTAGTGTAACGATTATTATAAGGTTGCATTGATTGCTCGATCACTGTCAGGACTCCGCTGTCACTTTACCCTGCGGTGGTACCTCCCTGCGTCAGAAGATTGTGAGTTCGAGACCTGTCCCGGAGCCTTAAGCATTGAAGTCAATAAGGCCCCAGTGAATGAGGAGACCTGTGGCTGGGGTTCATGGACTGGAGGGGCAACAATCTAAATTGCGTCCTTTTCATGAGATGTGGTGAGATGTTTGAAGGGCTCACCCAGATACAGGAGATTAGTTCAGTTTTGGGAAAGCTGATGAATTTGGATACTGCCTGCTCTGAAGAAAGCAAGGACATGGGTCTCTGAATCATGGATTGGACATGCATGACCATAGTGCCATAGTGAGGAACCCTGTGCTTACCCAGAGAACTGGCATGCTCAAGTTTTTGAGGAACATCAAGCCAGAGATTGAAAGATCTTTGGATACTGGGAGAATCAAAGGTTGGGAAAATATAGTGGAATTGAGTTGAGAGGTTAGCCGTGATCTTAATGAATGCCTGAGTGTGCTCCAAGGGACAAATGGTGGACTTTTGTCCTTATGCAACTTTCATTTGTATAGCACCATTCACAACCCTTCATGCCCCAGAGAGCTTTACGGCCAATTGGGTAACTT
The DNA here is from genome assembly GCF_020745735.1 of Hemiscyllium ocellatum. Taxonomy (NCBI): domain Eukaryota; kingdom Metazoa; phylum Chordata; class Chondrichthyes; order Orectolobiformes; family Hemiscylliidae; genus Hemiscyllium; species Hemiscyllium ocellatum. The sequence goes on along the minus strand of NC_083439.1, from coordinate 6,127,454 downwards.
TGAAGTTTGTAATTAGATGCCAGGGCAGCCAATTTGTGCACAGTAAGATTTCACAAACAGAAAGGTGACAATGACCAGAAGCATAAATGAAGACACGAGGAAAATTGACCAGAAAAGGCAACAGCGCTGAACATACTGCTGATGGCAGGAGAGACATCAGCCAGGACACTGAGGAGATCTCCTACTCCACATTGAACAATACTCTGGAATCTTCTCAGCTCACCTGAGAGGGCAGATGGGGTTGAATGCCTCATCAATAGGAAGATACCTCTGACATTGCAGCACTTCCCTGGTATTACATTGGAAGTTCCAGCCTGGGGCAAGGAGATTAACATGGGAAGAGGACAATGTTAGTGTGAAGAACAGCCATCAGAAAACATGTTTATGACTTTTATATTAATTCGTATGCTGTGTTGGTGGTTTTTAGACAGGATTATAGCAATGTGAATTGATTTTGTTGTACAATAACGAGTCTGTGCTCTGAATGAACCAAGATGGTAGCTCAGTGGTTAGCACTGCTGCCTAACAGCACCAGGGTCACAGGTTTGATTCCAACCTCGGGCGACTGTCTGTGTGGAGCTTGCACATTCTCCCCGTGTCTGCGTGGATTTCCTGGGGGTGCTCCGGTTTCCTCCCACAGTCCAAAGATGTGCAGGTCAGGTGAATTGGCCATGCTAAATTGCCCGTAGTGTTAGGGGCATTAGTCAGAGGGAAATGGGTCTGGTTGGTCGGTGTGGACTTGGGCTGAAGGACCTGTTTCTGCACTGTAGGGAATCTAATCTAATCTAACCAAACCCAAAAAAACGACTGCGGACACTCGAAATCAGAAACAAAAACAGCAATTGCTGGAAAAGCTTAGCAGGTCTGGCAGTATCTGTGGAGAGAAATCAGAGTTAACGTTTCAGGTCAAGTGACCCTTCCTCAGGAGGATCTAACCAATTCAAACCTGGGAATGATTATCTCTTCCTGACATTCTACAATCACAATCATCTCTGGGTGTTCTGACGTGTTTGTGATATATTGGCTATTTAATTAGCGAATGGCCAAGTCTTTCGGTAATTTTTTTCATTCACTCATGAAATGTGAGCACCATTGGCTGGGCCAACATTTATTGCCCGTCCTTAGTTGCCCCTTGAGAATGTGGGAGTGAGCTGTCTTCTGGAATTGCTACACTCTATGTGCTGTGGGTAGACCCACAATGCCCTGAGGGAGGGAATTCCAAGATTTTGACCCAATGACAGAGAAGGAACAGCAATATATTTCCAAATCAGGATGGCGAGTGGCTTCAAGGGGACCTTGCAGGGAGTGGTGTTCCCATGTTACTGCTGCCCTTGTCCTTCTAGATGGAAATGGTGCAGTCTAAGGAACTTTAGTGAATTTAGTGAATACAAAGATTGTACAAGATGAGCAGTACGTTGCTGAATGTTGACATTAACCTTACGTGTTGCCAGATCTCCATGTTTTTTCTAGGAGAAAGCGAGAACTGCAGATGCTGGAGTTCAGAGTGGAGAGTGTGGTGCTGGAAAAGCACAGGAGGTCAGGCAGCATCCGAGGAGCATGAGAATCAACGTTTCAGGCAAAAGCTCTTCATCAGGAATGAGACTTGTGTGCCGGGGGGCTGGGAGATAAATGGTGGGGGGGGGGGATGGTAGCTGAGAATGCGACAGGTCAATGAAGGTGGGGAAAAAGGTGATAGGTCACAGAGGAGGGGGGAAATGGATAGATGGGAAAGATGATGGACAGGTCAAGAGGGAAGTGCTGAGTTGGAGGCTTGGGGCTGGGATAAGTTGGGGATAGAGGAAATGGGGAAACTGGTGAAATCCACATTAAACCTGTGTAATTGCAGGGTCCCAAGGTGGAATATGAGGCATTCTTCCTCCAGGCATTGGGTGGTTAGGGTTTGGCGATAGAGGAGGACCAGGACCTGCATGACCTTGACAGAGTGGGAGGGGAGTTGAAGTGTTCATGGTAGTGGGATTAGTTGGTACAGGTGTCCCAGAGATGTTCTCTGAAACAATCCACAAGTTGGTGTCCTGTATTCTCGATGTAGAGGAGACCACATTGGGTGCAACAGATGCAGTAGATGACATTTGCGGAGGTTCAGGTAAATTTCTGTCAGATATGGAAGGATCCTTTGGGGCCTTGGACGGAGGTGAGGGGGGAGGTGTGGGCGCAGGTTTTACACTTCTTGCATTGGCAGGAGAAGGTGCTGGAAATGGGGTGTGGGCTTGTAGGGGTGTGTGGACCTGACAAGGAATTCGTTGAGGGAATAGGCTCTCCGAAACGCTGATAAGGGTGGGGAGGGAAATATATCCCTCGTGGTGGGGTCTGTTTGTAGGTGGCGGATCTGGCAGAAGATGATGCGAAATATCTGGAGGTTGGAAGGGGCAAGGTGAGGACCTGGAGAGTTCTGTCCTTGTTCCATTGGGAGGTAACATGGCCAAACACTTTAATTCCCTCTCCCACTCTACCACGGACATGGTGGAGTGGGAGGTAAGTAATGATGTAGGCATAAACTGACTGGGTCAGTGTTTATTCTCCATTCCTAATTGCCTTTCAGAATGGGACAATTAGCTGTCTCCTTGAACCTGTGTTGTTCATGTTGTGTGTATGCACTCACATCATGGAAGGGAGATGCAGGATTTTGACCCAGCAACAGAATAGAAATTTATTGCCACATTTACTTTGATATGAAAAATACAGGGAAAAGTTTTATAAGTCACTCCACCACAGTACCTATATTAATGACAGAAGTCATATAGAATAATAAAAAAAATTAAAATTAGGAAAAAGTTCATCACAGTTCAGTTAATGGCCCCTGGGTTGGGGAAAATCTGATTCAGGAACAATGGAATACCCTGGAGATGCAGAGGAAGCTGTGATGTATTTCGAAGTCAAGAGGCTGAGTAGCTCAGAGGAGGGTCTGCAGGCAGTAAGCTGTTACTGGTGAGTTGCTGCTATGTATGCTGCAGATGGTAGACACTGGACTAACTTTGGGGGCTGCATGGTGGCTCAGTGGTTAGCACTGCTGCCTCACAGCAACAGGGACGCAGGTCCGATTCCAGCCTCGGCAAGTGTATGAATAGGAAGGGTTTGGAGGGATATGGACCGAGTGCTGGCAGTTGGGACTAGATTGGGTTGGGATATCTGATCGGCATGGATGGGTTGAACCGAAGGGTCTGTTTCCATGCTGTACATCTCTATGACTCTATGTGTCAAGTTTGCACGTTCTCCCTGTGTCTGTGTGGGTTTCCTCTGGATGCTCTGGTTTCCTCCCAAAATCCAAAGGTGAATTGGCCATGTTCAGGGATGTTTCTGTTAGGTGCATTAGTCAGGGGTAAATAATGGGGAATGGGTCTGGATCTGTTACTCTTTGGAGGGTCAGTATGGATTTGTTGAGCTAAAGGGCCTGTTTCCACACTGTCGGGATTCTATGGTAACTGTACATCACTGATGGAGAGAATGAACATCTCAACCTGAAGATGGCACCTCCCCTCACCCCACACAGACCTTTTGTTTTGCACTGGAATATGGGTAGCTGGTGACTCCAGAGCAGGAGAGAGCTGCCAATTGTGCCAAAGTTAAAGACAATGCAAGATTTTGAGTATGGCCATCTTTTCCTGGAGATCCTTTAGAGATTTTTGGATACTTTTGGGTATAAGTGTAGATAAGACAATTTCACACCATGCCATTCTGACTATGAAATATGTCAAATGCACCACCCCCTCAGCTGAGTCAAGATTCTACAAGCCCCAGATCTCCAGCACTGTGGCAGCACCTACACTGAATCACTCAACACCACTTCATAATAGCATGGGGCAGTAACTGCTTGCCAGTGACATTTCCATTCTGTGAATAAATATATAAATACATATATAACTATGCATATTTTATAGAATAAATATAATGGGCAGTTTCTGATGTATGTGTGGGTCCTTCCATTTCCATTTTTCATTCTTTTCCCACTTTCTGATCTTTGCAGATGTTAGTATTTCTACAACTGCTCCTCTGAACTTCACTCCTTTGTTCATCTCGAATCCAGGCTGACTCCTCCCAGCACCCTCCTCCCCCCAGGGTTCTCCCACGCTAAAGCTCTGTCTGTCCGTCTTGTTCATTCCCTCACACCACAAACCTTTCACCTCTCTCAACCTTCCCACCTACAGTCAAATGGCATAGGGATTCCCCGACACACCTCTTTTTCAGCTGACCTCTGTCCTGTCCTTCCTTCGCCCGACAGCACCCTTTACGGGAGCCCTGGTCTTTCACTTTGGCGTGTCCAATAGACAGAAACAGAAACAAGAGAAAAACACTGACATCTGCTTGTTCTGTGGAATGTTCTGCGATATGTTGAGGATGGTTTCCACTTGTAGAAGTGGTTATGAGTTGCACAACACAGTAATTAGTCAAATAATGGCAGAATATGGAAGAAGATGGGAATTGAGCAATATGATAATTAGAGAAATATTTTTTCTGGTTTAGCAAATAGAACAATTATTGAGTAATAGCCTGTCTGCAAACTCTGCTCAGAATAGCAGCAAAGAAACTCTGTACAGCTGTTTTATTTTTTGTGGAACCATTTCTCAAATATTGTCCTCTGTCTGTTACAGAGATATCCAAATACAGATCGCTGGTACCTACACTTGTTAAAGCACAACTCATTTGGAATAATCTTTTCTCCACCAGCACCCTACACCCACTGTCCCTAAACTATAGCGAAAATGCTGTCCGCTCCACACTTCATCTCAGCTCTGATGAAGAGTGAGATTTCCTGATGAAGGGCTTATGCTCGAAACGTCGAATTCTCTATTCCTGAGATGCTGCCTGGCCTGCTGTGCTTTGACCAGCAACACATTTGCAGCTGTGATCTCCAGCATCTGCAGCCCTCATTTTTTACTCTGATGAAGAGTCAACTAGACTTGAAAGGTTAGCTTGCTCTCTCTCCATGGATGCTGCCTGACCCGCTGTGATCTCCAGCATTTGTCATTTTCCATTCAGATTCCAGCATCTGCAGGAATTTACACTTTCACATGCTATAGTGTAAAGTTCTGTGGAACAAAAACAGTCCATTCAGCCCAACAGACCCATACCAGTTCCACAAGACTTTATCTCAAATGATCAACATATCCCTCCGATCCTTTCTCCCTCAGCTGCCCTTAAATATATTGATGTTATCTTTCTCAGCTGCTCCTTGCAGTAGCATGTTTCAGACATGGACAACCCTCTGGGTAAAATGTCAATTGTAGTTTGAGGCCAGTCTGATGCTTCTCCAAAACAATATCCTTGTTCTAACACAATCTAGTGTAAGGTAGCAGATAGATTTGGAGTGTACCAATGCCCTGAGCAATTAGAGTGTGTAGGATCAGGAAATACACAAGTAGCTTGTCTCCTTTTGATTGCCTTCAGCCCTAGTCGAAGGTGATGGCTGAGTGGTGCTATTGTTAGACTTGTCAATCCAGAGTCCCACGTAATGTTGTGGGGACCCAGGTTCGAATCCTGTCACAGTAGATGGTGGGATTTAAATTCAACCAAAACCTGTTTTTACGAATCCATCCCTGATTGTTGGAAAGCCCATCTGGTTCACTAACGTCCTATTGGGGAGGAACCTGCCATCACAACCTGGTCTGGACTGCATGTGACTCCAGACCCACAGCAAAGTGCTTGACTCTTAACTTCCCTCTGAGATGGGTAATAAATGCCAGCCTAACCAGGGATACCCTCATCCTATAAATGATTGAGAAGAAACCTTTCTCAATCTTCTTCCTAAACCATTTTAATGTCCGTCTCTGGTCACTTCATTAACAACTGGTGTAGTCTTTCTTAACTTAAGCTGTCACAGCCAAGAGGCATACAGGCCTTAAGTGAGAATGTCAAGTGTCGTGAGCATCCTTAACTCTGAGCCAGGAGGTACAGGTTCAAGCCTCACTGCTCCAGAGTGAGTCTCATAAGATCTTTGATCAGGCTGATGTAGAAGATGTGTCTGATGTGTCCTGCCCTCCTGGGCTCTGGTTTGATATTATCACTGCTGTAGCAGTTTGAGACAAGCCTCCCCCGATTGTGAAAATGATTTTGAAGAGGAATCTGGTGGCCACTTGTACAGCAGGAAACAGTCAACATAGGCCTGAGACTGCAAAGGTAAAACCCACTTTGATTCTGCTGAGGATATTACAGATTTATGGATGAACTTCCTGTGGGAAAGTTTTCTTAGGTTTTCAAACAGGGTCTCACTTGAAAGGGTTGCAATAAAACTGACAGTCCTGGAAATCCAATATGAAATGCCAGATTAGATAAGGCATTGGATGAAGAGACAAGGAAATAAGGAGTACCTACAAATAGAGCAGTGATTGGATGGTGGGAGGAGAGGGCTGTGAGTGCGACAGGGTAGCATGGCAGATAGAGAATTGTTCGCTTGGCATTCCTGATCTTTATCCCTTTGTATGTGAGATAAAAAGAATCATTCTCAGCCACATTGCCCTATTGCAGCTGGTCACAATCTGCTCCATTGAGGGGGAAGACCACCGGGACAGAGCCCAGCTGAAACCTATGTATAAACCACCATGTTGTTTGAGGGGCCAGTGTGTTAACTCTACTGCTGAGACTGCAATGTTCTCTTTGCATGTAAGGTGAACTGAATAGCAACAGGAAGCAGGAACAAATTACTGCAGATGCTGGAATCTATATTGAAGACAAGAAACGCTGGAGATCACAGCGGGTGAGACAGCATCCATGGACAGAGAGCAAGCTAAGGCTTCTAGAAAACCAAAGCAGGGTTTATACAGTTCATGTATAATGCTGGGAGGCTTTGCTGAACAAAGCGACCTAGGAGTGCAGGTGCAAATTGGATTTGCAGGTCGGCAGGATAATGACGGAAACCTTTTGGCATGCTCACCTTCATTGGTCAAAACATTGAGTATAGGAGTTGGGATGTCATGATGCAGCTGTACAGGATATTGGTTAGGCCACTTTGAGAATCCTGCATGCAATTCTGGTCTCCCCTTGGTAGGAAGGAAGTTGTGAAACTTGAAAGAGTTCAGAAAATATTTACAAGGATATTGTCAGTGTTGGAGGGTTTGGGCTTTCGGGTGAATAGGCTGGGGTTGTTTTCCCTGGAGAGTCAAAGGCTGAGGGGTGACCTTATTGAATTTTAAAAAATCATGAGGGGCATGGATAGGGTGAATTGCCAAGGTCTTTTTCCCAGGATAGGAAAGTCCAAAACTACAGGGCTTAGGTTTAAGGTGAAAGGGAAAGATTTAAAAGGAACCTGAGGGGCAGCTTTTGCATGCAGAGGGTAGTCCGTATATGGAATGAGCTGCCAGAGGAAGTGGTGGAGGCTGGTACAGTTACAACATTTAAAAGGCATCTGGGATTAGTATATGAATAAGAAGAGTTTAGAGGGATATGGGCCAAGTGCTGGCAAATGGGACTAGATTTATTTGGCATGGACAAGTTGGACCGAAGGGTCTATTTCTGTGCTGTATGACTCTACAATTCCATTACTCTATGACTTTATTTTAAATGTTTGCAAATAGTTGGAATCTAATTATGTAAATAAATAGTAATTTATTGTTAAACAGAGAAACCCGCTCCATGCTTTTGATCATCCTTGGTCTGAAAGTCAGGTTGTTTGAGATTTGGCTTATTTCTTTAAAAACTTGCATTTTTGTGACAATTCCCAGAATAGTGAGGCGTGATTTCCAGTGCATTATCTCAGTGAGGGGTGACAGTATCAAACTTTTAACACTCTGCTATTGCATTTCCTCTCTCTGCTGCTGAACGTGATGGAACAGGTTAGCACCTCTGCTAAAATAATGGAAGAAGCACTTTCATCTTAGTGTTGGAAATGTTCAGAAAATCACAGGCTGTAAATTATACCCGATGTGTAACAGCTCTGAGAGACATAGAGCAAAGACAATGTCCAGGCTGCACCTTAAATGTTTTTGGGTTAGTTTGAGTTCTGTTGAGACTTTCGGAGAGATTTCTGCTCTGAGGCTTATTCAGATCTCTATCTATATATTACCAGGCGTACCTCATTAATAAGCTAACCTGGCCCTATGGCATCCTTCATTTCCGATTGTGGCTCCACCTTAACATATTCCATTCCTGAAACAACTCACCAACAGTGAAAGCTGTAGAATTCATGGGCATCCTTTATACCTGCCCCATCCCACCTTTAAAAGCCCATTGTGCACCTGGACTAACACTGTCAGTCCAGGACACCTCCTGGCATGCTTCCTGACATTTGACCTGGAGATGGGGTCAAGGGGACATAGGTGCCCCACTTTGTGAGCAAGGACCTGGAGATCCTGTGGCATGGAGCTGGCACAGATGTGGCACTTTCTGTTCTCCCAGGTCCAGCAGAGAAGGTCAGGACACTGGGCCATGGCCAGCCTGGTCTGAGCTTGCCACATGGGTCAGTGTATTCTTGGCTGAAACTTCCCTTGTGGATGGCACCGCTGCCTCTGAGTCAGGTGCTCCAAGCCCGAGTCCCTCTACAGGACTTGAAGGCTGAGGGTGGTTTGTCCATAATGTGGCCAAGTTGGCAGTAGGCTGTAAGTGCTTGCTACTCCCATCAATGTTTGGAGATAAGAATGAGAGAGATTGCTGATCAGCTGTATGACAGAAGAGTTGTTGAAGTCTCTATTATCATTACCCATCACTGAGGTGTACAACGTGTTAGGAAAAGCACATGTGGCCACAGCGATGCAGTCTTGGTGAATAAACTTGAAAATGTCAGCCCTTCCCCAACCTGTTTGTAGAGGGAGATTATACCCTACTGTTGTCATATGTATCTAGGTACAGTGAAAAGTTTTGGTTTGCTTGTACTACAGGCAGATCATATGATACAAAGTGCATTAAGATAATAGAACAGAGTGAGGAATACAATGTTACAGCTACAGAGAAGGTGCAGAAAGATCAACATTAAATTTGAAATTGAGAGCTCCATTCAGAAGTTGAATAACAGCAAGGAAAATGCAGTTCTTGAATCTGTTGAATGTGTGTTTAAGCTTTTATATCTTCTGTCTGCTGGAAGAGGTCGGAAGAGATTGTAACCGGGTGGGAGGAGTCTTTGATGATATTGGTTGCCTTCCTGAGGCAGCAAGTAGATGGAATCAATGGATGGCCTGCTGGAATGTTTTTTGCTCTCTTAGAGCAAGATTCACTGCTGTATGGAACATGTACCAAGCTGTGACAGCCCTAACCTTTACCTCCTGTATGTAAAAGCTGCTGAGTAAGAAGAAAGGCTTGAATTTATATAGCACCTTGCATAGCCTGATGAAGGGCTTTTGCCCGAAATGTCAATTTTCCTACTCCTCGGATGCTACCTGACCTGCTGTGCTTTTCCAGCACCACTCTGATCTATTCTGAAGATGTTCCACGGTGGTTTGTAACCATTGAAGTATTGGAGTGTGGGAACACAGCAACCAATTTGCACCTTTGGCAGTTTCAGTAAAGGGGATAATCATCAGCCAGAAAACTACAGACCAGTATCAGTCCTCGGCATCATTTACAAATCTCTTAAAAATGCTATTCATACTCATGTCCTGAAGAGCTTTGAAGCTTACAATATCCTGGTAGTCATCTCGGTTTCTGATGAAATAATCTACTGAAAAGCAGCATTCACAGACTGTCAATGATGTATGTTCTAGTTTCAAAAGAAATGAAACTGCATATATGAGAACACTAGATTTCTCCAAAACCCTTGACAAACTTCCTTGTGAAAAGCCCTTGTCCAACTCTGCTGTACTGGGATCTGGGAGGGGGGGGGGGGGGGGGGGGGGAACAATATTAAATTGGATCCAGACCTTCCTGAGCAACGAAATGCAAAGAACACAATGATGGGAATCACCCAGATTGAGTAGAGATGCTTTCTCCAGTGTGCCCAAGGTCACTGTGCTGGGACCTTCACTCTACTCAGACATAAACAAGCTTCCCAACAAGTTATATACAAGTTGTGACTATTTGCAGATGACCATGTGGCTTATGCATCTGGAATAACACAGGAATATATCGATTCACTACAATTTTCTGGAATTATTAAAAAAAAGGTTATATTTGGTGTTTGTTCATGGGAAGTGGGCATCACTGGGTAGGGCAGCATTTATTGCACATCCCTAATTGTCCATAGAGCAGTTAGGAGTCAACCACATTGATTGTCTATTCCAATCTCCTCCTTCACTCTTTCATGGGCATCACCGGCAAGACCAATAATTGTTATCCATCCCTAGTTGCCCCTTGAATTGAATGGCTTGCTCAACCATTTCAGAGGGCAGTTAACAGTTCACCCTATTGCTATGGGTGTGGAGTCACATGCAGGGTAAAGATAGCAGATTTCCTTCCCCAAAAGATGTTAACAAATTAAATGGGTTTTAAACAATAAACCAAAAACTTTATGCTCATTATTCCTCATACTGGCATATTCAAGATTCATTGAATTAGCTGAAGTTAATTTATTGTCCACCATGGTGGCATTCAAACTCATTTTTTAAACTGTGATGAGATGTGCCTTTAAGAGGGATTTGTTCTGCTCTGTTTCTCTTGAAGAGATGTGTTGTGAATCTGGTACTGATGTGTCAGATCCCTGAAAAGAGGAGTAAAGAGCTTTGGGTTTTTGAAAGCAGACAACAGAAGCATGAATGGGGGACAGTCAGGCTCACACTGACCCAGGATTTTAGTTTTGCTTCAGTTGTTGATGTTGGGGGGTGTTTGGGGTTGAAGCAGCTAGATACAGCTCTCTCTTTACTGCAGCAGCTGCTGCTGTAAAAAGCATTGGTTCTCTCTTTGCTGCTGGATTCACTCTGTTAGTGTTCCTTCTCCTGGACTGAGGGAGATATCAAGTGAGGGAAATCTGAATTTGTCTTTGCCAAGGGTGTGTTTATGGGATGCTGCTTTATTGGAACAGTTGATGAGTAATAGTTAATCATATATTATGTAATTAAATATTTCCATAGCGTTAAAATTATGTCACTTTTTTTGTTTGTATTCTAACTGCGGCATAAGAATAAAGTATTTTTTGCCTAAAATTTAATAGTTTGACCAATCAAATCACGTTTCGAACACACACTTGCCTTTTAGTAAGATAAAAGTTAGTGTCTAGGCTGATATGTTCTGGGGGGAGGGGGTTTGGGCTGGTCCATAACAAAATTCATGTCACTGGGGAAGGATGTTGTGGTGTGGAGGGAATGTAACAAAGATTTACTAGGCCGATTCCTCGGATGGCAGGACTGGCTTGTAAAGAGAGTGCTTTTTTTCTCCTTCACTCGTGTGAGGTGGGTTTCACTGGCTGAGCCAGCGTTTATTACCTATTCCTACTGGATTGGTAAGGGCTACAGTTAGTGGAGTTCAGAAGAATGAGGTGGGGACACCTCATACAATTGTACAAAATTCTAAAGGAGTAGACAGGGTAAACGCAGGAAGGATGTTCCAGATGACTGGCGGATTCAGAAGCAGGGTCACAGTCTAAGTATATAGGGAAGGACCGAGTTCCAGACCAAACTCCCTCAGAACATATCAAAAAGACTAACTTTTATCTTACTTAAACACAAGTGTAAGGTGCCATGTTCCAAATACGATTTGATTGGTTAAATTACTAGGCTTTAAGCAATGCACACTTTAAACGTATGCTACAATCAAAATTCAAACAAAAAAAGTGGTTTGGCAAACTTTAACTCTATTGAAATACTTAACAACATAATGGAATGCATTGCTACTACCCATCAACTGTTCCAATATCATAAAATCTCATAAAAAAAAGTCTTGTGGAATTCACTGCTACAGAAAGTGGTTGGGGCCAAAATATTGAATGTTTCAAAGAAAGATTTAGATATGGATCTCAGGGCTGAAGGCATGAAAGATTATGGGAAGAAAGAGGGAATAGGCGACTGAGTTGATTGGCCATGATCTTATTGAATGGCAGAGCAAGCTTGAAGGGCCGAATGGCCTACTCTTGCTCCTGTTTCCTAGGTTTCTATGCTTCCAGTCCAGTAGCATATAACCAGGGTACCCAACCTAACCATGTTTGCTTGCTGTTACATGTATCCTTGTGTGTAAATGATACATTGAACACAATCACACCAGCCTCCTTGTTTTAATCATTAAATGCATACTCTCGGCACACAGTACAATATTTAAAATTGAGGAACAAAATTGCTGCAGTGTGCTGTTCCTTTGGGATTTCCAGCAGATTACAGGGGAAAAAAAACTTACGCCAAAGCCAAGGTCTGCTCTTAGTCTCACAACGGTGTAGAGTGTAACAAGCTATTAGCACGTGTCACGGGCAATAAATCAAAATGAGATGACTGCATTGGATGTGGTCACATACATTTCCATACTTTGGAAAGGGCTGAAAAAAACTCCTTGCAGTACAAAAAGAAGTTGGTACATGTGATCTGAGTGTTTTTGGGGGGAGGAGTGTAGGTGACAGTTGTATCTTTGCCTCTGAATGTTTGAGCCACAGGTTTTAAGCTTTCAGAAGCACAGAAACTGTTTAGCCTGGTCTGCCCACAGCACTCTCCTGTTTAATGTGACCAGTGAACACACACACACACACACACACACACACTCCCTACATATTTGTAAAAGTGAAATGTGTCTTTAAATTGGCAGTTTTGGAAGAGGCAACAGATTACAAATGGATTTGTCTGTGGGTTCGGAAGGCAGAGTCAGTCATTAAAGCCGGATTGTGAGTCTGAAGGTGGGCATGAGGCTGCAGAATCTGACAGAACATCCACTTCGGATCGTTGTCCGACAACATTTCCCACTGGAACGGCACATATGTAGTCATCGTGGTGAGGCTCAAGTGATGTGTAATGCCTCACAAGGTGGAATAACCTGTCACTGTCACTGGACTTGGAGGGGGTGGGGGTGTGGAGATAGGGTGCTGAATAATGGAACAACACACTAGCTTGAATGGGTGCCTTTGGGAGAGGCGAACTGAAAATCAGAGGGTGAAAATGAATGGGTTTTGACACACAAAGAAATTGCAGAAGGAACGCCCACAGCAGATTTTAGGTTAGATTTATATTTTTAAAGATGGGGTTTTGACTTGGCATGCAATAAATATTCACCTGGTTAACTGGGTGACAATTACCAGTCACATGTTTTACTAACAGTGAGTTGACTGAATATCTGTGTGTATGTGTGTGTGAGTGTGTGTCTACACTACATTCATTTTTACCTATTCAGTACCTGATGAAAGGTTACTGGTTCTGAGTACAAACACTGGAATAAATCCCTCTTTGTAACCTTTCGACATTACCTCATACATCAGACCTTAAAAAAAACTATTAATTCTTTACATCTTCCTTTCATTGGCTTAGAAATGCTATATTTTTAAAAAAGTGACATTGTCCCAGGGTGCACTGCTGTGCAAAAATACAACTTTAGTGTCCGGTATGATCACAACTTTCCCACCACCCCCTACTTTTTTCTCTCAAGCTTCAGACAAGAGGAACTGCATTGCTGAACCCTTAGTAATATCTTTCAGTAAACCTATAATTAGATAGTGAATGGTATTAATCTTCCCTGTATTGCCTGTAGAAACCTGTTAGCAATCTGTAAGATGCCTATTGATAAAGTTAGATTCCAGGAATGCTTATCTAAGAATTAAAATAACTTATTTAAATGCCGTTTTTTTCAAACTATTCTTTTTTGTAAATAATGGAAATTTGCAAACTCAAGTTAGTGTTTGGATGCTTGCATTCCTGCTTGTCTACTTTGCATGGCATCACCTCTCCCACCCTCCCCACCCCTCAGCAGGAACCACCTTGAATGTTAATACTTGTAGAAATCACCATTTGCCCCCACTGTGCTGGTGCTGGATGGCAGTCGCGTACCTGGGCTAACAACCTATTCGTCGTGATCCAGGCCCAGATGGGAAACTTAACAAATTATTCGACTACATCACTGTCAAGCCTGAACCCTGATTTTCCCATCCCTTTGGCATGTGCCACTTCCAGCATTCATTCACGGAAGCACACTACCACCCAGTCAAGATGAACGTACAATACGTGCAGCTAAAGACAGCTGGACTCACTAGGATGCCTCTATTAATCTTGCTCTCTCTGAATATTTCCATGAACCATTCTTGATTTGTGGAATTATAGAGTGATTGTATCACACTCGCTTCTCATGTCTGACAGTCTGAGCATTAAAGGGCCTGATGTGTGACTGGGAGATGTAGGATCTGCATCACCCAGCCTACATTGTAGAAGGTGATGCTTGCGGTGATGAAAAAATAGAAGGTATGGTTACTACATTTGTGGATGACACCAGAATTGGTGGTATAGTGGACAGTGAAGAAGGTCATCTAAGATTAAAAAGAGATCTTGATCAATTGGGTCAATGGACTAAAGAGCGGCAGATGGAGTTTAATTCGGATAAATGTGAGGTATTCATTTTCACTGTCAGGTAAAACAGACAAGGGCAGGACTTATACAATTAAAGGTAGGGCCTTATATAGTGTTAAAGAACAGAGAGACCTAGGAGTTCAAGTACATAATTCTTTGAAATTTGCATCATAGGTAGACAGAGTCAAGAGTGTGGTGCTGGAAAAGCACAGCAGGTCAGGCAGCATCCAAGGAGCAGGAGAATCGACATTTTGGGCATAAGCCCTTCATCACAGGTAGACAGGGTGATAAAGAAGGCATTCAGCACACTTGCCTTCATTGCTCAGACATGTGAGTATAGGAGTTGGGATGTAGGGTTAAAGTTATACAAGGTGTTAGTGAGGCCTCACCTAGTGTACCGAGTCCAGTTCTGGCTGTCCTGTTATGGGAAGGATATTGTTAAGCTGGAGAGGGTTCCTAAGAGATTTACCGGGATGTTGCCGAATGGAAGGTTAAAATTCTCAGGAGAGGCTGGATAGGCAGGGACATTTTGACTGGAGTGTAGGTGGTTGAGAGGTGAGCGTATAGGGGTTTATAAAATCATGAGGGATATATAGAAGGTGAATGGCAGATGTCTTTTCCCTAGGGTGGGGAAATTCAACACTAGGGACATATTTTTAAGGTGAAAGGAGAGTGATTTAAAAAGACATGAGGGGCATTTTTTGTTTTACTCACGTGTGGAATGAACCTCCAGAAAAAGTGGTGGATACAGGCACAGTTACAACATTTAAAAGATGATTAGGTAAGTACCTGAATAGGAAATGTTTTGAGGGATATGGGCTCAGTGCAGGCAGGCGGGACTAGTTTAGTTTGGGATTTTGGTTGGCATGGACTGGTTGAACCAAAGGGTCTGTTTTCATGCTGTATACCTCTATGGGGTCAGACAGTCACAGAGATGTACAGCATGGAAACAGACCCTTTGGTTCAACTCATCTATGCTGACTAGGTATCCTAAACTAATCTAGTCCTAAATGCCTATATCCCTCTAAACGCTTCCTATTCATATACCCATCCAGATGCCATTAAAATGCTGTAATTGTACCAGCAAATTTGGAGATCAGCTAACTGAGGACACGCACATGTCCTTATTTATCTACCTTTGCTATCTCAATTAGGAAACAGTTAACTCACCATGATCAGGAAAGGGCTCATGTTAAACTGAGTCCATATCTCTATGACCACAGATAATTATTGGTAACTCCTGTCCATCCCTTATTCCTCCTGTCAATGGACCTGCATTGCCTGATTGTTTGGCAGGTCCTTGATTAAAGAAAGACTCTGTGATACTCTTTCAAAAGGATACTGTTTCTCCTCAATGCCTTGGGCAGTATTAGTTACTTCACTAACAGAATAGAACAAACACTTTTGCTCCTAAGGGAGGCTTGTGGAGTGAAAAACAATCACCAACCTTCCGACTTTACAACAGTGGTTACACTTCAAAGCTATGGGACATCTGCAGGTCATCCAAGTCACTATATAAATGCAAATAATTTTATTTCTCTCATCACTGTTTGGGAGATTTTACTCTGTGTAATCTGTAAAGCGAAAGTGACTGTGTATCACGTAATTCGGTGCTGGAGTCATTCTGCATTGCAGGCAATTAAAAGGCAATTCATTAGTTTAATTCCAGAGATGAGGAGTTTGTCTTATGAAGAGAGACAGGGCAATTTAAGCCTATAATCTCTGGAGTGCAGAAGAATGGGGGCAGATCTAATTGAGGTATACAAGGTGCTGAAGGGGATTGACAAAGTAGACATGGAGAGGATGTTTCCTCATGGGGGGTAATGCAGAACGAGAGGTTACGAGAGGATAAGGGGTAACAGACTTAAAATAGATTTAAAACAGAGAGAGATGGAATTCTTTCTCCCAAAGGGTCATGAATCTGTGGAATCCACCCCAGAGTGTGGTGGATGCTGAGACCTTGAGTAAATGTAAGGAGGAGCTAGACAGAATTTTAATAAGTAATGGGTTGAAGAGTTATGGAGAGTGGGCAGTGGGGGAAAGTGGAGTTGAGGCTGAGATGAGATCAGCCATGATGGTATCAAATGGTGGAACAGGCTCAAAGGGCTGAATGACCTCCTCCTGCTCCTACTTGTTATGTTTTCAGCCATGCGGAAAGGTGCTATATAAATGTGGTTTCTAACAACTCCCCCTACAATGGAATCTTCTTGGTCAAATTATGAAGCCCTTCATGTTTGAACTAAAGGGAAAGCTTTCATTTCTGTAGCACCGTTTCATGATCTCAGAGCCTCTGGAAATGCTACAAGTACAACATCAAGTGTAGTAGATATTTTGAATCAAATTGTTCTGACATACTATGATAGAGCTCTGCAGCAAGTGGACATGAACCCAGACCTCCTGGTTCAGAGATGGAGACACACCTTAGAAAACAGAGCAGCCAACTTTGGCACAGCCCAGAATTTCAGGAGATGAAGGAAGCGAAGTGGGAGGAGGCTGGGAATGAATGGGACACACCGGGACATTTCTGTTCCATATATTCTCATCGGTAATGACACAGCTGGGGAGATGGCCCAGTTGTTAATAATTGAGAATAATGTAGGTGTTACATTCGATAAAAGAGTAATGTGTCTCCGCTCAGGAAATCCAAATCCAAATTCATGACACATACCTATATCTGAGAAAACAAAAATTGCTGGAGAAACTCAGCAGGTCTGGCAGCATCTGTGGAGAGAGAAACAGAGTTAACATTTCAGATTGATGCTCTTCAGGACCCTGCTTTTACTTTTGTGATTATTGTCTTACCTTACGACTACAAGGTAATCTGCTCCACGTGGCAATATTATGGGAGTAATCTTTGTGTTATCAGCATATAAATTACTTAATACAAATCAGAGCAGGAGACATTGACTGTATTAACATAACAGGGTAAGAAGGATATTCTGTTTGCACTAGTTAGTATGTCAGTAACTAGGGGTCGCAACTTCAAGATTGTCAGCAAGAGAGCTGGAATGAGATAAGAAGGAAGCTCTTTACTCAGAATTTGAAAAGTGGTGCCTGGGGGAGTGATGGAGTCAGATTCCAAAGGAGGTTTTAAAAGAGTTGGATATATATTTGAAATTGATAAAGTTAGAGGGTGGAGAGTGGGACGGGCTGGGTGGCTCATTCAGGAGCCGGTACAGACATAGATTCATAGAGTCATAGAGATATACAGCACAGAAACAGACCTTTCGGTCCAATCCGTCCATGCCGACCAGATATCCCAACTCAATCTAGACCCACCTGCTAGAACCCGGCCCATATCCCTCCAAACCCTTCCTATTCGTATACTCATCCAAGTGCCTCTTAAATGTTGCAATTATACCAGCCTCCACCACTTCCTCTGGCAGCTCATTCTATACACGTACCACCCACTGCGTGAAAAAGTTGCCCCTTAGGTCTCTTTTATATCTTTCCCCTCTCACCCTAAACCTAAAACAACCCTCCACCCCCATTCTCTGTCTTCTACCTCAGAACCAGTTCTGAATCCAAATGGCTAGTTCTCCCTGTATACCATGAGATCTAACCTTGCTAACCAGTCTTCCATGGGGAACCTTGTCGAACGCCTTACTGAAGTCCATATAGATCACATCTACTGCTCTGCCCTCATCAATCCTCTTCGTTACTTCTTCAAAAAACTCAATCAAGTTTGTGAGGCATGATTTCCCATGCACAAAGCCATGTTGACTATCCCAAATCAGTCCTTGCCTTTCCAAATACATGTACATCCTGTCCCTCCACCGACGTCAGACTCACTGGTCTATAGTTCCCTGGCTTTTCCTTACCACCTTTCTTAAACAGTGGCACCACGTTAGTCAACCTCCAGTCTTCTGGCACCTCTCCTGTGAATATCAATGATACAAATATCTCAGCAAGAGGCCCAGCAATCACTTCCCTAGCTTCCCGCAGAGTTCTAGGGTACACCTGATCAGGTCCTAGGGATTTATCCACTTTCATACGTTTCAAGACATCCAATTCTTTCTCCTGTGTAATATCGACAGTTTGCAAGGTGTCACCATCTATTTCACTACTTCCTTTCTCTTCTGTATCCTTTTCCACAGTAAACACTAATGCAAATGATGGGTCAAATGGCCTCCTTTTATACTGTAAAAATCTATGATTGTATGATTCTATATACAGACTGTCCTGAGATGGTGCGAGCTCCATGGATTTTGTTCATGCTTATATGGTCTCAATGGGCAGTAGGTTTGAGAAAACTTTGAGGTCGAGAAAGGCGCTATATAAATGCAAGTCTTTTTTCAGACAGAATACAGATTCAGAATGAGTTCCACTCAGGAAGCAAAGACTTGTCACTGATCCTGTGGCAAGGGCACCTGTAGATTTCAGATAAGAGAAGAAATGTCCTGAGCTGTGATGCCTGCACAGTTGAATAGCATGCCAAAACTCACCACCTGAGATCAGGCAAACAAGGATTAGCACTTGGATGGAAATAGTGAGGGCCGTTGGTGGAACTGCCCTGCCAGAGAGACTGGAAGGTGAAATATGGGGAATCATTCAATTTGTTTTAGAGTAGCATGGGGATTATTAATCCGCTGCGGCACCTCTCATCTCATTCTCAGTAGGAAATTCAAAAGACCTGGGTAGGTGAGTGAAGTACACCCCACTCAGAGGAAGAAGGAAAAGTTGAGAAGGTGCCAAAGTATCTCAAAATGGAAGAAAGAAATGGAATAGTTCCACACTGCTCCCCCCGCCACCCACAACCCTCCAACTCCTGCTCCCTTCGCAAGGAATGACTTCACCACAGGTGTATTTTCCTTTAACAAATAGAGTCTGTATAAAGCTACGGAGCAGACACTTGCGTTTGTCTGGAATGGATCAGCCAAGAGTTATCCACACCCTCATTAAAAGGAACATGAGATCTAGATTAATGTGTGACAAATGGACTGTTGATTTTTTTCAGAATTTCACTTGTGCAGGCCATGTAATAGGCTACAGTGTCTGGACAGCTTAGCAGTTTGTAAAAATGTTAATGATTTCCTTTCTCATGTTTTTTTTCTCTCTCTGGGCAACATGACGCTAGGTTTTATTCCTCCTCCCTGTGCTGCTTGTGCTCTGTGCTTTGTTTGTAAATAGTCCTCAAGTCACTTGCCTTTTTTTTTCAGCCAAATCCTTGTGTCCCTGAAGTATTCACCTCCAGACATAGGAGCACACAAGCCTTAACTGTAGTAAGAGTTAATGTTATGGAAAGTCTGAGACTGTGAAGTTTCCTTCAGTCAGTCTATATAATGTTAGGACGCATTCATTGTTGAAAATTTGCTGAAGTAAATTAGGCAGCAGTTGGTGGCAGTCTGTATTTCCGCAGTAGATTGAGTCCAGTATCCAGAAGGTTATATATTATGTGGTCCAGTGTGTATGCTGTTACCTTTATATAGTCCTATGGATTACTGCCATGTCTTTGGATCAAGTTCTTTTTTCAGCTTTGAGCTCTCCTGGTTGCTCCAAACATTCCCTTTGAAGTTTCTGCTCACACTGAGGTCTTTTCAAAATGTGAGGGAATGCTTCAGAGAAAATTGTTTACTAACTGTGTCAGTCGGGTGTGAAGGGTAGGCTGCTTGGCCATCCTTTATGACCTCCTTGAAGATTAGTCACATACACACTACGTGCTTTCCAAACTCCTAGCTGCTGGGTGTGCAGCGCAGACACAGGCTTGATTCCCTCAGTTCCTCCTTGATTCCAGGCAGTCTACAATTCACTTACAGATGAGGAGCATTCATTCATCCTTCTTCAGAGCAAGCTGACAGCAAAAGCAGCAACTTTCTCCAGTACTGAATACCTTGCTTTCCTCATGATATCATTAGTCTTGCCAAAAATTTTCCTATCTTTGTTTTCATGGGCTCACTCTCATGCCCAGTAACATTAATTGGTCTCCTTGTTAAGACGCAAGGGAAGTGGGAATTGATCTCAATTAAAACTGCTTGCATTTGTCAGTACATCGTATGCTATCACTTGCCATAGTCGTGTGACCTCTGCAGCAACTATTTTCAGCTTCGAGTGAAAAACCATTAAAAATTAAAACACCATCTGGAACAGGGTGTCAGGAATGTGCATCTGAGATTGTGTGAATTTTCAGAACTGTAAGAGAGCCAGCTACTGCAATAAACAGCAAGGAAGAATTAGAACAATTGTCTGTAACTTTGAATCTCTGGGTGAGTGAGGAATTTTCCAGTTCTGGCGTTGTGGAAGTGAAAGATGATAGGAGACAGAATTGGAACTTCTTTCAGTCTCAACAGCAGTATTAGGAGTGAGCTATGGAGTTAAATGAAAAATCTGAACAGTGATGGGGAAAGTGTGATGCAAACTGTGTGGTATATGAGATCTTATTAAGGAACAGAAAAAAACAGTCTTGAAATCTTTTAAATGCATTGAAAACACAGTTTTTATCAACTGATGTTATTGATGATTGGTGTGTGTTGAGGAAGGGTCACTCAACCCAAAACATTAACTCTGATATCTCTCCAATAATGCTGCCAGACCTGCTCAGCTTTTCCAGCAATTTATAAATTTGTTCCTGATTTACAGCATCTGCAGTTCTTTTGGGGTGTGTTGAACATCAGAGCTCAGGGAGGGAAGGAGAATATTGATCAACATATAATAACACTAAGATATATAATTGAATCCTATGTGACTGAACAACTGAAACATTATTTCCTCAGAGATTGGATCGTCTTAGGCATAAAGGATCCTGCTGTGAAAGAGAGTCTGCTAAGTGAGGAGAAACTTACTCTTAAGAAATGTATGGACGTGTAGAGAAGCTCTAAGGTTCTCAGTCATCAGCTAGAGAGAATTGATGGGAGAACAGAGTGAGATTTGCTTAATTCTGAGAGACCATACAGTGACTGGAATAGCATAATGGAAAGACAGCAGGAACTATTTGTGAAAGGGCCAGCAGAAATACCAAGGTCAGAGTATAGGAGTTTAAAATATTATAGAATGCCCCACCAAAAAGAAGGGTGAAGGAACTGGTGATCTAAGTGTAAGAAGCTAAATCATTTTACATTCCAGGTTTATCTAAAACCTGGCAAAGCAAGTATTTAAAGATAGCTGTGGCGGACATGTCAGATGATGATTCTGATGAATCATTTTAAACCATGAAACAGATTGGAGTCATCATGTATGAAGGTGACAAATTGGTTGTGACTGTTAGAACAATGACTGTACAAGGTGGATGTTAAGTGTCAGACACCAATGTTTCATATACAACAACACAAACTTTGCAGAACTGTGTGAAATGGTTCAGAAATGTAAAATTGGAAGCTGAGACCCAACATGAATGAGCATCACAATTCCACATTATTGATATTGAGCAATACTCGTTCACCCAAACGGAAATAAATCTGAATCTTGGATGGGCAGCCCCACATGTACGAGTCAGAGACATGCAATCTGAAAGATAAGCAACTTGCTCAACTCAAGCAAACTACTCTTCCTGTACATAATAAAAAAGAACTCAAGACAGAAGTAGTAACAGGTGTGAGAATGGAAATTAAACTGCAACAAAACTAATTTTCACTTTGATTAAACTATCAAATCATTGCTAGAGCTGAAGATTGGAGAGTTACTCAAAGTTCAAGCATTTAACACTCTCAACAAGTGCCGGTCCTGGTGACAACTTGCGACTTGTGTAGAGCAGTGAATCTTGATATTACACTGTGAATGTGAATGACCAGCTTTCTCATCAGAACTGCAGACACACACGTACAACTGGAGAAGCTGCAGCTAGCTGAGGAGAAAGGCATGATATCGCTAACTACAAAAAATACTGAACAACCATTAGTCCCAAGGATCACTGTTCACCAACAACAGATTAATAATAACAGTTAACTTGGCGACAGTACTCATCATGACAACTTTCTTCAGTGAAGAATCGTCACCCCAGGAATGTGCTTATAGCAGATGAACTGCCAACAACAACGTGCAATAGGAGATGTGCAAAATTTATATATTACATATGCAATGCTTTGGCAGAAACCGACAGAAGGTGGGACAGACTAGAATTACCAAAATTTTAGTCATGAATGATGATTTTCTGTAATGATCATGGATAGTGAGTAATATGTAACCACAAACAATAGCGCATGCAATATTTTTCCTTTATTTAAGGAATGGGGGATGTTTGGAGAAATGTGCATGTGATTACACTATACATAAGGACTTTCACTTTTGCAGTGAGAACACTTTAAAATTCTCCACATGAAACATATCTAAGATGAGTCATCCAGAGATCAAGCTCAAAGCTAATGTTTAGAAGCATGTTTTATTTATTTCTTCCTTGTTCATGTCACATTTTGGCACTGACATATTCCTTACTGGGTACTCCATGGCCCTCATGGAGGAAGAACTGATTAATGACGAGTGACGATTAACTGCCAAGCCGTGTTTGAATTTTACATCAGCAGGTTGACTCTGCTTGATCAAGGCTTTGCCTGAGAAGTGAACCTGAGAATAGCTGTCACCTATTTTGTTGAGTTGTAAAAAGTACAGTGCGTGTACACGTTCATTCAACTTGGCAAGTACAGGGCCCTGTGTAGCTTCCGATGTATGCAGATGTGCCACCCTGCCAATCTGAGTGACATCCTAACCTGCTTGTCTGGGTATATCTTTACACAGTCATGGTAACTTGGTAAATAATGTTCAGCGATGACTGTGGTGCATCGAAAGTCATGGAGGAGGTGGAGGGTGTGGATGGTGCCCCAGTGTATGTGGGGGATCTCATGGACCAAAGGGGGACAGGACGGAGTTGAGATATGGGGAGATTGAATTCGATCGAGCAGGAGCTTAGCAAATAACGTCTAATCATAGAATCGTATCCATGATTGGACACTGTGTTGTGCCTTTTGCACATGTGGGCTGGTCAGGTACAGTCAGCACATTGCTTGTTGTGAGCTGCTGAAGGGATGTGTTTCTGATTCGATCTGAAAAGTCAGTAATGCTAGAATCCACCATATCACAGATCCTTCCTTTTACTTTTCCTTTATTTGCATTCCCCTTTGCTTAAAGCCTGTCACCATCTCTCACTCCTTCCAGTTCAGATGAATAGTCACAAACCTCACATTAACTGTCTCTCTCTCTCTCCCCCTTTCTCTCTCTCTCTCTCTCTCTCTCTCCTCAGGTGCTGACAGACCTGCTGTGTTTCTTTCCAGCAATTTATTTGTTTCAAATTTAAAATCACCTCTTATAGTTCACCAACACCTTGGACTGTACTCACTGGACTTTAGAAAAATGAAGTGGGGAGAATCTTGAGGAAACCAATAAAATTCTAACAGGATGAGACAGGGTAAACACGGGGTGGTGGGGAAAGGGTATTCCTGTTGACTGGGGATCGAGAACCAGGACTCACATTCTAAGGATATGGGGTAGGCCGTTTAGGACTGAGCTGAGGTGAAATTTCTTCACCCGAGAGTGGGGAGCCTGGGGAAATCTCTGCCACAGACAGTGTATTAAACATTGAATGTTTTCAAGAAGGAGTTTGGTATAGTTCTTAGGCCTAAAGAGACCAAAAGGAATGGGGAGAAAGCGGGAACAAGGGACTGAATCATCACGATATTGAACGGCGGGTGCTGGGCAGAAGTGAAGTCGGAGCGCAAAGCCGGTTGGGAAGGTAAGTGATTGTTATTTCAGTGGATGTGTTCTAGACCCCAGGTCCTACAAAGTAGGGCCTCCCTCCCTCCCTCCTCCTCTAACCTAAATTAAAAGTCCACAGACTTGCCCCAAAAAGAGGGTCCAAGGAAGTTCCTGTGGAATGAAGAGTGAGGCTTTAGCTCAGGAGTCTTTGACAAGGAGGTTGAGTGAAGTGATTACGCCACAGTTGAAGAGGGTGAAGACATGACTGCCCAGCTGGTTCAGTGCGCTACGTGCTTGATGTGGGAGGTCAACGACTCTGGTGTGTCTGGCTCGCATAAGTGTGGAAAGTGTATGCACATTCAGCTATTGACCGAGCATATTGCAGCACTGATGAAAGAACTCGAGGACCTTAGGCACATCCAAGAGAATGAGATCTTTCTGGACAAGACCTTCAGCGAGGTCATTACACCGACCATACCAGAAGAGAGCAGAGGAGAACTGACGATGAGGAAGGCAGAGAGGAGACAGGTGCAAGAGACCCTGGGGGAAGTACCTGTCAGTTGAATCTTTTGGAAACAGTACAGACAGATGACACTGCCAGTCCGCGAGGCAGCCAGGTCTGTCAATCAAAGGTTGGCGTGGAGGCAGAGCAGAAGAGTCAGACATCGCACAGAGCCGTGGGAATAGG
Organism: Hemiscyllium ocellatum; assembly: GCF_020745735.1. Taxonomy (NCBI): domain Eukaryota; kingdom Metazoa; phylum Chordata; class Chondrichthyes; order Orectolobiformes; family Hemiscylliidae; genus Hemiscyllium; species Hemiscyllium ocellatum. The sequence goes on along the minus strand of NC_083439.1, from coordinate 6,102,806 downwards.
GGACTCCATTGTGAGAGGAACTGACCGGGGTTTTTGTGGCAGCAGACAGGATTTAAGGATGGTGTGTTGCCTTCCTGGTGCCAGGGTTAAAGACATCACAGACAAAGTGCAGGAAATCCTCAAGGACAAAGGTGAAGAGCCAGAGGTGGTGGTACATGTCGGGAAGAAGAGGAGGAACATACTACAGCAGGACTTCGGAGAACTAGGAAGAAAGCTGAAAAGCAAGACATCCAAGGTGGTTATCTCCGGTTTGCTTCCAGTTCCTCGGGCTGGTGAGGCCAGGAACAGGGAGATAATGGACTTGAACGTGTGGCTGGGGAACTGGTGCAGGAAGCAAGGATTTCAATTCTTGGATCACTGGGGTATATTTTGTGGTAAGCATAAATTATACAAGAGAGACGGTTTGCACCTTAATAGGTTGGGGACCAGTATTCTGGCAGGCAGGTTTGCTACTGCAACGTAGCTACGTTTAAACTAAGTAGCGGGGGGGAAGGGGACAAACTGGATGTTTAAGAAGGAAATTGAAGGGAAAGTTAGAACAAGAGAAGTCAAGAAAGACAACTGTATCAATGAGGCAGAAAACTCGGAAAGGGATCATGCAGTAAGGATGAGTGAAGTAGGAGTTGATGGGAAGGGTGAGGGCCGTAACAAATTAAAAATACTATATATGAATGCATTAGAAATAAGATGGATGAGCTTGAGGCTCTTTTGGAAATTGGCAGATACGATATTGTGGGGATACCTGAGACTTGGCTTCAGTGGACAGCGCCTGGGAAGTGAATATTCAAGGCTACACATGCTATCGTAAGGACAGACTGACGGGCAGAGGGGGTGGGGTGGCCATGTTGGTAAGGGATGATATTCAGTCCCTTGCGCAGGGGAACCTAGAATCAGGGGGATGTAGAGTTAGTGTGGATAGAGCTGAGAAATTCTAAGGGTAACTAGATCCTCTTGGGAGTTATCTACAGGCCCCCAAACAGTAGTCTGGATGTTGGATGTAAGTTAAATCAGGAGCTGAAATTGGCCTGTTGCAAAGATGTTACTACAGTTGTTATGGGGGATTTCAACATGCAGGTAAACTGGGAGAATCGGTATGGTATTGGACCTCAAGAAAGAGACTTTGTGGAGTGCCTCCGAGATAGATTCTTAGAACAGCTGGTGCTGGAGCCAATCAGGGAGAAGGCAATTCTGGATCTGGTATTGTGCAACGAACCAGAATTGATCAGGGACCTCGAAGTGAAGGAGCCATTGGGAAGTAGTGACCATAATACAATTAGCTTCAATCTGCAATTTGAGAGGGAGAGGGTACAATCGGAAGTGACAATATTTCAGTTGAATAAAGGGAACTATGGAGCAATGAGGGAGGAGCTGGCCAAAGTTCAATGGTGCAAAACCTTAGCAGGGATGACAGTGGAGGAACAATGGGGAATATTTCTGTGTATAATGCAGAAGATGCAGCATCAGTTCATTCCAAAAAGGAAGAAAGATCCTGGGAGGAGGCAGGGGTGGCTGTGGCTGACGAGGGAAGTTAAGAAACATATAAAGTTAAAGGAGAAAAAGTATAACATAACAATGATAAGTGGGAAAACGGAGGACTGGGAAGCTTTTAAAGAACAACAGAGGATTACTAAGAAGGAAATATGGAGAGAAAAAAATGAGGTATGAAGGTAAACTGGCCAATAATATAAAGGGAGATAGTAAAAGCTTTTTTAGGTATGTGAAAGGCAAAAAAAAATGGTTAAGACTAAAATTGGGCCCTTGAAGACAGGAACAGGGGAATATATTATGAAGAACAAAGAAATGGCAGAAGAATTGAATTGGTACTTCAGATCTGTGTTCACTGGGGAAGACACAAGCAATCTCCCTGAGGTAACAGTGGCTGAAGGACTTGAACTTAAGGGAATTTATATTTACCAGGAATTGGTGTTGAAGAGACTGTTAGGTCTGAAGGTTGATAAGTCCCCGGGGCCTGATGGTCTACATCCCAGGGTACTGAAGGAGGTGGCTCGAGAAATCGTGGATGCATTGGTGATTATTTTCCAGAGTTCGATAGATTCAGGATCAGTTCTTGTGGATTGGAGGGTGGCTACTGTTGTACCACTTTTTAAGAAAGGTGGGAGAGAGAAAGCAGGAAATTATAGACCAGTTAGTCTGACCTCAGTGGTGGGAAAGATGTTGGAGTCTATTATAAAGGATGAAATTATGACACATCTGGATAGTAGTAATAGGATAAGTCAGAGTCTGCATGGATTTATGAAGAGCAAATCATGCTTGACTAATCTTCTTGAATTTTTTGAGGATGTAACTCTGAAGATGGACGAGGGAGATCCAGTAGATGTAGTGTACCTGGACTTTCAGAAAGCTTTTGATAAAGTCCCACATAGGAGGTTAGTGAGCAAAATTAATGCGCATGGTATTGGGGGCAAAGTACTAACTTGGATTGAAAGTTGGTTGGCTGATAGGAAACGAAGAGTAGTGATAAACGGCTCCATTTTGGAATGGCAGGCAGTGACCAGTGGGGTACTGCAGGGATCAGTACTGGGACCGCAGCTTTTTACAATATATATTAATGACATAGAAGATGGTATTAGTAATAACATTAACAAATTTGCTGATGATACAAAGCTGGGTGACAGGGTGAAATGTGAGGGGGATGTTAGGAGATTACAAGGTGACCTGGACAGGTTTGATGAGTGGTCAGGTGCATGGCAGATGCAGTTTAATGTGGATAAATGTATGGTTATCCACTTTGGTGGTAAAAACAGGAAGGCAGATTACTACCTAAATGGAATCAATTTAGGTAAAGGGGCAGTACAAAGAGATCTGGGTGTTCTTGTACACCAGTCAATGAAGGTAAGCATGCAGGTACAGCAAGTAGTGAAAAAGGCTAATAGCATGCTGGCCTTCATAATAAGAGGGATTGAGTATAGAAGCAAAGAGGTTCTTCTGCAGCTGTACAGGGCCCTGGTGAGACCACACCTGGAGTATTGTGTGCAGTTCTGGTCTCCAAATTTGAGGAAAGACATTCTGGCTATTGAGGGAGTGCAGCATAGGTTCACGAGGTCAATTCCCGGAATGGCGGGACTACCTTATGCTGAAAGACTGGAGCGACTGGGCTTGTATACCCTTGAGTTTAGAAGACTGAGAGGGGATCTGATTGAGACATATAAGATTATTAAAGGATTGGACACTCTGGAGGCAGAAAACATGTTTCCGCTGATGGGTGAGTGCCGAACCAGAGGACACAGCTTAAAAATATGGGGTAGACCATTTAGGACAGAGATGAGGAGAAACTTATTCACCCAGAGAGTGGTGGCTGTGTGGAATGCTCTGCCCCAGAGGGCAGTGGAGGCCCAGTCTCTAGATTCATTTAAGAAAGAGTTGGATAGAGTTCTCAAGGATAGTGGAATCAAGGGTTATGGAGATAAGGCAAGAACAGGATACTGATTGAGGATGATCAGCCATGATCATATTGAATGGTGGTGCAGGCTCGAAGGGCAGAATGGCTTACTCCTGCACCTATTGTCTATTGTCTTGAAGGGCCGAATGGCCTAGTCCTGCTCCAATTGTATATGTTTTGATGTATTTCTGATTCTTCTACCTGCCGTAGACCCCTGGCTTTTAAAGCTCAGATATGGTGTCACCACGTCACGCCTCATGACTTTTCTGGATTGTTTCAATCTTGCCAGTGTGTTGCACTTTGACCCTGGGCCTTTCTCCTAGATTTCAGAATATAGAAAAGATTCCCAGTCTCAGCCTGGATTATTGAGGGGATATGATCAGCTTTCCCTCGAGTTCAAATTATTTTAACTTAGGCTGTGTTCAGACATTGAGAATTTTGTATTGCAAATATCATTTGACACCAGGAATGACTAGAGATGCAAAACAATTTCCTTCGAGCATTGAAATTGTGTTGCAAGTATTTATATGGCCTATTTTCAGGAATGTTTAAAGATATTGGAGACAGAGCTCTGTTATTAGTCATAAAATGGCACAATATGAAATGTACCACTTTGTCAGTCACTTAAAAAATAAACTTTGAGGTCATTAGCTTTGAATGCTACATGCCTTCACAATATTAGACTTAAATTTGTCTCGGTGCCTGACTGTATCTCTGAGACCGATGTCAGACTGTTTCATGGTAAATCACTTTGTAATTAAGTGTTTGATCCAACATCAGATTGCTGTACAAAGCAAGATCCCAGAAATGATACCAGTTAGTTAGTCTACAAAACCATAAAAGCTGGCAGAAAAAAGAGAAGCAATGAATGAAAATGCAGAAAGAGAGACAATTTGTAAACCATTGTATCTGCTTATAGTTGCATGATGAGGAGGAATTGTTTCTCTTAGATGGTAGTGAATCTGTGGAATTCTTTACTACAGAGGGCTGACGAGACTGGGTCCTTAAGTGTATTTGAGGCTGAGACAGACAGATTTTTAATTGGAAGGGAATCAACGAAATTGGAGACAGGCTGGAGAGTGGAGTCAAGAATTATCAGATAAACCATGATCTCATTGAATGGTGGATGAGACTTGATGGGCTGAATGGTCTACATCTGCTGTTTTTTTTTATTCATGGGATGTGGATGTCACTGGCTCGGCCAACATTTATTACCCATTCCTAATTGCTCAAAGGGCAGTTAAGAGTCAACCACATTGCTGTGGGTCTGGGGTCACATGTAGGCCAGACCAGGTAAGGATAGGAGAAGGTCAGCACTGCAGATGCTGGTGATCAGAGTCGAGAGTGTGGTGCTGGAAAAGCACAGCAGGTCAGGCAGCATCCGAAGAGCAGGAGAATCTATGTTTCCGACATAAGTTAGAGTTAGGGCTTATGTTCCTCGGATGCAGACCAGGTAAGGATGGCAGATTCCTTCCCTGAAGGACATTGGTGAACCAGATGGGTTTTTCCAATAATTGACAATGAATTTATGGTCATCATTAGACTCTGACTTGACCTGTCTGCTATGGCGGGATTCAAATCCAGGTCCCCAGAACATTCCCTGGGTCTCTGGATTAACACTAGGCCATTGCTGCCTTCTGTACATTGGATGACCTTCTGTGTGAAAAGTGAGTGCAGGATGTGAATTGGTTCTACTCTGATGTTTAAATGGCACAAGATATCGATCACTTGGGCAAGGTACTGCAGGCTGATGGACCCCTAAAGGAGGGGAGAGACTAATAGAGGAGGATACAAACTGGATGGGAAAGGATCTCTGCTGTATCATAGGCGTCCACCTCCTAATGGTTGGATTGTACATCACAGAGACAGTCGGTTTCCAATTGATCTCTATTCTTTTATGGCATGTGTGCAATCCCAATGCACTGACTGGCTCACTCGGCCGTTTGAGAGACCACTGCGCAAGGACGGCAGACTTCCTTCCCTATAGGGATTTAGTGAACCAGATGGGTGCTTTACAAACATCAGCGATAGTTTGATGGCACAATTGCTGAGACTAGCTTTCAAATTCTGATCTTTTATTCAATATCCACCAGCTCTCATTGATGAGATTTGAACCCATGTGTCCAGAGGATTTACCTGGCTCTCTGGAATATGAGACCAGTGACCATTATCTGCCTTAACGTGTAAGCACTTGGAATGGTGGTGACCAGGGAGACACACAACAATTCTCACAATGTCTACATTTCAATTAATATTTAACTTAATAATGTGTAACAGCAACTTCAGGCCAACAAGTCATGTCCATCCTAATTAAATAGGATCTTTCTGGCAAACTCCTGTTTATACACTGTCTTGTTTCCTATGTCGTATTTCACCCACTCTCTGGAGCTCCTAACTCTTCACCTTCCCCTTAACAACGTCCTCTCACTAAACTCTCTGAACTCCTTCTTCTTAGTCTCAGGCTCAGCCACTCCTGTCTCTCTCTTTGTCAATGTCTAATCTCTAATAGACTGAAGTCCCAAATGAAAGCCCACTATTCTGCAATCCTTCCTACTTTATTTTACTTCTTATGGGATATGAAAAGTGCTGGCGAAGCTGGTATTTCTTGGTTATCCCCAATTTTCCTGAAGAAGACATGTGTCCAGAGGATTTACCTGACTCTCTGGAATATGAGACCAGTGACCATTATCTGCCTTTGAACTCCTTCTTGAACTACGACAGTCCACTTGGTGTGGGTAGACCCTCAATGCTATTAGGGAGGGAGTTTCATCGTTTTGACCGAGTAACACTGAGCAACATGAGTCATGATGGCATGTGGCTTAGTGGGGAACCTGCAGGGGATGGTGTATCTGCTGCCCATGGAAAGTGCAGTCTACTGAGCCTTGGTGAATTGTATTCCCCAAATCCTGGCTAGTTTTGAAATTTAGATTCACCACACTATCTCCTACTCAAACCCTCCAAGGAAGCGTTATTCAAATTTCCTACTCTCCTCCTCATATTCTCTTTCTTCTGCAAACTGAAAGTCCTCAGATTAATTTGTGATTTATGAAACTTTTCTTTGATCTTTTACTCCTGTCAATCTAACCAGTAGCTTTTGCTATAACATTTGGGTCCTCACTTGTGTTTCTCAATTCCCCCAAACTTCAGGCATGCCCACCCATGTGCTAATACTAAATGCTCACTCCTCAGTAATATTTGTTCAAAGCAACCTTACTCCTTTAGAAGGACAAGTAACTGCCTTCAACTTGTTACTGTAGTTAGTGCAGTTAATGTTCACATTCCAAGACCATGAATATCTCACACCTAAAGAACAAGAAATTGATTGCCAACTAAACCAATACGCGCTATGCCTGTGGGCATTAACACCTGACAGCTTGAAGAATTACCTTCAAGGTGAGTGTGACTGAACAGACAACAAAGGGCCAATGAAATATCCAGACAGCACATAGCAGCGTTCATGCATCACAGTGTAACACGCTTACTGACTTGGGGAATGAACGAAATCTAACTGACGGCTTCAAATAAATTAATAGCTCAAAAACAGTCCTAACAACACAGTGATGACACAGGAGAACAAATAATTAGCTTGAGAGTGCAGTTAGATACAAGCTTATTGATTGCGTTGTGCACTGCTCCCCATGCTCTAACTTGCTGAAGTTGCCATTCACCCATCTGTACTGTGCTCACTGACCTATACTGGCGCTCAGATATGTTCCTGTGAAACACTTTGGGGTGTTTTATTACTGTTAAGGTGCCTTTTAAATGAAAGTTGCTGATTTTTGACAGGAGCTGACTCATTATGGCGGGTAAGATAATGATAGCGATTTCCCAGTCCTGGTAACGAGTTAGCCTGAGACTGGGGTACAGCTACAAATTGTTCTAATTATCGTTTAACAACATTACTCACTGGCCTTCTGTTTTCAGGCAGGGTTGAATCTCACCTGAATTCTACTATTCTGCCAATATGGACCAAAACACCCCTCACATTCACTCCAGAAGGCGGTGTCTCCAGTCTGGGCATCAGCTTGGGGACAGATAGAGCTTCTTGGTTCTTCCAGCTGTCTGGAAGAGCCAGGGAATAAGAGAAAAATGAGGGAATGTATCCTTTTGTTGATGGTTTAAGGTGCAAAGTCATTGGGCTACACAGACTGGAAACTTTGACTCAGGATGGCATCCAGTCGATCTTCGTTGGAATGATATGGTGGTCAAATATGCATTCAGCCCTGACCACTGTATGACAGCAATCCCACTTAGAGAGGGTCCAGAAACATTTCCATAACTGTTACTCAGACTGGAGAATATTATCTGGGAGGGAAGCTCAGAGAGGTTGGGATTCATTCTTTGGCATAGAGACTGTCAATAGAGATTTAATTAAGGTTATAAGTAGCCTGTATAGAATGACTAGGATGGATCTATTTTACCGAGAGATAATAATCAGCAACATGATTTAATGTTAGTGGTCAATGCATTCAAAGCGAGCCAAGGTGTAAACATTTTTCATCCAGATGGTGAAAGCCTGGAACCCACTGTCTGAAGCATTGATCATGTCTGAAACAATCACCATACAACACTTGGACATGCGCCTGGGATCGTGTAAACTGCAGGCTTAGGCAAGCATAGACAGGGTGGGCAGAATGGACCTCTTTTCAGCCATAAATTGGGGGAGATGGTGGCAGAGTAGTAACATCATGGGATTTGTAATCCAGAGACCCAGGCTAATACTCTGGTGAGAGTGTTTCAAATCCTACCATTGTTAGCTGGTGGAATTTCAATAGTTATCCAGTCATACAGCATGAAAACAGACCCTTCGGTCCAAATCATCCATGCTGACCAGATATCTCAGTCTGATGTAGTCCCATTTACCAGCACTTGGCAAATATCCCTCCAAACTCTTCCTATTGAAATACCCATCCAGATGCCTTTTACATATTGTAACTGTACCAGCCTCCATCACTTCCTCTGGCAGCTCATTCCATACACGCACCACCCTCTACGTGAAAAAGTTACCTTTTTAAATTTTTCCCCTCTCATCTTAAACCTATGCCCTCTAGTTTGGACTCCCTCACCCCAAGGAAAAGACCTTGGCTAATCAACCTATCCACGCCCCTCATGATTTTATAAACCTTTATAAGGACATCGCTCAGCCTCCAACGCTTCAGGGAAAACAGCCCCAGTCTATTTAGCCTCTCCCTATAGCTCAAACACTCCAACCCCAGGAACATCCTTTTAAATCTTTTCTGCACTCTCTCAAGTTTCACAACATCCTTCCTATAGCAGTGTGTAAGTAATTGATGAATTGATTGAGAATATATTGGCACTCTTAGTGATGGTGATGGTGAACCCATTACTGATTGCTATGAAAAGAAATCTGGTTCACTAATGCCCTTTGGGAGGGGAAACCTTATCTGGTCTGGGCCTGCATGTGACTCCAGACCCACAACAATGAGGCTGACTCATAACTGCCCTTGGAAATGGACTTAATTCAAGGGATTACCATCACCTGCAAGTTTCCCTCCAAGCCACTCACCACCCTGAGTTGGAAATATGCTGCTGTTCCTTCATAGTTGTCGGGTCAAAATCCTGGAATTTCCTCCCTACCGGCATTGTGGGTCAACCCACAGCAAGTGGTCTGCAGCAATTCGAAAGGCAGCTCACCACCACCTTCTCAAGGGCAAATGGGGGAAAGGCTATCAATGTTGGCCAGCCAGCGATGTTCAAGTCCTACAAATGAATAAAAATAAAATTAAGAATGGGTAACAAATACTGGCCTTGTCAACAACACTCCGCATCCCACCAAAGATTAATTTTTAATAATTCTATGTTTCTGGTACCACTTCCAAACACAAAGTACTTCCTACTGCAGCCAAACAGCCGTCACATTTCAGTGAAACCTCTCGGTGTCACAACACATAGGCCAACATGTGATTGGTTCAGGGGGAATCTCAGGATTTGCAGACAGATTTAATGGCTGAAATTTGAAGGGAAACATCCCGGGGCAGGGCATTCGAGTTGCTGCATGTTTGGGTGGTGTGTGCGTGCTTGGGAGATTGCTTCTGTTGTGGTATTTGTAGAGAAATCACTAACATTCTCTCAGAATGTGATCATGTGTGTGGCACCTCCTCATTCATGGAAAGATTTCATTGCAAATTAAACCTTTTTTGGAAATCAGGTGACAAAGCACACTGGTCCAACACTGAATTAAAATCCTGAATTGAACTTTCACTTCGCTGGGGGATGACTTGTCCTGACAGAGAAAGTATTTGGATCAATTTCTTGTGAGAGGAGTGCTTGAGGGGTAAGGGAGTAGGCGGTTGAGTGGAGTTTGTTCACTATAAAAATCCCGAATACTGGAGGTGATTTCTTGGTGATTTACTGCATCAATGCGAAACTTTAGAATTCCATCCCTAAACCTCAACCCCTTTTGCTTTTATGTCCACTGTGGACATAATTAACACTGTGAAGACCAGCATTTAGTACCCAACCATAATTCTACATCTCTTTATTTCCTGTGAGAACCTCCTTCAAACTTAAATCTTTGGTCACCTGTCCAAACATCTCTTCATGAGGCTAAGTGTCAAGGCATCTTTTACTACATTGAAGGTGCTTTAACAACAGCAACACCAACTGGGCCTTTAAATGGCCTTTAATAAAACACATGACAATGTAGTGATTGTAACAAGGCCAAACAGGTGGACCTCATAGAATATGAGTTCCCCAATTGGGGCTGTCAATTTGGTCCAATCAGGGAGCTCTTGCTGACAGGTATAAACAGGAGTGTCTGTTCTGTTTACTCTGAGAGCAAGCTCAGTCCTAGCTGGGTCAGGGTCATGTCTAAATCGAGGATGACTTGGGGACTTGATGGAGTTCTTTTACACAGGAGTGTTATAAAGCAAAATGTGACAAAAAGAGATATTAGGGTAGTTGTCCCAAAAATTGGTTGACTAGATTGTTCTTAGGGAGTGATTTAAAAGAGGAAAGCAATGTAGAGAGTTTGAAGGGAGGGATTTCCAGGCAGCCAAAAGGATGGCCAGTGATTAAAATGAGAAAAGTTCGAGAGGTCATAGTGAGAGGAATTCTGGGGTCACATGGGGAGTTGCAGTCCGGGAAGTCTGAGTTCAGAATGGATTGGAAGAAAAGGACGAGAATTTTAAAATCAAAGCATTGTTTATCTAGGAACCAAAGTAGGTCACAGGTCACGAGGGAGATGGATGAGTTTAAAATCTCACAGCCTCCCCTGCCTCATTGGAATTTAAAACATGTTTAAAGTGGGGTACAAATTCTGGACATGTTGAAGCATTTGTTTCTCTCCAGTGTGGGCAATCTCAGAGCCAATCTGGGATCAGCAGAGTGAGGTCAGCACTGTGTCTTCCTGGTGGTGTAGCAGTTCCATGGACAGCTGTATAATACTCAATGGGTGGACTCTACAAGGAGCATTATTATCCAATCAGCTGGCTGCTTATTTGGTCTGAGGGTTTCTGGATGCTTCACAGCAGTTTATTTGCCGTAAGTGGAACTCATACAAGACAATAATCACTTGGAGATTGCGGAGGTGAATGGGATTTTCTTGATCCACATAGAGACAGGGAAAGGTCCTCATGGGTCAGGGCCAAGGCCTGTTGTGTTGCTGTGTACCGTTTTGGAAAGACCTAGGTTTCATCCCTCATCGTCATTGAATTAGCTGGTGGTCTCCGTGATGTTACTGTAATATCGAAGAAGCAGTTTCTCAGATGCAATGTTAAACTCAGGCCCGTCAGTAGGTTGGTGATGTTTTAATGAAAGGTAGGTCAGTTCTCTCTGTTTATCTGGGCAACACTTGCTTCTCAGTCACCAGCTTGAAAGCAGGTTATTGGTTCATTATCTTTGGGATCTTACTCTGTGATGCTTGGCTGCCTCATTTTCAATATTATAACAGTGCGCAAGTTCTTTGTTGGCTGTGAAGTGTTTCGATGGTTGGGCAAGGTCCTGTCTTTCCATTTTTGAGTGGTGTAACTGATTTGAGTGTCTGATTGATCTCTTTCTGGTTGTATATTAAGGTGAGATGGGGGTTTTAGGGGAGTTGGGACACAGTGGGAGAAGGAAAAATCTGAAGTTTTTGAAATAAAGTGCTTTGCTGGATTTCTTTCATCTCTCCTACACTCCATCCTTCGTCATATCTTGCTTGAAGGAACATTGGCCCATTAAGCAAACATTCTGCCCCTCACATTGACATCCATCACCTCAAAGAGCATTACATTGACCAGAGAAATGAAAGATTCCATCACTCACACTGACTGTCTGGTAAACAATGACGGGAGAAATTCCTTTTGAAAGGAATGCTGTCATCATCTCTAGAATCTGGATTGTCCCTAAGTCACAGATTGTAAGGACACTCTCTGAGTCTCTTGTCTGTTCCGACAGGCAGGTGAGCGAGATGTGTAACAACAACAAAGCACATTTACTACGCTCCTCACAGCTAATTAACTCTGTGCTGACAGGTTCGGGTAGTCTGGCATATTCCCAGTTAATAATGAATGGGAGAATCTCCCTTCTGAGCAGAAGGCAAAGTGTTGGGCAGCACGGTGACTCAGTGGTCAGTACTACTGCCTCACAGCACCAGGTCCCAGGCTCAACACCAGCCTCGGTGACTGTCTGTGTGGAGTTTGCACATTCTCCCTGTGTCTGTGTGGGTTTCCTCTGGGTGCTCCGGTTTCCTCCCACAGTCCAAAGATGTGCAGGTCAGGTAAATCGGCCATGCTAAATTGCCCATAGTGTTAGGGGCATTAGTCAGATGGGAATGGGTGGGTTACTCTTTGAAGGTCGGTGTAGACTTGTTGGGCCAAAGGGCCTGTTTCTACACTGTAGTGAATCTAATCTAACCTGAACCAATACAACCAAGCTGCTGGTAAAGTTACTCGACAGGGATTCAAAACACATGCTCCATTTATATATGAACCAGTATTTGCCTTCTTCATAAAGTTGGCTGTTTGCTGATTGGCCAATTGTGCACCCTCAGCTTTGGAACAGTATAGTGAGAAAAAGGCCATTCAGCCCATCATGCCTGCACCAACAGATAGATGCTAGTATACTTTCCCCCCACTTCCTCAATCTCAAACTGTGACAGTTTGACAAGGGAGTGGGTCCTACTTTGGTCTCTCTGACAAAGTGAATTTGGATAAGTACACCTGTGTTCCTCTCTCAGCAGCTCTCTGGCTTAATATTAGGGTCTGAGTCCGAATCTTCAATGAGAACTGTGACTGTGACAAGGGCAACATGATGGCCCAGGTCCTGTGACAGTTTGGAATGCTGTCCTAGTGAATGCAGCCTCCCTCTGGACATGCCAAATAACAGAAATCCTCGGCTTGGCGTTTCCATACCATTGCCCCACCTCCCAGTCTTGTCCCATTACAGGTAAAAAGACTTACATTTATATGGCACCTTTTGTGACACCACCTTCAAGTGTAGGCACTGTTGAACTGGAGAAAATGCAGCTGCCAATTTTGCTGCCGCCAAGTTCCGTGTGATCTATGTTAATGATAACGATCGAGAGAAAAATATTGGTCAAGACACCAAGTCTTCTTCAGGGTCATCTTGTACACTCACCTGAGAGCCTGGGGGGACTGGCTTAATGATTCATCTGAGAGACAGCATCTTTGACAATGTAGCAATCCCTCAGTATTGATCTGGAGTGTGAGTACAGGTGTTTCTGCTTCTGGAGAGGGATTTGAACCCATGACTTTCCATCTCAGAGAGAGATGTGGTCCCCACTGAGACACAGTCACTACTGACTACAGCTGTCGGTGCAAAGCAAGAGTTTATCTTCACAAACTCTGCAACAGAGTCTGCTTAATGAGAGTCTCTGTGAATGACAGCAAACACAAAGCACATCATTATTTCTGCAGCAAAATGCACTCAGTCGAGATAATACAAGTACTTTACCTGATTGACTGGGGAATTGCACAGTCATCTTAGACTGAGCAATGCCATTCAATGTAGATGGCTAGTTGCTGGCTAGTGGCCAGTCTGACTGTGACTGGGCCTGGTGAACATTGTCCCGCATGTAGGCAGCTTCCAATTGTCGCCCAGATTTAGGCCAATCTCTGGTCATGTCCCACTGAACTCAAATGAAGGGTTGGGGAATGACTGGACTGGGGAGACCTCAATGTGTATGATGAATCTGAGCTCAGTGGTGATTTACCATCAACACACAAAAAGAGAAAGAGACTTTGAAAAGTAGCAAGGCACTTTGTGAATAAAGAATAAACCTTCAAATTGGAATGTAAACTCTGACTCTCTTCACAAATAAAAACCCGAAAGAACTGCGGATGCCGGAAATCGGAAACTCGACCAGTAATTGCTGGAATAACTCAGCAGGTTTTGGAGAGAAATTTCCCTTTGCCATCTTCTTTTCTTCACTCATTGGAAGCATTCTACTGGCTGGGAAGTATTCAAGGTGCTATAAAAATGCAAGTTCTTTTGCCTTCTTTCTTTTCACAACTGTCAGAGGCTTTCTTTCCCTGTAATGAGTGATGCATCTGAAATGAGAAAGAACTCGAGCAATAGTCCTCAAAGGGGCTCCTATTATAAACAAAGTCTGCCAGTAACTTGCTGTGTGTCTGCAGAGTGCCCTTGTCTTCAGTGTTTAATTAAAATATCTCCTTAGAATTGTGAAGCTTGGCCTGAATGTGGTGGGGATGGGGGGCGGTGGGGGTGGGGAAGGATGTGGGAGGGTGGGGGTGGGGCAGAGTAAGGGGCTTGAGCAGTGAAGGTCTCAGGGTGCTGTAAAACAGTCTCTGAAAACAAACACAGAGGGCGGCCACTGAGCTTTGACATGAGGCTGGAGATGTAGAAGAATGTGCAAAATATGATAACAACAGATGAAACATGGGCATGGGGGGGCCAAGAGGGGAGTGTTGTAACCATAGCAACCTGGCTCTCATTTCATTGGGAAGCAGTATTTGTTTGCTTTGTCTCACCATCCAGTAAATGCTGCCTTTTCACATTAACATTATCCTAATGAGTTCCACAAGCCAGGGGGAAGTCTGCAGATCAACCGTGACTTGGGTGGTTTGGTGGAGGTAAACGGGAAGGAAGGAGAGAGAGAGAGAAGGGGACAGAGAGATAATGAGGGGAAAAAAAACCCTAGACGTTAATCTGTGACACATAATACTGAGCTGCAGCTAAAATGCACAATCATGTCACTCCTCACTGTAATAAGTTGTTGTGTAATCCTGCTTGTTACAAGTATGCAGATAACTCGCAGACGGAGTCTTCTAATCACACTGGAACAGATAGAATTCTTCTCATTTTCTGTCTGCACTGGCTTTAGCACAGCAAGAGATAGCTCCTACATGGTTCCCCACGGCACCGTCGGTTCCCAGGCATTCCTCAATTGTCCTTACTGTAGATGGACTCCCCTGTGAAGTGGATTTGTTTCAGCCCACTGCAGCAGAGAAATGAAACACAGGTTATTTTCTTTAGAAATACACCATTTACCTCCGAAAGGAAAAACACAAAGACCTTATTTTTCATAATCAGAGGAAAGGACACTTAAAAAAAAAACTTGCTTTGATAGTGTGTTCCCAAATGTGTGCCCATCGAAACTCTGCTAATTGCATTGTAACACACACTCACCAGCCCCTGCGCTTACGGACCTATAGCAACTCCCGGAATGGCAACTCTTCAGTTTTAAAATTTACATTCTTGTTTTCAAATCCCTCCAAAGTCACTGCTCAGTCTCTCCTGCAGATCTAAAACCCTCCAAGCTCACTGCTATGGGTGCATTCCAATCTCCTGAGTGAATATCTCCAATTTTAATCATTTCACCGTAGGTCACTACACCCTCAGCTGCCTCTGCCACAAATTTGGGAATCCCTTTTGGAAATCCACTCAGATTTCTCAAAGACCAATCTAGTTACTCTCACACTCCGAGTCTGTACCTATGTTATCGCTGTAACATTTTTCATACCAGCATTTATACAATTCCAGAGACTAGATCCGAGTGGTGCTCAGATGCTGCCTGACCTGCTGCGCTTTTCCAGCACCACCCTTACCTAGACTCTGGTTTCCAGCATCTGCAGTCCTTGTTTTTACCTTTATACAATTCCATTCTAGAGTCAGAGTAGTCACAGAGTCAGACAGTCATAGAGAGTCATAGAGATGTACAGCATGGAAACAGACCCTTCAGGCCAACTTGTCCATGCTGACCTGATATCCCAACCCAATCTAGTCCCACCTGCCAGCACCCGGCCCATATCCCTCCAAATCCTTCCTATTTATATACTCATCCAAATGCCTCTTAAATGTTGCAATTGTACCAGCCTCCACCACTTCCTCTGGCAACTCATTCCATACACGCACCACCCTCTGTGTGAAAAAGTTGCCCCTTAGGTCTCTTTTATCTCTTTCCCCTCTCCCCCTCAACCCATGCCCTCTAGTTCTGGACTCCCCGACCCAGGGAAAAAACTTTGTCTACTTATCCTATCCATGTCCCCCAGAATTTTGTAAACCTCTATAAGGTCACCCCTCAGCCTCCGACATTCCAAGGAAAGCAACCCCAGCCTGTTCAGCCTCTCCCTATAGCTCAAATCCTCCAACCCTGGCAACATCCTTGTAAATTTTTTCTGAACCCTTTCAATTTCACAACATCTTTCCGATAGGCAGGAGACCAGAATTCCACGCAATATTCCAACAGTGGCCTAACCAATGTCCTGTATAGCCACAACATGACCTCCCAACTCCTGTACTCAATATTCTGACCAATAACGGAAAGCATACCAAATGCCTTCTTCACTATCCTATCTACCTGTGACTCCACTTTCAAGGAGCTATGAACCTGCACTCCAAGGTCTCTTTGTTCAGCAACACTCCCTAGGACCTTACCATTAAGTGTATAAGTCCTGCTAAGATTTGCTTCCCCAAAATGCAGCGCCTCACATTTATCTAAATTAAACTCCATCTGCTCAGTCCATTGGCCCATCTGATCAAGATCCTACTGTAATCTGAGGTAACCTTCTTTGCTGTTCACTACACCTCCAATTTTGATGTCATCTGCAAACTTACTAACTATACCTTTTATGCTCACATCCAAATCATTTATATAAATGACAAAAAGCAATGCACCCAACACCGATCCTTGTGGCACTCCATTGGTCACAGGCCTCCAGTCTGAAAAACAACTCTCCACCACCACCCTCTGTCTTCTACCTTTCAGCCAGTTCTGTATCCAAATGGCTAGTTCTCCCTGTATTCCATGAGATGTAACCTTGCTAACCAGTCTCCCATTGGGAACCTTGTCAAACGCCTTATTGAAGTCCATATAGATCACATCTACTGCTCTGCCCTCATCAATCCTCTTTGTTTCTTCTTCAAAAAACTCAATCAACATTGTGAGCCATGATTTCCCACGCACAAAGCCATGTTGACTATCCCTAATCAGTCCTTGCCTTTCCAAATATATGTACATCCTGTCCCTCAGGATTCCCTCCAACAGCTTGCCCATTATCGATGTCAGGCTCCGGTTTCTAGTTCCCTGGCTTTTCCTTACCACCTTTCTTAAATAGTGGTACCATGTTAGCCAAGCTCCAGTCTTCTGACACATCATCTGTGACTCTCGATGATACAAATATCTAAGCAAAGGTCCCAGCAATCACTTCCCTGGCTTCCCATGGAGTTCTAGGGTATGCCTGATTAGGTCCCGGAGAACTATCCACTTTTATGCATTTTAAGACATCCAGCACCTTTTCCTCTGTAATATGGACAGTTTTCAAGGTGTCACCACTTATTTTGATGCTCAGCAGTGTGTACTATATACAAGATGTGTTGCAACAATTCATCAAAGCTCCTTTGGCTGCATCTTCCAAATTCACAAACATTGCCATCTACAATGTCAAGGGCAGCAGATACATGGGAACACCATCCACTGCAAGTTTCCCTCCAAGTCATTCAACATCCTGATTTGGAAATATATCGCCATTCCTTCACTGGATCAAAATCTTGGAATTTCCTCCCTAAAGGCATTGTGGGTCTCTCTACAGCACGTGGACTGGTGGTTCAAGCAGGATATTATTTTAGAATGATTCTTTTCAGTTTGCTGTGCCTCTTCAAAGGTGTTGTTATTCACTGGATTGCATTTCCTCACGTTTTTCTGCTTTGAATCTTTTTCTGTCATTTATCGTCTCCTTCGTGATGCTCCTGGAAGTACACTTCTTGTATTCACCTGTCCTAAGATCTTCTCATGTGCTTGGGGTCAAGATTTGTTTGATGGTGCTCCTGAGAAGCATCTTGGGAGATTTCATGACGTCAAGGATGTTAAATAAATGTAAATTGTTGTCGTTTGTAACCAATTCATGAATGTTGTTCAGGAAATGAGTTTAAGGTGCGGGCAGAAAGATTTAAAAGGGATCCAAGGGGCAACTTTTTCACGCAGAGGGTGGTGCGTGTATGGAATGAGCTGGCAGAGGATGTGGTGGAGGCTGGTACAATTACAACATTTAAAAGGCATCTGGATGGGTATATGAATAAGAAGGGTTTGGAGGGATCTTGGCTGGGTGCTGACAAATGGGACAAATCAGATTGGGATGTCTGGTCAGCATGGATGAGTTGGGCTGAAGGGTCTGTTTCCATGCTGTACATCTCTTTGACTCTCTAAAATACCTGGCCTGGTCTGACCTACATGTGACCCCACACCTCCAGCAATGTGGTTGACCCTTAGCTGTCCTCTGAAATGGCCTTAGCAAGCCAAGCCATCATTACCAATCAATACAAAGTCCCCACAAAGAAAGGGAAGAGAATGGATCAGCTGTGTGAATGCACCAGTTCAAGAAGGCAGTTCACCAACACCTTCTCAAGAGCAATTAGGGATGGGCAATAAATGGCACCCCAGGCAGTGATGCCCATATTCCTCGAGAGAATGAAAAGGAAAGGTATGAGGTATGTGGAGCTGCTTGGTCACTCATTCTGTTGCTGGCTGACCTGACAGTGTCTCTTATGATGGTTCTCTATTGCTTTTCAAGAAAGTCAATCCATTTGGGTGATGTCCAGTTCTGCATTTGTTACATCTCCAACCCCACCCTCCTTCACTATTCGGGACAGCAATGATCATGACCTCTATTCAGAAGTGATGAATGGTGGGGTGGAGGTGGTGGTGTTGACAATGAACCCCCTGTTACTCAGAGCGATGGAATGATTCTGTTCAGAATATTCCACTCTTACTACGTTGTTTTTTTTTAATCACTTAATTGTTTTTGAACTGCGTTCAGAATTGGTTTTCGTGCATTATGGCACGCTCATCTGGGGCAATTTAATCAACCGTTATGAGATTAATTCCTTTTGCAAGGATGAGTGCTGGGACCCGTAAGTTCTTGCTTAAAGAGGAATGAGTCTGGGCAGCCTCAAACCAATTCCTGGGAGAAACGTTGCCAACAATTTCAAGTTATGCACGAGTTTCAGGAACATTTTAATAAAGTACAAACATGCAGCAGACTTCAATTTTTAGTGTATAAAGTGAGTCTGTTGTTTGTGTGTCACAAGGCAAGCACCTTTAACTTTCCACCGTGGATCTTAACAGCATTATTATAATGGGTCCTCTGAACTATTTCCTACTCTTCTCCCACCTTTACAACCTTCCTTTCTACTTCCGTCTCTGTTTTCATCACCACCAGCTGAGCAGGCTTTGAAACAATCCTTCTTTTTCACTGAGGTAGTGTAGCTGAGTTGGTGATGCTTTAATTTTCCAGTGCATGGGCTGTTACAAAATAAGCATTTGGTCAGCAAATCCAGAATGTCAAATCCAATTCCCTCCACAACATCTCTATTGTTAGAGCTACAAAATGTAATGTTCTGAGAAAAATTAGTATAAATTATAACCCATTTCCAAAGGAGGAATCAATCCATTGGCCTCAACTACAATTATTAAATAGACTGATCTTCCAGCTGGGGACAGGATGGGGTTTTAATCCTCAAAGTCAAAAACTGCAGAAATGTCAGGTGGCATGGCAGCTCTGTGGTTTGCACTGCTGCCTCACAGCACCAGAGTCCCAGGTTCGATTCCAACCTTGGGTGAATGTCTGTGTGGAGTTTGAACGTTCTCCCCAGGTCTGCGTGGGCCCCTCTGGGTGCTCCGGTTTCCTCCCACAGTCCAAAGATGTGCAGGTCAGGTGCATTGGCCATGCTAAATTGCCTGTAGTGTTAGGTGCATTAGTCAGAGGGGAATGGGTCTGGGTGGGTTACTCTTTGGAGGATTGGTGTGGACTGGTTGGGCCAAAGGACCTGTTTCCACACTGTAGGGAACCTAATTTAATCATATTATAATTGCAAAATGTTTCTTGGTGGTGAGAGGACAGTGTGTTGGTGAGTGCTATGGTAGGGATATAATGACCTAGGACACTGAGGCCTTTTGAAGATTGGCAGACTGAGCGTGGTCTCTCAAATGTTCACTAAACTGTTGCCAGTACTGACAGCATTGTCCTATCAGGAGGGATTGAGAAGATCAGATCTATACTTCCTTAAGTTTAAAAGAAGTTTTAAGGGGCTTGATAGGGCAGATGCTGAAAGAATATTTCCTCCGGTTTGGGATTTCAAGATCAAGGATCTTAACGATAAAGACAAAGCAGAGAGGTTTCGTTATTCAGAGGACAGCGAATGTTTACAGCTTTCCACCTCAGAAATCTGTAGATGCTCACCTCATCGAGTCATAGAGAGGCACTCCAACATCAGCCTGTTCAGCCTCTCCCTGTAGCTCAAACCCGCCAACCCTGGCAGCATCCTTGTAAATCTTTTCTGAACCGACTCTTCGAGTACATTTGAACAGAGGGAGTTTAGGATTGAGGGCACAGGGTAGGAAAGTAGAGTTGAGATGGAACATCAGCCTTGATGTTGTTGAATGGTAGAGCAGGCTTGAAGGGCCATAAGTGTGATTTTAATTTGTTTCATTTCTGTATCTTTCTGTGGTGACTTCATCTGCCTCATTGTTAGCGCCTTTCAGTGCCTTTAAAATTAGGGAAATTTCAAGGTCCATATACTTTCTGAATGTAGGACCTGGTAAATGTCGCATTTGCATTATTAAGTGTGAACATGAAATGTCTGGCATTTTGTGTTCTTTCCTAACCAATACTTTGTGAATTCCGCTACCTTGTCTGTTCACTCTATAATTTTGATCGTGTCCTGTCATGCAGAGTTTTGCCTTCCCTAAAAGGCTCTCAGTGAAAGTGTGCAACCAGGAACAGCAAGGAAACAGCCCTCTTGGTCCAACTCGTCCATGCCGACCAGATATCCTAACCTAATCTAGTCCCATTTGCCATCATTTAGCCCATATCCCTCTAAACCCTTCATATTCATGTTCCCATCCAGATGCCTTTTAAATGTTATAATTGTACCAGCCTCTATTACTACTTTTGGCAGCTCATTCCAAACGCACACCACCCACTCTGTGAAAATGTTCCCCTTAGATTCCCTTTAAATTTTCTCCTCCCTGTACCCTCTGGCTTTTGATTCCTTTATCCTGGGAAAAAGACCTTGACTATTTACCTTATCCATGCCTCTCATGATTTTATAAACCTCTATAAGGTCACCTCTCAACCTCTGACACTCCAGGGGAAAACAGCTCCAGCCTGTTCAGCCTCTCCCTATAGCTCAAATCCTCCAACCCTTGTAAATCTTTTCTGAACCCTTTTGTGTTTAATGTGAAACCATGACCAAATTATGAGGCAGAATGTGAAGTACTCTGCAGCTGGTGAACAGTAATAATCCATTTAGTTTGTTTCTCAAGAATTTTATTTCCTTTAACCTTTTTTCCTTTTCCTCTTTCTAAAAATCCAAAGGTCCCATTTCATTCTGGAGCCTCTCTCTGCTTCTGGATTTTCACTTTATAATTTAATAATTTAACTCTTTTTTTTATTCGTGATGAATGTTGGGACTGCACCTCATTCTGTCATTAATTTGTTACTTCTTGCAGCTATGAGTGTTCCCTGGAGCAGGAACACTTTCCCAACTGTAGGGAGGGAAATAGTGGGGACAATCTGGGACTAAATCAGAGAGGGTTAAGAGGAGATTCAATAGAGGATTCAAAAATATAACAAGTTTGATAGAGTACACTGTGAGGAAATTTCCAAAGGGATAGGGACTGAGAACTAATGATTAGATTCGATTCCCTACAGTGTGGAAACAGGCCCTTCGGCCCAACCAATCCACACCAAACCTCCGAAGAGGAACCCACCCAGACACATTTCCCCTCTGACTAGTGCACCTAACGCTATGGGCAATTTAGCATGGCCAATTCACCTGACCTGCACATCTTTGGACTGTGGGAGGAAACCGGAGCACCCAGAGGAAACCCACGCAGACACGGGGAGAATGTGCAAACTCCACACAGTCGCCCGAGGTTGGAATCGAACCTGCGACCCTGGTGCTGTGAGGCAGCAGTGTAAACCACTGTGATTTCAGATAATTGGGAAAAGAAACAGAAAGGGAAAAATTAGGAGTATTTTTGTTTTAAGACTGAGTTGTTACAATCTGGGATCATTGCCTGAAATGGTGATGGGAGCAGACTAAATTTTACCATTGACAAAGAAATGGAATAACCTTTTGAGACTGAAAAATGTGTGTGGTTAAGGCGAAAGAGAGTAAGCAGATAGCGGATAATGGGAAAGGCAGGTTGGGAGGTAGATATTGACAGCTTACAGAGAGACAACAGGTTAAGTAAATGGACAAAAAGTTGGCAAATGGAGTACAATGTGGGTACATGTGAATTTGTTTATTTTGGAAGGGAGAACAGAAAAGAATATCATTTAAAAGGAGAAAAATCTGCATAAAGCTGCAACACAAAGGGACTTGGGGGAACTTGTGCATGAAACACAGGAAGCTAGCACACAGGGGTAGCAGGTAATCAGGAAGGATCACAGGATGTTGGCCCTTATTCCAATTGGGGTTGGAGTATAAGAGTAGGGAAGTCTTACTGCAACTGTACAAGGTGAGACCACATCTGGAATATTGTGAGCTGGTTTGGTGTCTTTGGAAATTCTTACCACAGAGAGCTGTGGGGGCAGAGTCCTTGTGCACATCTAAAGCGGAGATAGATAGATAGATAGATAGATAGATAGATAGATAGATAGACAGATAGATAGATAGATAGATAGACAGATAGATAGATAGATAGACAGACAGATAGATAGATAGATAGATAGATAGATAGATAGATAGATAGATAGATAGATAGATAGATAATCAGTTGAGGAGTCAAGAGTTACGGAGAAAAGGGTAGGATTAGACATGATCCTATTCAACAGCAGAACAGGCTTACCGGGTCGTATGTCATATTTTGCATGGACTCAGAAATCTCTTACAATTAAAGAACTAACTCAGACTCTGTCTTGTGAATGGAGTCCTTGTGGATATCTTTAATCAACCTTTCTCTGATATGTTATAATGCCTCTGGAAGTGGTGAGGCTTGAACCTTTGAGCCCAAAGCAGGGACACTACCACAAAACCCTGAAGGCCTCCTCTGATGCTGTAAACCTGAATGGTTCTATGTCAGAGTTGGAACTAGTGGAGGGGAGAAGGTATGCTGAGAGATTATTACTTCTCATACTTTTCCATAGGGTGGATTTACTCTGAGTGGCACTGGCACTGCCTATTCCTCTGGCCTTGCAAAGCTTCAGTAGTGAGCAAACTGGCCTTGCTTGCTTTCTGAACCTGGTCATTCAGAAACATGTTAAAAATCACACAACCCCAGTTTATAGTCCTTCAGGTTTATTTAGAAACATTAGCTTTTGGAGGGCCGCTCCTTCATCAGGTTGTTGTCAACTACCTGAAGAAGGAGCAGTGCTCTGAAAGCTAGTGCTTCCAAATAAACCTATTGGACTGTAACCTGGTGTTGTGTGATTCTTAACTTTGTACACCCCAGTCCAACACCCCAGTCCAACACCAGCATCTCCAAATCATTCAGAACCACAGTCTTATCCTACCTGAGAATTCCTCAGCCAGGATATTGGTTCCATTTGTCCTGTATCTCCAATGTCCTCTGTGTCCCACTCACCATAATTGTATTATTGAACTTGAAGGTTAAATCAGATCTTTCAGTCAGTAAACATCTCCAAGAACCAAATATGACACAAACTACAGCCAAATCACACAGATTACTAAAAATCATTGGAAAGTAAGAAAGTTTGGATATATTTTTGAGGTTTGCTGGTTGTAGCATGCTGCTGATAATTGAACTGCAAACACAAAGAAAAGTATTGACGCAAATGAGAAATCAGGTATTATTAATGATGTAGTTGCTGATGGGGCATTCAATGTTAAAAGTCTTTGCAGTCAAAACAGTCTCCTCAAAACTCACAGACACACCAGAGACATCAAGTGTACCCTGGAGAACTGTTCTTCAGTTGATTAAAGAGCCAGCATTTTTATAGCCGATTTCAGGACATCTCAAAGTTCCGTACAGCCAACAAAGAACTTCTTGAAATGGAGTATTGTGATGTAGGAAAGACAGCAGCCAAATTGTGCGCAGCAAGCTCCCATAAATTGCTTTGCAGTTCAAGGGCAGAAGAAAAACAAGCAAGTTTTCTACAAGACATTGACACTGGCTCGAGTGCTCCTGGCTGATTGGGTTTATGTATTGTTTTACTGTCCAGTGATTTCTACTGGATGTCCCATGGCCACCCACATCGGGGAAACCATAGAAATTGGAGCAGGAGTAGGCCATTCAGCCCCTCAAGCCTGCCCCATCATTCAATAGGATCATGGCTGGTCCAACTCAGCACAGCTTCTCCACATACCCCTTGATCCCTTTAGACTTAAGAACTATATCTAATGGGTCTATATCAGGGGAAGAAATCATTCAGCTTTATCCCCTCATGTTTCAAGGTACTATCTACTCTGCCCCATGTTTGAATTCTCTGCTAATACACAATATCTAGGTTGGCATGTGATTGGTTGAGGGGCTGTGGTACAGGAGGGACTGTCAGTGTGGTGGAACTGTTGTCTGCAGTTAGCCAGTGCCTGCAGGAGAGACAAGGTGAACAGGGCCAATAAATCTATGCCCTTCCTTTTATCACCATGACAACTTGTTAATTAACTCAACTCTTACTGAAGTGATAATTCAATTGCACAAGCTACAAGCTTAAAAATAAAACACAAGTGGAGATTGTAGAATCTGGCACATCATGAGACTGTTCTGCCCATTGTATCCGGAGTAAATGAGGATTGCAGCTGTTGGAGAGTCAGAGTGTGGCACTGGAAAAGCACAGCAGGTCAGGCAGTATCCCATAGGCTTATACCCAAAACATCAACTCTCCTGCTCCGCAGATGCTGCCTGACCTGCTGTGTTTTTCCAGCACCACACATTTCAACTCTGCCCATTGGCTCCTTACAAGAGCAGTCTCATTCATCTGATTCCCTGTGTTCTCTCTCTTTAGCGCTAGAAGTTTTTTTTTCAGATAAGTAACTACCTATTTCCCTTTTGAAGCTTATTATTGAAACCGCTTCCACACATTTTTGAGGCAAGCATTCCAAGCCATAACATCTCGCTGCATAAAAACATTCTCCTCCTCCCTCTGTGTTTTTTGCCAATGACTTGATGTCTGTGTATTCTGGTTTCTGCAGCACCTGCCAGTGAAAGCAGTTCCTCTGTATTTACTCACTCAAAACCTAAAATATTTTGAAAGCCTTCGATTAAGCCTCTCTTTAACCTTCATTGGCCTAAGAAGAACAGTGCCACGGGGATGAGGGTGTCACTGACCAGGCCAGCATTTATGTCCATCCCTAATTGCCTAGAGGGCAGCTAAGAGTCAATCACATTGCTGTGGGTCTGGAGTGACACATAGGCCAGACCAAGTAAAGATGGCAGTTTCCTTCCCTGAAGAACTTTAGTGAATCAAATGGGTTTCACTGCAAATGGATTCATGGTCATCATTAGACACTTAATTCCTGATTTTAAAAATTGAATTCAAATTCCACCATCTGGCATGGCAGGATTATAACCCAACTCCCTGGGACACTATAGGGCTCTTTGGACTAACAGGCTAGTGACAATACCACTAGGACATCACCTCCCTCTCTCATCCTGCGTAGTTCACTGAATTTCCTCATTCCTGGAATTGTGCCAATGATTTTCCCTACACTCTCTCCAGCCCTGGCTAACCTGTGGTGTCCAAAATTGGACACAATGCTTTGCCTTACTTCTCTTTATCTGGTGATATATAAAGGTTTAGAGTAACATTTTTGTTTTTGTACTCAGTGCATCTAAAAGGTGAAGTCACCATACTCTTAGCAGTTCGTTGAGTGCTCTCTCATTTGGGAGAGAGATAACTGGTGGTGGTTTAACCTGAGGGTCACCAAATCTCAGGTCAAGAGAGAGGTTGAGAACGAGAGTCCTGCATGGTGACCTTAGTCAGTGCAGGAATTGAACCTATAATAGTGAGTTCACTCTGTTTTGCAAACTAGCTGTCCAGTCAACTGGGCTCACCAACCTCCTCTGCATCAATTAAAGCATTTTACATGCTTTCCAAAAACAAAAATATCAATTTCTTTACAACTTCCAGGGATTTTGCAATGCGGACCTTCAGGTCTTCTTGTTGTTGGCCCAATGGTCATGAACCCTGAGCACCAGCAGGGCAATACTTCTCCAGCTTCTCACCAGGATGTCCCTCGAATATGAACACAGAATTTCAGGCAACTATTCAACCTTGAGAGCCACCCGGGTTAGTACCGACCTCTACTTGGACAAGCTATCCAGCTTGAGTCACAGGATAGTGACCAGGAGGAGGATCACTGCTCTATATTTTGCCCTTGTCTTCCCTTGCATGGACACCATTTAAAACATCACAACTTCAGTCAGACTGTAGTGAACATATGAGGCCAGGCTCCTTCATCTGTGTATTTATCCTCTAAGCCGCTGGCAGTGCTGGGTATTTGAGGTTTAACTTTATAGTCCATTGTGCAGGTTCAGCATTATTAGTGCAGATAGACTGTAAAAGAGTCTGATTTAATCATTGCTCATTCCATCTGATACTGGCGCTCACAATCCACACCTGGCTTGCATCCAGGAGTGATATTAATGCTTAGACTTCTTATTAACTAACATGTTGAACAAACCAGGGCACAGGGATGTAATGAGAAATTTTAATCTGGCGCCACTGCTGGAGTGAAATCAAATTCTGCAGCATGTTGTTGCAGTTATTATAAAAATTATAGTGCGGAGAATTAGTTTACTGGCATGTGGTGTTTAATTAAAATATCAACAACACTTTGATCTGAGTGACTTTTGACATCCTATGTTTAGGAAACTCCCTGAGCTGATTTGCAAAGTCTGTTACTGTTAACATTGTGACAGGCAGTGAATAAATAATTCATTCAACGTTCAGCTGCAGCTTAATGTTGATTTCTAGCTCCTTAAAGGAGCTGGGATTTATGGATATGGGGATACTTGCTGGGACCTGAAACACCTCACCTTGGAACCTGTTCCTCAGGCAGGAGCTTAGTCAGTGAGTGTTTTAAAACAGGGATACTGAGGAATTACTTCTCTCAAGGGGTCACGAATCTGTGGAATTCACTTCCCCCAGAGTACAGTGGATGCTGGCACACTGAGTAAATTTAAGAAGGAGGTAGACAGATTTATAATCAGTAAAGGCCTGAAGGGTTATGGAGAACAGTCAGGAGAGTGGAGTTGGGACTGAGATGAGATCAGTCATGATAGTAATCAGTGATGGAGCAGGCTTGAGGGGCTGAATGGCCTACTTGTTCTCATGCACTTATGTGTTGACAGATCCTCAACCATTGGAAGGTGTGGTGCTGGAAAAGCACAGCAGGTCAGGCAGCATCTGAGGAGCAGGAGAGGTGACATAAACCCTTCATCAGGAATCCCTGATAACTCTTCTACTCCTCGGATGCTGCCTGACCTGCTGTGCCTTTCCAGCACCATCCCTTTCGACTCCGACCTCCAGCATCTGCAGTCCTCACATTCTCCTAGATCCTCAACCACAATGGCATCACCTTGCAGGCAGATGCACTCCTTTCTCACAGCAGAGGTTCACTGTGTGGGCTCACTGCATAGCGATGGGGACTGGAGGAGTCTGGGTGATTTCATTCTCCCACTAACCAAGGAGCATCACAGTCAATTGCTTTGTCCTTGCCAATTCCAATCCCCCCACCCCCAAAGCCTCCCATCTCGTTCTGCTCAGCTGCTTCCTGTGGGCCTGGCTCACTATCAGAGCAAGGCGTTAATGGCAGATGTGTGATGTAATTAGCCGAAAATTATTGATGGCAAAACATTGTTTCAATAAATTACAACAGTAAATATAACTGCTGAGAATAATTACACAGTTGTCTCACACTGAGAGACAGCCTTTTAAACAAATGGAATCATTTTCTGTTACTCTTCTCTTTTCAAAATAAAAGCAGTGGAAATGCAGACTAGGGAACTCACAAGTTTTGATTTCCAGACTTTGTTTAGTTAGCTGTACTTAGTTAGAGGATAATTAAATGACTTATTCGATTGCAATTGTAGTACAAAAGGTCTCCATGGTCCACATTCAGATTGTCCCTCCTTGGCTACTGTAGTGCAGTATGACTTACCATTGGTTGTGATTGGAGATTGTTTGATTTGCCAACCTTGATCATTTTAACTGAGACCCACCTGCATAAGGCCTCTCCTTTAACTGGAGAGTTTTCATGCAAATCCGCCCACAATCAAACATTCATAAAATGAAAAAAAAATCTAAAAAGTGCTGGATACATTTGACAGGTCTGGCAGCGTCTGTGGCGAGAGAAACAGAGTTAATGTTTCTGTTGTGAAAGGCCAGATACAGTCTGTTCTGATATAACATGATAGTTCCGCTCTTGCGTGATCGTGCGTTATTAGAAAACCATACAATAGCCACACCATTTAAAATAATGGGGCTGAAATCGCTTTATAGCCAACACAGGTCAAGAAAGTTGGTGCTCTATAAATAACAGTCTAAATTCTTCAAAGCATTAAAGCCAACTTGTGTTGAAGAAACACATGTTATAGCAGAACCAACTGTATCTGAAATGTTGGATTGTTATTTTATTGGGGTCTTTGGGGATCTGACGTTAGGGTAAAATGTGGAGGTAGAGTCCACACTTGATGGGAACAGAACTGACTTGGCTATTTCCCATTTCCCATTCTAATCACACTCTAATCTCATTGTTTTGGGATTATCTTCTGCTTTGTACTGTGGTTCAAAGCATTGGAAACTTTCAATGGTTATTTTGATTATTTGTAAAGCCTCCATAACCATGAAGTGTTCGTTCAAGATGTTCCTTAATCTGTTCAGTTCTAATGGAAATAGACCTTACCCTTTACATCTGCAACCCCTGGTGATGTCCTAGCCATTTTCCTCTGCTTATTCTCTTGGCTTTCATTTCCTTTCCGTGTCTGGGCGGAAGTTCTCCCTCCCTGGAGATGGTCAGGAAGGGAATTAATTATCCTGCGGAGATATTCCCTTCTCACCATCTCCATTTAGTCGCTTTTAATGGCACTGCCTTGTTGACCTGTCCATCATCTTTCCCATCTAGCTGCTCCATCCTCTCCCCAACCTATCACCTTCTCCCCCACTTTCATCTACCGGTCACATTCTTAGCTACCTTACCCCCAACCCCATCCCCCTCCCACTTATCTCTCAGCCTTCCAGCCCACAAGCCTCAGTCCTGAAGAAGGACTTTTGCCTGAAACGTTGATTCTCCTGCTCCTCGGATGCTGTCTGATCTGTTGTACTTTTCCAGCACCACACGCTCGACAGAAATGAAAACCCTCAAGTGGTCAATTAATGGGCAGATAAGGGCCTCAGCTCACCACTTCTCCAACTGGGACACCAGGGTGGCCTGCCCAGTGAATTTGGCATGGGGAGAGCTCCAATTGCCCTAATGAATGGGCAACCAGATGCCATGGATGGTGGGCACTTTATAAAATTTTTACCAAATCAAACCATCAAAAAATTAATATAATTCAGACAGTAGTTGATACGCAAAAAACGTTTCAGACAAAGGGACAAATATCACTTCAAGATGTTGATGCAAAGATATAACTAAGATATAACTGGAGAGAATTCAGTGAAGATTTACTAGGATATTGCTGGGAAGAGAAGATTAAAAGGAATGGCTGGAGAGGCTGGGACTTTTCCCCCTGGAGTGTAGGAGGTTGAGGGGGGTGACCTTATAGTGGTTTATAAGGGGCATAGATTAGGGAAATGACCTGGGTCTTTTCCCCCAGGTAGGGAGTTGAAAACCAGAGAGTGTATTTTTAAGGTGAGAGGAGAAAGAGGACCTGAGGGGTAACTTGTTTACTCAGAGAGTGGTTCGCGTGTGGAATGAACTGCCAGAGAAAGTGATGGATTCGGATACAATCACAATGTTTTAAAGACATTTAGATAAGTTCATGAACAGGAAAGGTTGGAGGGGTATGGGTCAAGTGCAGGCAGGTGGGACTAGTTTAGTTTGGGAACATAGTCAGCATTGAGTAGATGGACTGAAGGGTCTGTTTTTGTGTGTATAACTCAATCACTTTATCTCATATTGTTACAAGCACTTGCCTTGCTTCCCACTCAAATGTGGGATCACTTGCAATCTTACAGTTTTCAACTCATCCTCCACTTTGCAGGAACTCTCATGTCCCACTCAATTGTTTCAGCCCCACTCAGTGTCCAAAGTCACTGCATCGTTACCATTGACAGGGAAAACATTAATTAACCCTCCTCACTGACAGGGTCCTAGTGATACAGAATCCTCAGAGACTCTCTTCATCAATCCCTTTACAATGTCTAGTGAGTTTGGTAAAACATTGCCCTTTAGCACTCTGTGCTTTCCAACTATCTCACCTACAGTAACACAGTACCTTGGTTAATCTTGGAAATCAGCTTTAACACTTGGCTTCATTTGTAGAGAATCCTTCTTGCTTCCTCTTTGCAAAACTTCTCAGTGTATTCTGAAATGCCAAACAAAAACACGAGCTGGTCTAACCCCAATTCCTATTGATTCTTTGCTATTCATCCCAATGGCAACTTCAAGTCACATAGATATTGCTTAAACTCTAATGATGTTATAATTAGGAATCCAATTCATAAAATCCCCACAGTGTGGAAATGGGCTATTAGACCCAATGAGCACACACCCCCACCCAGACGTATCCTCCTACCCTATCCCTGTAACCCTGCATTTCCCCATGATTTGAGTCATCCTGCACATCTCTGAAGACTGTGGGTAAGTTAGCATGGCTGATCCACATCTTTAATCCTCTTTAAAAATACATTTTGCTAAATACAGTTTACTGTTTGAAAAGAATACACAGGCTTTCCTCAGTCTGACTGTCTAATCCCACATAACTTTGGTGTAGGATTGATTATAAACCCATCAGCACAACCACTTTTTCAGCATCACCACTCATCAATTATCCAGACAGACAACGGGACCCTTGCTCTCTGTGATCATGTAGTTATTGACTATACTGTTCATTTGTAACGTTATTTTTGCCACGTGTTCCTCATCAAATACTATTCAAAAATCAATAAAAATCGTAACATGTTTCTTCTGCCCTTTGTCATTTTTTTCAAAAATTCAATCAGATGGGTCGAGAATGGGTCTTTTGTTTTTAAAGAATCTGTAGTAACTATTTCTGAGTAACTCCAAAAACTAGACTAATTTGTCCCTGTTTTACAGAGCTGAGGGATTGAGGTAAGGTCATTCAGCTAAAATGTCCATCATTTATCCATCAGGAGAGTTGGTGTGGACTTGTTGGGCTGAATGACTTGTTTCTGTACTGTAGGGAAGCTTAAAAAACAAACTGTCCTCTTTCTGCGATTGTCACATTGGACACCTTTTGCTCATCTCGCACCATTTCATTAACAGAGAAATTCAGAAAATTATAATCAGAGCCTTTGCAGCTTCATGTCTAACTTGGATTAAAATCCTTTATAATTAGTCTACCTAAAATTACAGCACCTTCTTTAGTACCAGGTCTCACAGCGATGTTACCCTCACCAATTGTACGTCACTGGCTCTCACAGTTTTGTAATCTCAAGGGCCAGTTCCGTGTGAAATTGGGATTCTCTCATTCTCGAAAACATGCTGGAAATCTTTAACTCAAGGCAGATTACCATCCTAATATGCGCTTATCTTTTCATTTATTCGCAGACATAAACTGGCTCTCAGACTAACCGTGCCTCGATTTTAGAAATCTCGTTCTTGTTTTGGAAGTTTCCCCGTGGCCTGATCCATCCCTATCTCTGTAGTGTTCTTCCACTTGACAATCAATACTCCCTGCATTTTTCCTTCAGTACATGGGTTTCCAAAGTCTGTGTGCAGCATTGGCTGAAAACAGGAGTCAGTGCATTGCACAGATCCCCAGATTAACCTTGGAGAGCTGCTCAGTTTAGAGGGAATATTTCCTATAACCTTCCAATACCTCCGTGTTCCTTCCAAGCAGAATATTGGGGGCCACGCCTTCAGCAGCCTAGACCTGAAACAGAATTCTTGCCTTATCACTCTGTTCTCTCTCTCATCCTTCACATTTTCCAGGTTTCTGTGAGATGCTCAGTCTTCAGAGTGACAGGCACAATAAGGTGATCTGCTATTTCAGAGACACCAGATGGAGATATTCTGTTGGGAATCTCTGTATAAAGGAATGACACACAAATGGAGCATTGATGGATGGAAACCCATGAGTTGTTGGAACCATTTGTGTCTCACTTAGCCATAAAGTGAAAACCTCTTCAAACGGTCTCCTCAGCGCAGGCCCGAGAGGGAACAACTATCACTGTGACTATTCTTATAGTGATGGCTATCACACTAGCTGCTATCACAGTGACCACTCACACAGTGACCACTCACACAGTGACCACTATCACGGTGACCACACATACAGTGATCACTCATACAGTGACCATTCTCACAGTGATCACTCACAGTGACCACTCACAGTGACCACTTACATAGTCACCAGTCACACAGTCACCACTCACAGTGACCACACACAGTGACCACTCATACAGTGACCATTCTCACAGTAATCACTCACAGTGACCACTCACATAGTGACCACTAGCATAGTGACCACACATACAGTGATCACTCATGCAGTGACCACTCACACAGTGACCACTCACATAGTCACCACTCACACAGTGACCACTCAGTGACCACTCACACAGTGACCACTCACATAGTCGCCACTCACACAGTGACCACTCACACAGTGACCACTCAGTGACCACTCACACAGTCACCACTCACACAGTGACCACTCACACAGTGACCATTCACAATGACCACTCACACAGTCACCACTCACACAGTCACCACTCACACAGTGACCATTCACATAGTCACCACTCACACAGTGACCACTCACAATGACCACTCACACAGTCACTACTCACACAGTGACCACTCACACAGTGACCATTCACAGTGACCACTATCACAGTGACCATATACAGTGACCACTCACAGTGACCACTCACACAGTGACCACTCACAATGACCACTCACGCAGTGACCACTCACACAGTGACCACTCACAGTGACCACTATCACAGTGACCACTCACATAGTCATCATTCACACAGTGACCGCTCATACAGTGACCACTCATACAGTGACCATTCTCACAGTGATCACTCACAATGACCACTCACAGTGACCACTATCACAGTGACCATGCACAGTGACCAGTCACAGTGACCACTCATACAGTGACCACACACACAGTGACCACTCACACAGTGACCACACATACAGTGACCACTCATACAGTGACCATTCTCACAGTGACCACTCACACAGTCACTACTCACACAGTGACCACTCACACAGTGACCATTCACAGTGACCACTATCACAGTGACCATATACAGTGACCACTCACAGTGACCACTCACACAGTGACCACTCACAATGACCACTCACGCAGTGACCACTCACACAGTGACCACTCACAGTGACCACTATCACAGTGACCATACACAGTGACCAGTCACAGTGACCACTCACACAGTGACCACTCACACAGTGACCACTCACAGTGACCACTATCACAGTGACCACTCACATAGTCATCATTCACACAGTGACCGCTCATACAGTGACCACTCATACAGTGACCATTCTCACAGTGATCACTCACAATGACCACTCACAGTGACCACTATCACAGTGACCATGCACAGTGACCAGTCACAGTGACCACTCATACAGTGACCACACACACAGTGACCACTCACACAGTGACCACACATACAGTGACCACTCATACAGTGACCATTCTCACAGTGACCACTCACAGTGACCACACACACAGTGACCACTCACACAGTGACCACCATCACTGTGACCACACATACAGTGACCACTCATGCAGTGACCATTCTCACAGTGACCACTCACACAGTGACCACTCACATAGTCACCACTCACACAGTGACCACTCACACAGTGACCACTCGCACAGTCACCACTCACACAGTGACCACTCAGTAACCACTCACACAGTCACCACTCACACAGTGACCATTCACAATGACCACTCACACAGTCACCACTCACACAGTGACCACTCAGTGACCACTTACACAGTGACCATTCACATAGTCACCACTCACACAGTGACCACTCACAATGACCACTCACACAGTCACTACTCACACAGTGACCACTCACACAGTGACCACTCACAATGACCACTCACACAGTCACTACTCACACAGTGACCATTCACACAGTGACCACTCACAATGACCACTCACACAGTCACCACTCACACAGTGACCACTCACACAGTGACCACTCATAGTGACCACTATCACAGTGACCATACACAGTGACCAGTCACAGTGACCACTCACACAGTCACCACTCACAATGACCACTCACACAGTCACTACTCACACAGTGACCACTCACACAGTGACCACTCACAGTGACCACTATCACAGTGACCATACACAGTGACCAGTCACAGTGACCACTCACACAGTGACCACTCACATAGTCATCACTCACACCAGTGACCACTCACAGTGACCACTCACACAGTGCCCACTCACACAGTGACCACTCACAATGGCCACTTACACAGTCACCACTCACACAGTGACCACTCACAGTGACCACTCACACAGTCACTACTCACACAGTGACCACTCACATAGTCACCACTCATAGAGACCACTATCACAGTGGTCATACACAGTAACCACTATCACTATGACCACTTACACAGTGACCACTCATAGTGACCACTCACAAAGTGGCCACTCACTCAGTGACCACTCACACAGTACTCCTCACAGTGAACACTTTCAAAGTGACCACTCACACAGTGACCATTCATAAAGTGACCACTCGCACAGTAGGTAAAAACAATGACTGCAGATGAAGGGCTTTTGCGCGAAACATCGATTTTTCTGCTCCTCAGATGCTGTCTGAACTGCTGTGCTTTTCCAGCTCCACTCACACAGTGACCACTCACAGTGACCATTATAATAGTGACCACTCAAACAGTGTCAACTCACAAAGTGACTGCTTGCACAGTGACCACTCACACAGTGACCACTCACACAGTGATCACTATCACAGTGACCAATATCACAATGACCACTTGCACAGTGACCATTCACAGTGATTACTCATAGTGACCACTCACAACGACCACTATCAAAGTGACCACTCATGGTGACCATTCACACAGTGACCATTCACACATTGATCACTGTCACAATGATCACTCACACAGTGGCCACTCACACACTGACTTCTATCACAGTGACCACTCCCAGAGTGACCACTCACAGAGTGACCATTCACAGTGACCAATCACACAGTAAACACTATTATAGTGACCATTCACGCAGTGACCACTCTCACTGTAGCAATTATCACAGACTCCACTCACATAGTAACTACTCACACAGTGACCACTCATACAGTGACCACTATCACAGTGACCATTCACACAGTGGCCACTCTCACTGTGGCAATTATCACAGACACCACTCACATAGTAACTATTCATACAGTGACCATTCTCACAGTGACCACTCACAGTGACCACACACACAGTGACCATTCACACAGTGACCCCTATCACAGTGACCACTCATACAGTGACCACTCACACATTGACCATTCACACAGTGACCGCTATCACAGTGACCACTCACACAGTGACCATTCATATAGTGACCCCATCGCAGTGACCACTCACACATTGACCATTCACACAGTGACCACTCATACAGTAACCACACATCTAGTGACCCCCATCACAGTGACCAGTCATACAGTGAACACTCACACATTGACGACACACACAGTGACCATTCATACAGTGACTGTTATCATAGTGACCACTTACACAGTGACCACTCACACAGTGACCACACATACAGTGACCACTCACACAGTGACCTCTAACATAGTGACCTCTAACACAGTGAACACTATCACGGTGACACTCACACAGTGACCACAGACACGGTGACCACTATCACAGTGACCACTCACAGTGACCACTCACAGTGACCACTCACACAGTGACCTCTAACACAATGACAACTGTACCAATGACCACTAACACAGTGACCACTCGCACAGTGTCCATTATCACGTGACCACTCACACAGTGATCACTCACACAGTGACCTCTAACATAGTGACCACTGTACCAATGACCACTAACACAGTGACCACTCGCACAATGTCCATTATCACGTGACCACTCACACAATGATCACTCACACAGTGACCTCTAACACAGTGACCACTAACACAGTGACCACTCACACAATGGTCACTCACACAGTGACCACTCACACAGTGTCCATTATCACAGTGACCACTCACACAATGATCACTCACACAGTGACCTCTAACACAGTGACCACTAACACAGTGACCACTCACACAATGGTCACTCACACAGTGACCACTCACACAGTGTCCATTATCACAGTGACCACTCACACAATGATCACTCACACAGTGACCTCTAACACAGAGACCTCTAACACAGTGAACACGATCACGGTGACACTCACACAGTGACCACAGACACAATGACCACTATCACAGTGACCACTCACAGTGACCACTCACACAGTGACCACAGACACAGTGACCACTATCACAGTGACCACTCACACAGTGACCTCTAAGACAATGACCACTGTACCAATGACCACTAACACAGTGACCACTCGCACAGTGTCCATTATCACGTGACCACTCACACAGTGATCACTCACACAGTGACCTCTAACACAGTGAGCACTAACACAGTGACCACTGACACAATGACCACTCACATAGTGACCACTCACACAGTGTCCATTATCACAGTGACCACTCACACAATGGTCACTCACACAGTGACCTCTAACACAGTGACCACTAACACAGTGACCACTGACACAATGACCACTCACATAGTGACCACTCACACAGTGTCCATTATCACAGTGACCACTCACACAATGGTCACTCACACAGTGACCACTCACACAGTGACCACTGACACAATGGCCACTCACATAGTGACCACTCACACAGCGTCCATTATCACAGTGACCACTCACACAGTGTCCATTATCACAGTGACTCCTCACATAGTGACCTTTTTCAATATAAGTAACACCACAAACTCTGCTCCCACAGTGACAACTATATCATTGATTTCTATTGCTGACTCATGGCTAACGCTGAGGGATACTGTAAGGAGATAATTGATGTTTGAAAAGAAATCAGTTTGTGGGGTCTATTGGGCCCTTGCTGTTGGTCAGTCAGTAATTTCCACACTGCATACGCTATCACATGTGGCAACTTAAAACATAAATCCTCTGCAAAAGGTAGAGTGTAAGAACAACCACTCCACAGTTCCAGCAATGAAAACATTCTGCCAGGTCCAATAAATGTCATCGTGATCAGTTGAAGGGAATGAAAATGTGTACCGTAAATAACTGTGTGGAGATGCAACTGTTTTGAAATTCTTCCATCGTGTTTTGGACACACTTCTGTAGCGTGCTGCCAAATTCCTCTATGTTTAATGCCTGGAATATTGAATTTCCAGTTCTTGGTTCCTTTCCAAGGTATGTTGGGCCCAAATCACTAAATGTGATTAACAATGGGTTTTCTTGTCAGGGAAATTGCAAAGAAATTGTAAACACAGAGAATGATCTTTGAATAATCATCTTCAGAAAATGACCTTCTAGTTTGGCATTTCTAGATGTTAAAGTTTTGGCTGGGTCCTTTGGTTTATAAGAGGAACTCCTAAGAGATTGGGTGGTGCTGGCAGTTACATGTTGCCTTTTCACCTCAGGGTTTATTAACCAAATCAAGTCCAGATTGATGAGATGTATGTTTTTGCTGTCTGCTGGATGAACAAGATCCCTGAAAGGAGATTGGCCTGTCTCATTCCAGCCCCTAATAGACAGAGGGATGTGATTTAGCTCTAATCTGACAATCTCACGTACACATGGCATAGGGTGGTTGGCATGGTGGGATGGAAAAAATCTCACGCTGATGCCACAGGAATGGTGATGAGGCCTAGGTTTAGACCGGGATAGAGTTTATACTGCCATAATTGGGAAAATGGTGGCCCAGAAATCAAGAGGCCTACGAGGACAAGGGACCAAGCTCTAATAGAGCAGCTAGTGGAATTCAAATTTGATTAATAAATCTGAAATACAAGCTAGTCTCAGTAATGGCAACCACAAGAGCTAGCATCAATTGATGTACAAACCCACTTGGTTCACTAATACCCTTAATAAAAATAAGAGATTTATATATAATAAATGAAAATGCAATTTTTAAAATTCACTCACGGGATGACGGTGTTATGGATGGGCCAGCATTTATTATCCATCCTTAATTGCCCAGAGGACAATTGAAAGTCAACCCCTTTGCTATGGGCCAGGAATCACATATGGGGCTCACAAGGATGGCAGTTTCCTTCCCTAAAGGACATTGGTAGATCAGATTGCAGGAAATCTGCTGTCCTTTCCTGGTCTGGCCTACAGATGACATCAGACCCACAGCAATGGGGTTGATGTTTAACATCCTCCTGAAATAGCTGAACATGCCACTCAGTTCAAGGGCAATGACAGCTGGGCAACAAATGCTGGGCCTTGCAGTGATTACTCATAATTCATAAAAGAATCATGGTGTTAGAAAAAGAAAACAAACTATAACTGGCTCGTCAAGGCACTCCATTCAAAGAATAAACCTAGCTCATCTTCGAGAGGAATAGCATTTAACACATAGAAAGGACGATCGGAATGGTGAAAAAGCAAAATAAAGCAAGAAAACGCAAAGCCTAAAATTCAATACCAAAACAGATCAAGTAAAGTGAATGCTCTTTCAAAGAAAATTGTGGTGAATCTGAGGTTTTTAATGGTCATTATCGAAAGAGATCATTGAAAAGCGTGTGGAATATAATGGTCTCTCAGCTGATGTGAACTGTGGGACTGTCAAGTCAAGGTAATCAATTCAGAGAATCCCTTGAGTGTGGAAGCAGGCCATTCAGCCCATCGAGCGTCCCACCCAGACCCACCCCCATCCTTATAACCATGCAATTCCTATGGCTAATCCACCCACCAACAGAACCCTGGACACTATGGACAATTTATCATGGCCAATCCACTTAATCTGCACATCTTTGCACTCTATGAGGAAACCCAGCAGAAGCCCACACTGACGCAGTGAAAATGTACAAACTCCACACAGTAACCCAAGCAGAGAATTGAACCTGAGTCCCTGGTGCTATGAAGCCAGACTGCTAACCACTGAGCCACCGGGTCACCCATTGCTCAAGGATGTAGAGTGTGAGGTTATAAATTATGAAGTGCATGTCCCCATGTTTGACTGTCGATGCGGGGGGAGAACTTTGCTGGGTGTTTGTGGTGGTGGGTTAAAGGTTCCTACATGGGAATCCTACCTGCAGACTGTGGGATGGTAATTAGATTTTTTTAAGACATTTTTTATTGAAAGCTCTTTCAAATCTTTTACAAAGCAACTATACATATAAAAAGCCAAACTACAAAAAGACAGAGGAAGTACAACAATGTACTCACAATACTATTAATAATAAACTACCTACTATTCTACCAGAACAAACGTATCTACTTAACTTAAATTAAACTACAATCAAATTAAATAAAAATTAAATTAAGCTGAATTCAAATTAATTTAATTTAAATTATATCACATTCTTTATTTTATTTCACTCATCACACCTCCACTGAAGCTCCCATCCCTGGCAGCAACAGTCATTGTACCGGTATTTTTTTCCCCAGGCTACACTTCCCAGGGCTCCACGGCGCCCAAATTGGTTCCCATGGCTATATCATGGCCCTGATTAATATTACCAATAAGTCTGCATCAATATAATTTAAATAGGGCCACCTCATCTTGTAAAACGGTTCTGTTTTGTGGTGCACCATATTTGGGAGGTAAT
This sequence comes from Hemiscyllium ocellatum, assembly GCF_020745735.1. Lineage (NCBI taxonomy): Eukaryota > Metazoa > Chordata > Chondrichthyes > Orectolobiformes > Hemiscylliidae > Hemiscyllium > Hemiscyllium ocellatum. The sequence continues at coordinate 6,062,973 of NC_083439.1, read as the reverse complement.
CTTGGGGAAAATGCTCCATCACCAGCTTGCACCACCTGGGGGTTTTTCCAACGTCTAATTCATTAGAATGTTCTTCCTCACACAGTGGGTAAGAATGTTTCACAGTCTCTTCTCGTGTTCCCCCAGAGAGGGCAAATTTGGCAACCCCAGAAAAAGAAAGACTGGGTCCACTTTGACTTCAATCCCCAGCATTTTCTTCAGCTCCCTTCCAATGGTGCTCCAGTATCTCCAGATCTTACAACCTGACTAGTAGCAGTGGGTAAGAGTGCCTGTACTAATTTTACATTGGGGACACCCTGGTGATACTCTTCTCTTGAACTTAGCTAGCCTCTCTGGTGCAATATGAGCTCTGTGTAAAAGCTTCAATTGCACGGCCTGCGCTTTGTTACATATTGAGGTTTTCTTTATATTTTCCCAGAAATCTTCCCATGTTTCAAACGAAATATCCTCTCCTAGTTCCCAATTCCAAGTCCTACAGAATCTCTCAAAATCTCCTAAGGCATGTCCTTTCTGTAAATGATACAAAGTATGAACTGAAAGAGCGCCTGTACACCAGAGCACTCATTTCTTCACGTCTGACTTGTAAGGCTGAACCAGAACCTTGGTCCTCCTCTGCATATAATCCCTTATCTGAAAGTACCGGAAAAGGTCCCTATTAGACAATCCATCTTTCTGACTTAGTTGGCTAAATGACATCAAGACCTCCCCTTCGAATAAATCTCCCAAACAAGAGATTCCCTTATTCCCCAATGCCTTAAACTGGAGTTCATTGCCCCATGGTTAAACCTTTGGGGTCCCACCAACTGGGTAAACAGCAAGGTCTTAGACCAATTGCTTTCGTCTTGCCTCATTATCCTCCAGGCTTTCACCATCATCAAAGTGTTTGGGCTCTTACACTGCTTGGTCAAGGATTTTATCTTCTCCGTGAATAATAGATTAACGAGGAGACATCTCAACAGCAAGGCTGCAACACCAAGCCAAATCAACTCAGAATCTCCCCTGTACTCAGTCACCCATGTATGCTAACATGGCACTTATTTGATATCTCTTCAAGTCCAGAAGGCCCACCTCCCCTCCACCCTCACCCTGTCGGAGCTGCAATTTGATAAGTTTAATGAGGGGGCACCTGCGACACCAAATAAAGGACCCTAGCCAACCATTGAGCCTCTGTAGCACTCGTCTGGGTAGTAACAACAGGAGCATTCTCACAGGGTACAACAGGAGAGGAAGAACATTCATTTCAATCAGGGTCATTCGGCCCAGTCATGATAATGACTGCAAATCCTGTTTTATTCTCTCCAGTAGTTGTGCATAGTTAACTTTATACAGCTGGTGGAAGGCAGGGGGACCAAAAATTCCCAAATACAAAACAACCTTTTGATGACCATCTAAACAGGAACTGCATTCCATCCTTCAGATCGGGCACCTACACTAATTCCCCCCGTGGTTGTGGTTCTGCTCGCCGAGCTGGAATGGCTTCCAATTTTGTGAAGTTGATCCTGTAGCCTGAAAAACTGCCAAATAAATTAATTGTTTGAAACGGACTCCTCTGGATTGGCCAAGAACAAAAGGACATCACCAGTGTATAGGGTGATCTTATGCTCCCCCATTTCCACCCCTGGCAACAACATCCTTCCAATAGGAAGGAGACCAGAATTGCACGCAATATTCCAACAGTGGCTGAACTAAAGTCCTGTACAGCCACAACATGACCTCCCAACTCCTATACTCAATACTCTGGCCAATAAAGGAAAGCATACCAAACACCTTCTTCGCTAGCCTATCTCAAAAAAGGACTGCATTCTCACTGCACCATCTTTGCCACCCTCTGACCAGTAACGAGGGGTACTTCGGCTTCCAAGAGATAATTGTGTTAGGGGATTCTGTAGCCCGAGGTACAGACAGAGGTTTCTGTGGCCAGCAGAGAAAAAGCAGAATGGTGTGTTGTTTCCCTGGTGCCAGGATCAAGGATGTCTCAGAGAGGGTGCAGAATGTTCTCACGGGGGAGAGGGGCCAGCAGGAGGTCATTGTCCACATTGGAACCAACGACATTGGAAGGGAAAAGGTTGAGACTTTGAAGGGAGATTACAGAGAGTTAGGCAGAAATTTAAAAAGGAGGTCCTCAAAGGTAGTAATATCTGGATTATTCCCAGTGCTATGAGCTAGTGAGGACAGGAATAGGAGGATAGAGCAGATGAATGCATGGCTGAGGAGCTAGTGTATGGGAAGATTCACATTTTAGGATCATTGGAATCTCTTTTGGGGTAGAAGTGACCTGTACAAGAAGGACGGATTGCACCTAAATTGGAAGGGGACTAATATACTGGCAGGGAAATTTGCTAGAACTGCTTGGGAGGATTTAAACTGGTAATGTGGGAGGGGGAGGGAGGGGAGGGTGGGGCTGGGGGTGGTGGGACCCAGGGAGATAGTGAGGAAAGAGATCGATCTGAGACGGGTACAGCTGAGAACAGAAGTGAGTCAAACAGTCAGGGCAGGCAGGGACAAGGTAGGACTAATAAATTAAACTGCATTTATTTCAATACAAGGGGCCTAACAGGGAAGGCAGATGAACTCAGGGCATGGTTAGGAACATGGGACTGGGATATCATAGCAATTATGGAAATATGGCTCAGGGATGGGCAGGACTGGCAGCTTAATGTTCCAGGATACAAATGCTACAGGAAGGATAGAAAGGGAGGTAAGAGGGGAGGGGGAGTGGCATTTTTGATAAGGGATAACATTACAGCTGTGCTGAGGGAGGATATTCCCGGAAATACATCCAGGGAAGTTATTTGGGTGGAACTGAGGAATAAGAAAGGGATGATCACTTTATTGGGATTGTATTATAGACCCCCCAATAGTCAGAGGGAAATTGAGAAACAAACTTGCAAGGAGATCTCAGTTATCTGTAAGAGTAATAGGATGATTATGGTAGGAGATTTTAACTTTCCAAACATAGACTGGAACTGCCATAGTGTTAAAGGTTAAGATGGAGATGAATTTCTTAAGTGTGTACAAGCCAATTTTCTGATTCAGTATGTGGATGTACCTAATAGAGAAGGTGCAAAACTAGACCTACTCTTGGGAAATAAGGCAGGGCAAGTGACTGAGGTGTCAGTGGGGGAGCACTTTGGGGCCAGCGACCATAATTCTATTCGTTTTAAAATAGTGAAGGAAAAGGATAGACCAGATCTAAAAGTTGAAGTTCTAAATTGGAGAAAGGCAAATTTTGACGGTATTAGGCAAGAACTTTCAAAAGCTGATGGGAGGCAGATGTTTGCAGGTAAAGGGACGGCTGGAAAATGGGAAGCCTTCAGAAATGAGATAACAAGAATCCAGAGAAAGTATATTCCTGTCAGGGTGAAAGGGAAGGCTGGTAGTCATAGGGAATGCTGGATGACTAAAGAAATTGAGGGTTTGGTTAAGAAAAAGAAGGAAGCATATATCAGGTGCAGACAGGATAGATCGAGTGAATTCTTAGAAGAGTATAAAGAAAGTAGGAGTATACTTAAGAGGGAAATCAGGAGGGCAAAACGGGGACATGAGATAGCTTTGGCAAATAGAATTAAGGAGAATCCAAAGAGTTTTTACAAATATATTAAGGACAAAAGGGCAACTAGGGAGAGAATAGGACCCGGGAGAAAGTGAGGACTGCAGATGCTGGAGATCAGAGCTGAAAATGTGTTGTTGGAAAAGCGCAGCAGGTCAGGCAGCATCCGAGGAACAGGAGAATCGACGTTTCAGGCATGAGCTCTTCTTCAGGAATCTTTAACCTAGTGTGAATCCTCTTACAAGGATGCCTTCCTTGAAGAAGTTCTCTCACTCCTGAAGAAGGGCTCATGCCCGAAACGTCGATTCTCCTGCTCCTTGGATGCTGCCTGACCTGCTGCGCTTTTCCAGAGAATAGGACCCCTCAAAGATCAGCAAGGTGGCCTTTGTGTGGAGCCAGAGAAAATGGGGGAGATACTAAATGAATATTTTACATCAGCATTTACTGTGGAAAAGGATATAGAAGATATAGACTGTAGGGAAATAAATGATGACATCTTGCAAAATGTCCAGATTACAGAGGAGGAAGTGCTGGATGTCTTGAAACGGTTAAAAGTGAATAAATCCCCAGGACCTGATCAGGTGTACCCGAGAACTCTGTTGGAAGTTAGTGAAATGATTGCTGGGCCTTTAGCTGAGATATTTGTATCATCGATAGTCACATGCAAGGTGCCGGAAGACTGGAAGTTGGCAAACGTGGTGCCACTGTTTAAGAAGGGCAGTAAGGACAAGCCAGGGAACTATAGACCGGTGAGCCTGACCTCGGTAGTGGGCAAGTTGTTGAAGGGAATCCTGAGGGACAGGATGTACATGTATTTGGAAAGGCAAGGACTGATTTGGGATAGTCAACATGGCTTTGTGCATGGGAAATCATGTCTCACAAACTTGTTTGAGTTTTTTGAAGAAGTAACAAAGAATATTGATGAGGGCAGAGCAGTAGATGTGATCTATATTGACTTCAGTAAGGCGTTCAACAAGGTTCTCCATGGGAGATTGATTATCAAGGTTAGATCTCATGGAATACAGGGAGAACTAGCCATTTGGATACATGGCTGTTCTGTTCGCTGAGCCGGGACTTTTTGTTGCAAACGTTTCTTCCCCTTTCTAGGTGACATCCTCAGTGCTTGGGAGCCTCCTGTGAAGCACTTCTGTGATGTTTCCTTCAGCATTTATAGTGGCTTGTCTCTGCCACTTCCGGTTGTCAGTTGCTGTCCGCTGCAGTGGCCGGTATATCAGGTCCAGGTCGATGTGTCTGTTGATAGAATTTGTGGATGTGTGCCATGCTTCTAGGAATTTCCTGGCTGTTCTCTGTTTGGCTTGCCCTATAATAGTAGTGTTGTCCCAGTCGAATTCATGTTGTTTGTCATCTGTGTGTGTGGCTATTAAGGATAGCTGGTCGTGTCGTTTCTTGGCTAGTTGGTGTTCGTGGATGCGGATTGTTAGCTGTCTTCCTGTTTGTCCTATGTAGTGTTTTGTGCAGTCCTTGCATGGGATTTTGTACACTACATTGGTTTTGCTCATGCTGGGTATCGGGTCCTTTGTCCTGTTGAGTTGTTGTCTGAGAGTGGCTGTTGGTTTGTGTGCTGTTATGAGTCCTAGTGGTCGCAGCAGTCTGGCTGTCAGTTCAGAAATGCTCCTGATGTATGGTAGTGTGGCTAGTCCTTTGGGTTGCGGCATGTCCTCGTTCCGTTGTCTTTCCCTTAGGCATCTGTTGATGAAATTGCGCGGGTATCCGTTTTTGGTGAATACATTGTATAGGTGTTCTTCTTCCTCTTTTTGCAATTCTGGTGTACTGCAGTGTGTTGTGGCCCTTTTGAATAGTGTCCTGATCCAACTTCATTTGTGTGTGTTGGGGTGATTGCTTTCATAGTTCAGGACTTGGTCTGTGTGTGTGGTTTTTCTGTACACCTGATTCTATCAACAAACATATCGACCTGGACCCTATATACCGGCCACTGCAGCGGACAGCAACTGACAACCGGAAGCGGCAGAGACAAGCCACTATAAATACCGGAGGAAACATGACAGAAGCGCTTCAGGAGGCTCCCAAGCACTGAGGATGTCACCTAGAAAGGGGAAGAAACGTTGACAACAAAAACTCCCAGCTCGGCGAACAGAACCACAACAACGAGCACCCGAGCTACAAATCTTCTCCCAAAATTTGGATACAGAACTGGCTCAAAGGTAGAAGACAGAGGGTGGTGGTGGAGGGTTGTTTTTCAGACTGGAGGCCTGTGACCAGTGGAGTGCTGCTAGGATCAGTGCTGGGTCCTCTACTTTTTGTCATTTACATAAATGATTTGGATATGAGTATCAGTTAGTAAGTTTGCAGATGACACCAAAATTGGAGGCGTAGTGGACAGCAAAGAGGGTTACCTCAGATTACAACAGGATCTGGACCAGATGGGCCAATGGGCTGAGAAGTGGCAGATGGAGTTTAATTCAGATAAATGTGAGGCGCAGCATTTTGGGAAAGCAAATCTTAGCAGGACTTATACATTTAATGATAAGGTCGTAGGGAGTGTTGCTGAACGAAGAGACCTTGGAGTGCAGGTTCATAGCTCCTTGAAAGTGGAGTCGTGGGTAGATAGGATAGTGAAGAAGGCATTTGGTATGCTTTCCTTTATTGGTCAGAGTATTGAGTACAGGAGTTAGGACGCCATGTTGTGGCTATGCAAGATATTGGTTAAGCCACTGTTGAAATATTGCATGCAATTCTGGTCTCCTTCCTATCGGAAAGATGTTGTGAAACATGAAAGGGTTCAGAAATAATTAACAAGGATGTTGCCAGGGTTGGAGGATTTGAGCTATAAGGAGAGGATGAATAGGCTGGGGCTTTTTTCCTTGGAGTGTCGGAGGCTGAGGGGTGACCTTATAGATGTTTACAAAATTATGATTGGCATGGATAGGATAAATAGACAAAGTCTTTTTCTTGGGGTCGGGGAGTCCAGAACTAAAGGGCATAGGTTTAGGGTGAGAGGGGAAAGATACCTAAGGGGCAACTTTTTTACGCAGAGGGTGGTACGTGTATGGAATGAGCTACCAGAGGATGTTGTGGAGGCTGGTACAATTGCAACATTTACGAGGAACCTGGATGGGTATATGAATAGGAAGGGTTTGGAGGGATATGGGCCGGGTGCTGGTAGGTGGGACTAGATTGGGTTAGGATATCTGGTCGGCATGGATAGGTTGGACCAAGGAGTCTGTTTCCATGCTGTACATCTCTATGACTCTAAAATTCTGAAAAGTATTTCCTAAATCCATCATTGGTCTTCTTCAACTCAAGGGTAACTGTGCCCGCTCTAATAGACATAATAGATTGGGAAGCATTTTTCTTTCTAACCAGATATGCCAGATATCTACCTGGCTTATCTCCAAATTCAAACAATCTTTGTTTAGCAAAGGAGACCTTTTTAATGCCACCCATGTGCGCAATGAGTGGAGAGCAGCCCGCAGAGCCGTGACCCGCTGCAACTTGACCAATAAAGGCCTATTATAATATACTCTCTCAGCTACTGTCAGCCGGGTCTCCAGCATCTGTTGCTGCTCCTCCCTCTGTCACTGAATATGAAATGATCAGGCCTCATAAACATGCCTTCTTGGCTTCTCAAAGCATTGCCAGATTACTGGCCGTATCTGAGCTGATATCCCAGAAGGCCCTGAACTTTCTTCTGATGTACTCTGTGAATTTGCTATCCCTTCACAGGAATGGGTCCATGCGCCAGTGCTGTGCATCCATTCCATCACCCTTGATTTTAACATATAAATACACTGGCGCATGATCTGAGATAATTATACTCCCAATTTTGCATGCCAATGTTCTGTCCAAACAAACCAATGGCATAAGGAACATATCAGTTTGCGTGTGGCACTTGTGTGGGTTGGAATAAAAAACAAAATCTCTTCCATTCGGGTGGAGATGCCTCCACACATCCACTAATCCCATTCCCTCACAGAAGTCCACCAACTGTCTAGATTGTGCGGGTATACCTGCCAGGCCCCTTGGCATCCTATCTACTCCGGGATCCAAATGCCAATTAAAATCCCCTCCTATGATCGTGTGGCGTACCCTGAGATTCATTAATGTAGCAACTGCATCAATTAGAAATTTAAGAGGGTGCACCGGGGGACAATACACATTCAGGACGCTGTACTCTTCTCTAATACATGGACAATGATGAACCGTCCTTATTCGTCCTTAACTTGCTCAGTTACCTGGAAAGGGGCGGGGTCCTTCTTCCCAGTATAGCCACTCCTCTATTCTTGGAGCTAAAGGAGGAGACAATACCCTGTCATAACCCTCCTGCTGCAGTTTCAGATGTTCCTTATCAGTTAAATGTGTCTCCTGCAGTAGGGCGATGTCCATCCTTTCCTTCCTAAGGCTTGACAGCACCTTCTTTCTTTTAATGGGGGATCGGCTCCCTTTCATATTCCAGGTGCACCACCTGAACAAATTACGAGCCATGGTCATTCAGGGCAGACAGTGGTTTACCAAGAGGAGGCAGCTTATCTGAGGTGTGGCGAGCGACAAAGCGTTAACTCTATAAAGTCTAAAAACTACTCCAACTAAAAAACTAACCACTGCATTTAACTTAAACAAACACCCAAATAAGCCCCAGTTCACTTGAGATCTCCCCCCTTTGCCCGTATGGGGCAGTCCTTCCACCCTTGCTACCATCCTGGCTCCTTCCAGCTGAGGCTATGGCCTAGTCCCAGGCAATGCACTGATAAAGAAAATGTGTTATTTACATTCTGGGAGTTAACAATGGACACCCACACCCACCCCCCTCCCCCTACACTTCTCCATATATCTTAATTACACGAATCGCCACCCCCCAATCCAAAGAACAAGGACAGCAGCAAAAAAAAACCCAGAAAATAACCAACTGACCGAAATGATAAATAAATCAGGTTGTATACTAAGGAAGTACAAAATCTATAAAGCTGATAACCACAAAAAGGGGAGCGAGGAGAAAAGAAGGGTACAAAAAGCAAAGAAAAACTGTACCATTGTCCGTCATGGTTCTCCTTGCCCCCACCCCCACCCGAATCCTTTATTTCAAAGAGATCCCAAAGTCCTTTGCCTTTTCTGCTGAATCAAAATTATGTACCATCCCTCCGAGATGAAACACAACACCGCTGGGTACCTCAAGGAATATTGAATGGTCAGATCCCTTAATTTTCTCTTAACTTCATCAAATGCCTTTCTCTTCTTAATTATGGCTCCTGCGAAGTCCTGAAAAAAATCATTATTCTTGGGCCTTTGTATTTTAAAGCCTGTGGATCTCTTCCCAGTCTTCCTGCTGTTTCACTCACTAACTGGTTTTCTTTATAATGCAGGAGTCACACTGGATCCAGGCAAGGGCATGGATCCGATCCGCACCTGCACATTGCGATCTGGTGGGCCCGCTCCACACTCAACGGGCCCGACTCCAACTCCAGGAACTTCGGGAGCCACTTCTTCAGGAACCTAATAAGGTCCTCGCCTTCCTCGTGCTCCGGGAGACCCATGAGCCGCAAGTTTTTTCTTCTACTTCTGTCTTCCAGATCGTCCACTTGTTCCTGAAGGCCCTGAACCTGGTCTTCCAGCGTTCGGATCCTTCCTCCCGAGAATTCCGCCACAGTCTGCAATGCCGTGATCCTCTGCTCCACTGTTTCTACTCTTCGGTCCAGTGTATGAATCGCCTGCTCGTGGTTTTTCAGAACAGCAGATATTAGCTCCATCGCTGCTTCAATCTGTTCTCAGAGTTTGGCAAACTCCGACAGTAAATGCTGCTGCCCCACTAAATCCAAAGGGGCCACCCCAGGAGTTTGAGCAATGGCTCCAGGCAGCCCAGACGCAGCAGGGAGGGGAGGGGGCTGTTCTGTCTGCTGTACTCTTTTCACCCCTTTTCCTTTATTTGCCTTCATCCTGATCTTTGTGGGTGGCACGGTGGCACAGTGGTTAGCACTGCTGCCTCACAGTGCCCAAGACCCGGGTTCCATTCCCGACTCAGGCGACAGACTGTGTGGAGTTTGCACGTTTTCCCCGTGTCTGCATGGGTTTCCTCCGGGTGCACCGGTTTCCTCCCACAGTCCAAAGATGTGCGGGTCAGGTGAATTGGCCATGCTAAATTGCCCATAGTGTTAGGTAAGGGGTGTGGGTGGGTTACGCTTCAGCGGGTCGGTGTGGACTTGTTGGGCCGAAGGGCCTGTTTCCACACTGTAATCTAACCACAATTTTAGCAGCTTCAGTAACTTTATATTATCAATTTTGCTCCTAGGTGTGGTTAATGACAGGGGTGGGGGTAAAGGTCCACTTTGTCAGGGGATCTGGCACAGAGCTCAGCACAGCAGACCACTCATGACCACGCCATCTTGGATCCCTTAATTAGATTTTTAATTAACCAATTACCCCTGAATCCAATGGGGTTCAGAGACTGCTCGGTATTTCACAGGAATCACGCAAGGCTCTCATGTGCCTCCTGACAGCTAACCAGCAATCTCTGTTGTCAGATTGTTAGCCTGCCTGGGGGTGGTCCCTCATTGACAGATACTCAGAGCCTGACCAAGAAACTCAACACAGAGAAGAGGAAATGGCAGCTGGAAGCTTGCTCCTGTACCGTTGCATTATTCACTACTCCCACCCTCAGCAGTGACCCCTCGCTGTGACCTACATCACAATCCCACCAACCTGTCACCAGGTGATTCCTGGAGAATGCCTTGGAGCATGACCATCAGCAGCCACTGCACCTGTTGGCGCTGCTGAGCGCCTGGCCTCCCAATGGCTGACAGCTCTTTGTCGGGGAGTGGGGTGTTCATCAGTGATACTAACGTCTTTGTGGGAGCGGGTTCCACATTCTCCCCATTCTCTGCATAAAGAGGTTTTTCTTGAATTCCCTTCCAGATTTATTAGTGACCATCTTCAACTTATGTCCCCTTAGATCTGGCCTCACTCACAGATGGAAACATCTCCTCCACATTTATCTTATTAAGACCATAAGACCATAAGATTGGAAGTAAGGCCATTCAGCCCATCGAGTCCATTCCGCCATTCAATCATCGCTGATGGGCATTTCAACTCCACTTACCCACATTCTCCCTGTAGCCCTTAATTCCTTGTGACATCAAGAATTTATCAATCTCTGCCTTGAAGACATTTAGCGTCCCGGCCTCCACTGCACTCTGCGACAATGAATTCCACAGGCCCACCACTCTCTGGCTGAAGAAATGTCTCCGCATTTCTGTTCTGAATTTACCCCCTCACGTTCTGAATTAACGTGAATAGCTGCGGCCCCAACACTGAACCCTGCGGGACACCGCTTGTCACCGGCTGCCATTCCAAAATAGAACCTTTTATCCCAACTCTCTGCCTTCTGTCAGACAGCCAATCCTCAATCCATACCAGTAGTTCACCTCGAACACCATGTGCCTTCACTTTACTCATCAGCCTCCCGTGTGGCACCTTATCAAAGGCCTTTTGGAAGTCTAGATAGACCACATCCACTGCATTTCCCTGGTCTAACCTATTTACCCAGTCCGCTTGCATATTGAAGTCTCCCATGATCACCGTGACCTTGCCTTTCTGGCATGCCTTCTCTATTTCCCGGTATATGTCGCGTCCCTGGTCCTGACCACTGTTAGGAGGTCTGTACATAACTCCCATTATGGTTTTTTTTGCCTTTGTGGTTCCTCAATTCCACCCACACAGACTCCACATCATCCGACTAAAGCCTTTTCAAACTTTTACGACCTCCACCAAGTCACTTCGCAATCATCTCTTTTCTCGACTGATCAATCTTTCCCAAATTTTATTACATTAACAGAGATCCAAACAGATTAGGAATTTCTTTTCTTTAACAGAGAGAAGTCTTGAAATAGATCCCGTGTTCTGGGTTTTGCTTCAGTTTCTTTTTTAAAAGAAAGAAAAAGAAGATTTATCTTCCCCTGGTGTCAGTGTTCATGACCAGAGGATGTGGATTGACAATTCTTGGCTAAATAAATCTGAGGGAAGACAAGAGAGGATAAAAATTGCACCTGGAATGCAATGTCTGGTGGGGTGAAGGAATCAGATTGAATACTAACTTTCTTAAATATTTGAAAAGGAAAATACTGCAAAGCAGCAAGGGGAAAGAGCAGTATGCGTTGGTTTAGCCAGGCAGGTCTGCCCAAGAGCTACCCCAGCATTGATGGGCTGAGCAACCATCCATGCAGTGGAATTTCATGCAAGAATTCTTGAGATTGGTAATTACAGTTCTATCTGCATTTTAATTTTGACTTTGAAATTCCTGTGTTTGTTGTATAAGTCATTGGCACATGGCTACCCAGGAGCAAAATCTGATTGCAAGGGACTCCCAAGGAAAGGCATAATGGGAAAGATGGCAATTAGCATTTGGCAGCAGAACAGGGTAACCTTTGCAGATTAAGTCTAATTTGCTTAAAGGGTTGTTGACTCTTGTATTCTACAAGGCTTTGCATGTACAATTATACTTGCACATAAAATGGAGTTAGTCAAAAAAGTAATTACAGGTATAACGAACATTTAAGCAACATAGGAATTTTGAGATATAATGGATATCATGTGCAGATGTGGTTTTAATTACAGGAGTCTTAGATTCATGAGATCTATTGCTTCTGTCATAACATGCATTTCCTACAACTCTCATATTAGCACAGAAGCCATGACAAACCCTCCACTTGTAACACTGATAAATCTCTGCAAACCACATAACACTCATGGGCTCCTTTCCCTGCTCCACACTGAAATCTCACCTCCTGCAAGCCTTAAACTTGTTACACTCGCTTATCCCACAACTGTCTCTTCCTCTCAAAATCATTGCATTTTGAAAACTTAATCACTCCTTCCTTTAACCGATCATTTGCAATTTTCAATTTCCTGCTGGGTGGACCAGAAGACCAGAAGACTTAGGAGAAAATGTAGGCCGTTTGGCCCATTGCGTCTGTTCCATCATTCAATGAGATCATGGCTGCACTGACTTTTCCCATAATCCTTGATTCCCATACAAATTAAATACCTGTGTATCTCAGCCTTGAATAGACTTAGTGATGCAGCCTTGACAGCTCTCTGGGAAAGAATTCCACACGTCCACAAGCCTCCGGCACAAGGAAATCCTCCTCAGCTCTGTCTTAAATGTTCTGAGTTTTCAGAAGTCCATGCCCTCTGGTCTTGAATTTTCTGTCACAGGGAAACACCTTTTTCACATCTACCCTGTCAAGTCCCTCCCAGATTGTCTCAATGCCTCCTGCGCTCGCTTTGAGCAGAATTGCGACGGAGAGTTAACACCTATTCTGACAAGTCCTGATGAACCTATCCCAACAGTCACTGCATCAGAGGTCAGATCAGTTTTCCTTTGTGTGAATCCAAGGAAAGTGATGGGACCGGACAGACTACCAAGCCGTACACTCAGAGCATGCGCAGATCAACTGGTAAAGGTCTTCTCGGACATCTTCATCCTCTCCCTGCAGCCAGCCATTGTTTCAAGAGGGCCAACATCATCCCTGTGTCTAAGAAGACTCATGCAGCATGTCTCAATGACTACTGCCCTGTGGCCCTAACTTTGAAAGTCATGAAGTGCTTTGAAAGGCTGGTCATGGCATTAATCAACTCCAGCCTCCCCACTACTCTTGACCCACTCCAATTTGCCTACCGGATCAACAGATCCATGTCAGATACAATATCACTTGCCCTTCAGTCCTCCTTAGAACATCTTGACATCAAGAACAGCTACATAAGAATCCTGCTCATTGACGACAGTTCAGCCTTCAACACTATTATCCTCTTGAGACTGATTACTAAACTTAGTGATCTTGGACTCAGCCCCACTCTCTGCAACTTGATCCTCGGTTTCCTGACCCACAGGTCACAATCAATGAAGATTGGGGACAATATTTCATCCTCACTAACACTCAACACTGGAGCCCCCCCAGGGGTGTGTACTCAGCCCCCTACTGTACTCGCTGTATACCCATGACTGCGTGGCCAAATACCAGATTAATCCATATACAAGTTCGCTGATGACACCACCATAGTCAGTCAATCTCAGATGGCAATGAAACATACTACAGACGGGAGGTGGAAGACCTGGAAAAATGAGAACAGCCTCGCTCTCAGTGCCAGCAAAACCAAGGAACTCATTATTAACTTTTGGCAGGATGTTATTCATGCCCCACCTACACATTATCAGTGCAGTGTTGGAACGAGTGGAGAGTGTCAAGCTCCTGGGAATGGTCATCCACAGCAACTTCCTTGGACTCTTCATGTGGATGCACTGGTTACAAAGGCCCAATAACATCTCTTCTGCGTCAGGCAGCTGAGGAAATTTGCCATGACGGCGAATACCTTTACCAACTTTTATAGGTGCGACATCGAGAGCATTCTGTCTGGATGTATCACTACCTGGGACGGCAACTGCACCATTCAAGATTGGAGACGGTTACAGAGAGTGGTGAACTCGGCCCGGACAATCACAAAGGCCACCCTCCCATCTACAGAATCCATCTACCAGGCCCGCTTTCAAGGAAAGGCCGCCAGCATTCTCAAAGATCCGTCCCACCTTGGCAATGTTTTTCTACAACCTCTACCATCGGGGAGAAGGTACAGAAGCCGGAACACACGCACCAGCCGGTTTCACAACAGTTTCTACCCTAATGTTGTTAGAATGCTGAATGGACTCACAAACTCTTAGCATTCGTCTGTATCTGGGTTTTTCCTTTTGCTGTTGTTTACCTATTATTTACCTATCTATGCTACTTAACTCTGTGATCTGCCTGTATTGCTCGCAAGACAACGCTTTTCACTGTGCCCGGGTACACATGATAATAAATTCAATTCACGTCCCCCAGGAATCTTGCACATTTGAATGAAGGCACCTCTCATTCCATTGATTACAGTACCAGCCAACTCAACATCTCCCCAGAAGACAGACTCTCCATACCTGATTGAGTACAGGAGTTGGGAGGTCATGTTGTGGCTGTACAGGACATTGGTTATGCCACTGTTGGAATATTGCATGAAATTCTGGTCTCCTTCCTATCAGAAAGATGTTGTGAAATTTGAAAGGGTTCAGAAAAGATTTACAAGGATGTTGCCAGGGTTGGAGGATTTGAGATATGGGGAGAGGCTGAACAGGCTGGGGCTGTTATCCCAGAAGCATCGGAGACTGAGGGGGTGACCTTATAGGGGTTTACAAAATTATGAGGGGTATAGGATAGGGTAAATAGGCAAAGTCTTTTATCTGGGGTTGGGGAGTCCAGAACTAGAGGGCATAGGTTTAGGGTGAGAGGGGAAAGATATAAAAGAGACCTAAGGGGCAACTTTTTCACACAGAGGGTGGTACGTGTATGGAATGAGCTGCCAGAGGAAGTGGTGAAGGCTAGTACAATTGCAACATTTAAGAGGCATTTGAATGGGTATATGAATAGGAAGGGTTTGGAGGGATATGGGCTGGTGCTGGCAGGTGGGACTAGATTGGGTTGCGATATCTGGTCGGCATGGACAGGTTGGACCAAAGGGTCTGTTTCCATGCTGTACATCTCTAATGACTATGACTCTGTAGCTCGGGACCTGATTGGATTCATTGTTGGTCTGTTTGCTGAGCTGGTAGGTTTGTCGGCAGACATTTTGTCCCCTTTTCTAAGTGACATCATCAGTGCTGTATTGCCTCCTGTGAAGCGCTGCTATACTGTTACACTTTGAATTGATGTGGTTCTGATTGACTTGTTTCTGGTTGGTGCCCTTTCTGGTTTTGCATTGTAGTAGTTTGTATATCGGGCCCATGTCACTGTGTTTGTTGATGGAGTCCAAGGATGAGTACCATGCCTCCAGAAATTCCCTTACTGTTCGTTTAATCTGCTCTCTGAGAAAAAGAACAGGAAGTGACATCACCACAGGAAATAAAACCACCAAACCAAGGAAACCTAAACACATAAATAGAAAGCAGGCCATACCACCAGTGCTTCATCTGGAGGTTCACTGATGATGTCACCTAGTATGGTGACGAAACGTCCAAAAATGAACCAGTTCAATGAGCAAACTTGCATCCAGAACATCAAGCATGAATCTTCTGAAAATTCACTGTGCTAGTATTGTTCTGTCATCCCAGTTAAATTCACGGTTCTTGTTGTCCATGTGTACAGATACCAGAGAGAGTTGGTCATGTCGCTTAGTTGTTCGTTGGTGATCATGGATGTGGGTCTAGAGTATAGGTTAAGAATGATTGTGTCGACGTTGAGTTTGCTTCTAGTTCTTGTTGCTGTGACTAGTGCTTCTTCCAACATCTCTCCACTTCAACATTGGCAGCTAATGTTTCAACCACTTCCTTCTCAGTCTTCAGGGTGCCCTCCACATGCAATAATGTCTTAACACTTCCTTCCATTGTTTCGAAGAATTCAGTTTAGTGTCTCATTCATGTTATCACTGTGGCTACAAGATCAGATCAGAGACTGGCAGCTCACTTCCTGACTCCCCAAAGCCTGTCCACCATCAACGAGCCACAGGTCAGGAGTGGATGGAATACACTCCAATTGCCTGGAGGAGTTCAGTTCCAAGAAGTATCTGAGGAATATGATGAGATGTGCCTTTAAGAGGGATTTGTCCTGCCCTATTTCTCTTGAATAGATGTGTTGTGAATCTGGTGCTGATGTGTCCGCTCCCTGGAAAGCAGAGTTAAGAGCTTTGGGTTTTTTTTTTCAAGTTAGGCAAAAGAAGCATGAGAGGGTGGAGTCAGGCTCACACAGAGCCAGGGCTTTCGTTTTGTTTTTAGATGTTGAAGTTGGTGGGAGGGGGGCGTTTGGAGTTGAAGCTGCTAGATACAGCTCTCTCTCTGCTGCTGCAAAAAAGCTTGAGTTTTGTCTCTGCTGCGAGACTGTTTCTTTCAGTATTTCATTCTGCTGGATTAGAGTGAGAAAACCACATTTGAGAATGACATGGTTTTGCAGAATTTGCCTTTGCTAAGGATGTGTTTCTGGGATTTGGCTATATTGGAACAGTTGATGAGTAGTAGCTAAATAATGTATTATTTTTTAAATATTTCCATAGAGTTAAAGTTATGTCACCTCCTTTTGTTTGTATTTTAGCTGTGATGCAAGAAAAAAGTGTGTTTTGCCTAAAGCCTAGTAGTTTGACCAATTGAATCACATCTGGAATGCAGCACCTAACTCTTACCTTTAAATAAGAAAGAAGTTAGTGTCTATGCTATCTTCTTGGTATGTTCTGAAGAAGTTTGGTCTGGTCTATAACAGGATTATATTATAATAATAATATTTCACACTTCTCCTCCCTACAGCTTCCCATTAACATCACCCGAAGAGGAAAGGGCAGCTGGAGTGAGGTTGAAGTAACTTGTTCCTCTCTTGCCCGTCTGTCGATCCAGATAACTCTGAGCATCCTACTGGACCGGGATCTCATCAGTGATGCCAGAGATCCGGAGCATAGCTTCCTCACTCAACTCTGGAAGTTTACCATGTTCTCACTTGATTGTGCCTCTGAGTCTAAGCCAGGAAGTGTACTGACCGAACTGAAGGTGTCTGAGCCGCAGGAGTTTGCAAGTGAGTGCATTGCCAGTGCCACTCCTGAGGGTTCACTGGCTTCCTCCTCCAAGGCAGAGCTGAGGGTCTCTGGCATTGGCCTCTTTGCTGGTTGGCATTAGTATCTATGTGGGAGAAGACTGGACTTCGTCACAGACAGGGATGGAACCTTATGCAGGTTAAGAACGGACTGACATGCATGGGAATGATAGAGCAGTATGGCACATTGAGACTGACTGACAGGGGGGTGGTGGTCCAGTGGTGCCCAGCTGCCCCCACATGAGTGACCATGCTCTACTCCTGCCCAATCTGGTTTGCCATCCTTAGTTCTAGTGAGGAAGCTGATACTTGGCACCATCCTCCCACTACCCTGCCAGTCTTGGACCTCTTGCCTGGTGTATGTTCCTCCTGCAATGAAGCCAAGGAAGGGACTGAGTCTGATAGAAGCGGATGGAAAATTGAAACATAGAAAATAGAAGCAGGAGTAGGCCATTAGGCCCTTCAAGTCTTCTCCACTATTTATGATAATCATGCCTGATCATCCACTCTGTATACTGTTGCTACTTTACCCCTGTATTCAGTGGTCCCTTTAGCCCTGATGGGAAGAACAATTAGCATCACAGAGTCATAGAGATGTGCAGCATGGAAACAGCCCTCTCAGTTCAACTTTTCCATATTGACCAGATATCCTAAACTAATCTGGGCCCATTTGCCAGCACTTGGCCCATATCCCTCTAAACCTTTCCTATTCACGTTCCCATCCAGAAAATGTTGCAATTGTACCAGCCTCCACCACTTTCTCTGGCAGCTCATTTCATACACGTACCACCCCTCTGCGTAAAACAGTTGCCCGTTAGGTCTCTTTAAGTCTTTCCCTTCTCTCCTTCTTCCCTTCTATGCCCTCTAGTTCTGTACTCCCCTATCCTGGGAAAAAGACATTGGCTATTTACCCTATCCATACCCCTCATAATTTTATATAAACCTCTATAAGATCAGCCCTCAGCCTCCTACGCTCTAGGGAAGAAAGTTCCAGCCTATCCAGCCTATAGTTATAACTCAAACCTTCCATTCCAGGCAACATCCTGGTAAATCATTTCAGAACTCTCTCCAGTTTAATAATATCTTTCCTATAACAGGCCGACCAGAACTGGACACAGTACTCCAGAACAGGCCTCACCAACAGTCTGGTGGCATCATTTCCTGTAGTGATCAGCCGGGAAGAGGTCTGACTTCCTTTCCACCATTCTGTCCACCAGAACCTCCAGATCCTGGGAGCAGGGGGACCACGCTTGTCTTTGCTGTATGACATCTTCGCACTTCAGTGACGGGCTGTTCCCAGCCTGAGGCACCTGAAGAAACTGGGCGTTAAATATCATAGCAAAGGCTCAAGGATTGGAACATCTCACCAGCAGTAACCACTTCAGTGTTCCCTGAGAAACGCAGCCAAGTGCTCGGTTGCAACATTACTGACATGAGAAGCAGACAGATGGGTGAGAAACTCCCCTTTGGCTCATGGCATCAGATACCTTGAAACCCACTGGCCATCAGACATTAACTGCAACCCAACCTAATGACTGTGAAACCCTCCAATGTGGCAATCAGTAAGGAAGGAGTCAGCAAGGCAGGAAAATTGACCTGTCTTTATTTTATTGGTATCTCTCAGGCCACTTTTAAACCTTACATTCTATACACTGAATTACAAAGCAACCAGTTTAATGTGGGCTAAACACAAACCCATTTTAGACACAGCAAGACCCAATCGATAGCAACAACCAGTGAACTGTTAATCATCCTTTGTTTTAATGTGCTGCCAAACATGGAGCTATGGGGAAAGTCTATTTGATTTCACTAGTTCCTTTCTCCTTAATGTTAAAAGTAAATCTGACACTTTAACTAAGCTTTAACAAAATTTCTTAAAACAATGCAGCAGCAGCTGGTTGGTAGCGTTCTTGGGAAGGTTCTAGGGGATAGGTACTGGGTTGCCAGAGGAAGTGGTGGAGGCTGGTACAATAACAACATTTAAAAGGCTTCTGGGTGGGTACGTGAATAGGAAGGGTTTAGAGGGATATGGGCCAAGTGCTGGCAAATGAGACCAGACTAGACACTGTAATATCACAGGGTAAAAAATGAGGTCTGCAGATGCTGGAGATCACAGCTGAAAATGTGTTGCTGGTTAAAGCACAGCAGGTTAGGCAGCATCCAAGGAATAGGAAATTCGACGTTTCGGGCATAAGCCCATCATCTTTCCTGATTTTCAACTGTAATATCACAGTCACACACATACTGCAAACATAGATTATCTTCAACAAGGATGTCTTTAAGCTTAGAATAAGATTTTTGTTTCAATTATTGGGCAAGGAACTAAAGACTATCTTGAAGATTTCCATTAAAGTTGATGTAGGGAGATATCTTGGAAGGAAGTTTCTGACAGGATTGGTTCATACATCATTGGAGGATGATGGTGGTGAGTATTGTTCTAGTCATGAAAGGCAAAAGTTCTGCAGACTCTTCCAATGCCTCTATTTGTCATATCAAGAAAAAAGGCCACGATAACCTTTATCAAGCAAATTGTGTTCAGTTCTGGGCATCACACTTCGGGAAAGAGCTGAAGGTTTTTGAGAACGTGCAGATCAAACTTCCAAAAGTGGCTCCAAAGGCGAAGGCCTGTGGATAGATTGCAGAAGCTGGAACTGTTTGAACCCACAGGGGAGATGGTTGAGAGGAGATTTGCTCAAAGTGTACAATATCAGGAGGGTCTAGGTGGAAGGGGTGGGGAGAAACTGTCTCTGATGGTGGAGTGTCCAAAACCAGAGGACAGAGGTTTAAGAATGTTGGTAAAACAGCCTAATGACCCATTTTCACACAGGGTGTGGTAACGATCTGTAAGGCGTTGCCCCGAGTGCTGGAGGAGACAGATTTGATCAGGACGTTCGATAGAGAATTGGATAGGCAAAGAAAAAAGGCAGGGAGTGGGATCAGTTAAATAATTCTTGCAGACAGCTGACAAGCTATTGGCTGGGCTAACTGGGCTCCTTCTGTGACATTCTGCGATTCTAAGACTGTGGCCAGAGAAAACTTTCATATATGTATACCCGCACATACACATATATATTTAAGTTGGATAAATAATCAGATTGAAAGCATAGAGAAACAGGTTAAATATGAAGGCCAGCCAGATTTTTTTGAGATAGAAAATGAAGGGATTGTTGGAATTATCAAGTTGAAAGTGGTGGATAGTTTGTCTCGAAATAGCTTATTTGCTCACATAATTCCCAGAGTAAGGGGATATAGCCCAAACAGTGGCGCTAGGCCAGAGATGGCTGAGATCAGGAAGCACTTATTGACAAGGGGAGTGAAGATTTGAAACTGTTTTCCCAAAGAAACATTGTCAAGGCTGCTGGGTGAGACAAAGATGCCAAAACTGAGGTTGGCAGCATTTTGATGGATAAAGGAATGAATGATTACAGAACCAAGGCAAGTAAATGGATTGGAAATATAGATCTATTGTCACAGTATCGAACAGTATAAAGGTTTGAGGGACTGAATGGCCCCCTCCTTTGTTAGATCCTTTGGTCAAGATTCAGTGTTATAATTAGCAACATCAAGTGTTATTTTCCTCACTGCAGAATAGGAGAAAGATCCATTCCTCTGCACATGGTTAAACCATGCAGTTTGGGATAATCCCAGATTCGATCAGTGCTTCTGTTGATTGTTGGAACTCACTCAGGGAAATAGTGAACTGCTACAATTTCCCTTTGCAAGGTGCTTGACTGAAATGTCATCTGAAATGTGAGTACTTCCTATACAGAGGTTAATGTCGTAAAAATAAAATTACTTTATAGTTTCATGATTTGAATGTTTCCGTATACTTGACCCCTCAGAGGAATTAGATGTCCTGTTACAATGGAATGTTGGTAAAGGAACAGGGTCTCACTCAGATGTCGTTAAATGTGAGACTACCCAATGTTTAACTGATGAGAGGCTCCGTTTATTTAGTCACCTCCCTGGAAATTGTGTCTCATTATCAGACTCAGATTGACCGACAATAAATCATTATTAAATAAAACTGTCCAACTTTAATTTGCAGAGGCAATTTATCTTCTGTCAGTCCGACCACAACTCCCACCTCCACTTCCCCTTATCCACAAACCTTTCTCAAGGGGAGCTACATACAATGGGTGGTGCCATCAATCCAACCAGAACGAAGGAGAAAGGATTTGGTTTTGATGCCTCAAAGTGTGGATGACTGTGATCCCAGGCCAAAAGGAAGGGTGGCGCATCTTGCATGAACAAAACATCAAAACTAAACTGTCCCACTTATCCTGACCATTACTGTTTAACACTGTGGGTGGCTAATGGCCTTCTGGTAGAAATAACATCTTCCCCAAAGCACGTTAACTCTAGCGTACACACAAGTTGCACAACACATAAATGCTTCGTAGGCAACTCATCTGTACTAAGACAAATATTTTTTTTCTCTCATGTATCTAAGCAACTGTTTCAGATTATCCTGGTTTCCATCCCTCCTTTAAAAGTTCATTGATGCACATGAACAGTGTAGCTACAATATCAATACAACTTTTAGTCTGGTCAAATGATCATAAATACAATGCTTTCTGGGGATCAATGAAGACCATCATCAGAGTTTCCTAAATAACAACAACAAATTGCATTGATATGGTGTTCTTTATGGAGTACATCATCTTAAGGGACTACATAGGAGGTAAATAAGGCCAAAAAAAAGATACAGAACAAAAGGTGATATTAAGACCGATGACTACATATGCACAAGTTAAAAAGAATAAGTTTTATATGTTGTGTGAAGTAAGGTGCATGACTTATATATATTTTAATAGCATTTAGTTTTGAATTTGGACTTCTAAATTTCGAACTATTAGCATGTAGGGCTTTCTGTCTGTCTTGGGGGGGTCAATCATTAACTTGTAAGTATTTGTGTAACAGTTGAAACAGCTTCAATTGTAACAGGTTAAAGGGGACAGCCTGAAAGAAATAATGGATTTTTGTTTCTGTTCGGAGAGTTTATGAGAGAACAAAATACACAGCATCTTACAATAAGCATTCCGATGAAAGATTACAGACATTTTTAAAGTTTAAGGGGGAAATAACTACATCTAGCTGTCTGTGTGGAGTTTGCACGTTCTCCCCGTGTCTGTGTGGGTTTCTCCCGGGTGCTCCGGTTTCCTCCCACAGTCCAAAGATAGGCAGGTCAGGTGAATTGGCCATGCTAAATTGCCCGTAGTGTTAGGTACATTATCAGAGGGAAATGGGTCTGGGTGGGTTACTCTTTGGAGGGTCGGTGTGGACTGGTTGGGATGAAGGGCATGTTTCCACACTCTAGGGAATATAACCTAGCAGAGAAATGATTTAGTTTCAGTTTTAATTTGGGGAGTTCAACAGGGAAGACGGATGCGCAAAGTAGCTGCTGCTAAGAAAAGGAGCAGATAGTTTAGATTTGTCACAAAATAGATTACTTCAGAATAAGTTTAGTAATTGTTCCAGACCTGAAGTGTAAAGGAAAACTTCAACTAGAAATGGGAAATGTGGGAGTTAGATTAAGCCAATTGAGGTGATAGAGAAGGAAATGTCAGTCAACATTAGATGAAATAATCGATGAAAAATATCATGGGTGATTTGGTGATAAGGATTGGTGGGGGTAAGAGTAGAGTGGATGTTGGGATGCTTGATGTGTTTGTGGGTGTCAGGGTTGTGTGAGGTGGGTGTGGGAGTGGGGATAGATGTGGGTATAGAGGTGTGGCTGTGGGGGTGAGGGTGGCGATATAGGAATATGGGTGTGGTTCTGGGTATGTGGTTCTAGTTGGGGATGTGGGGTAGCAGGTGGGTGTGCAGCTGGGGTAGTGGTTATGGTGGTGTGAGCGTGCAGCTATAGGTGTGATGTGGGGGTGGGGAGAGGGTGTGGGGTGTGAGGGTGGAGGTGGGTTTGGGTGTGGGTTGGGGTGAGGGTGGGCGTCTGGCGTGTGGGCATTTGGTGGGAGAATGGGTGAGGGTGTGTGTGTGTGTGTGTGCGGGTGGAGGCGTGTGTATGGTTGTGAGTGATGGTGTGGGTGGGGAAATGTGTATGTGGAGTTGCGTGTTTGGTTGGGGAGTGTGGGTGTCTGTGTGGGATGGCTGGTAGTATGGGTGTGGGAGTTGGGCTGAGGGTGTGGATGTGGTTCCAGGTGTGTGTGTGTTGTAGGGGTGGGGTGTAGGGGTGGGGTGGGTGTAGTACCTGGGCTTTGTGCAGTTAACCTATTGACAAACAGAAGAAGCAAATTATCTGTTAAAGAGCCCCAAAGTCTGGAGTGAAATTAAGACAGAGGTGGGGCAAGAAGAGGCAGAAGTGAAATTATTGCCTTGAGTGTAATATCTGGCAAAACTGGAATCATTACAATGTTTAGACATGTATTGTTGTAATAGTCAGAATGTGACCTTTGTTTGATGGTAAAGATGATGTGTTTATGTAATGTGGACCCTTAGGCTGTTTTTAACACAAAGATTGATTCCATATCTATGGTCATTGAAACATTTCAAACTGAAATTATTTCAGTTGCAGAAACTTGTCTCAGACACTGGGCTTTAGAAACACCGGCATTTCTCATGGGATTATCTGGGTTGAAGGATGAAGTCATGAAATAGACTCCATCTCTCATTGTGCTACTTGAAGGCCAAGTATAATCGACATTGTGACAGGATATATTGCCACGATGATTGCTACAGAAAATATTTGGGAGACAAGGTTCAAGCCAGGCTTGTGTTAAACTAATGACCTTGTTGTGAGAAAGAAAATAAACCTCAGAATGGTTGTTAAAGGTAGGGAATAAACACATTCAAAGCAATTGGAAGGCTATGCAAACTTAGAAAGACCTTTGTGGTGAGTGAGACAGTAAAGTTTGGAGACACCCGTACTCATTACCTGACTTCGGCTCGCAATTGGGTTTCTGAACGTGGTCATGATGTCCTGAAGGGTTCCTTCTCCTGATAACTATCCAATCCCAGTCCTGCAAAGGACCAGGCCTGTAACATTAAGAGCATCTCCCTGCTGGGGAGCTGACCAGGTTGAGAGTGTAGTGACTGAACTTGTGACAGGTGGAAATTGGGGAATGGGGGAAGGGGATGCCAGGAATTCCAGAATCACTTGTAATTTTTCACATCCATGGAATCTCCCCAACTGCTTGAAGCCTTATCCAATACTTGGAGTCTAAGCAGAAAGAAAGAGACAGTTTGAGTTACCATCAACAACCACTCACATTTATATAGCACCTTTTGCAGAGTAAGAAGGACTCAACATACATCATTGTGGTGGTAATGATTTAGAGCAACAGAAGCTGTAGCAATGTAAGTGATAGAAGTCACAACTGAGGAGCTGGATTTTCAGCAGAGTTTGAAGAAAGAGTGAGGTGGGGATATGGTGGCACAGTGGTAATGGCATAGGGCAGGTGATCCAGAGGACCCAGTCTGGGAGAGGAGTTCATAATCAGTCAATCAACAGTTCTGAAGTTGGCAAGTATTGATTCTTGGAAGAACCCACTTGATTCACAGAGGCACTTTAGGGAGGGAAATCTGCTGTCCATCTCTAGTCTACCCACAATATGGTTGACTCTTAACTGCTCTCAAAGGTATTTAGACAAATAGAACAGTACAGGCCCTTTGGCCCTCAATGTTGTGCCAATCTGAAGCCCACCTAACATATACTACTCTATTTTCATCCATATGTTTATCCAATGACCATTTAAATGCCCTTAAAGTTGGCAAGCCTACTACTGTTGCAGGCAGCACGTCCTATGCCCCTCCTACTCTCTGAGTAAAGAAACTATCTCTGTCATCTCTCCTCATTCTATCACCCCTCAGTTTAAAGCTAGTCCCCTCATGCTAGTCATCACCATATGAGCCAAAAGGCTCTCACTGTGTCTAACCCTTTGATTATCTTATATGTCTCAATTAAGTCACCTAGGAGAAAGTGAGGACTGCAGATGCTGGAGATCAGAGCTGAAAATGTGTTGCTGGAAAAGCGCAGCATCCAGGCAGGTTCCTGAAGAAGGATTCATGCCCGAAACATTAATTCTCCTGCTCCTTGGATGCTGCCTGACCTGCTGTGCTTTTCCAGCAACACATTTTCAGCTCAATTAAGTCACCTCTCAACCTTCTTCCATCTAACGAAAATAGCCTGAAGTCGCTCAGACTTTCCTCATAAGACCTCCCCTCCATACCAGACAACATCCTGGCCTTGCTACTGACACATCCCATGAAGGAATGAAAACAGCAGAAGGGTTGATAGAATGTGGATCAGGATAAAAAGATCAAAAGGAAGGAAATTTAAAAAATAGGTTAATGATTGGATTTATTTTCATTATTCATTTCTGCAAAAGCACTTCTTGCCCAGAGGGCAGGTAAAAGTCAACCACAATTAAACCAGACCAGGTAAGGATGGAAATTTCCTTCACTAAAGGACATTACTTTTCTTGGACAGTCAACAATAGACTCATGGCCATCACTGAAATTTTTAATTCCACATTTTAATTGAATTTAAATTCCACCTTCTGCCATGGCAAGATTCAAACCCA
This sequence comes from Hemiscyllium ocellatum, assembly GCF_020745735.1. Classification (NCBI taxonomy): domain Eukaryota; kingdom Metazoa; phylum Chordata; class Chondrichthyes; order Orectolobiformes; family Hemiscylliidae; genus Hemiscyllium; species Hemiscyllium ocellatum. The sequence goes on along the minus strand of NC_083439.1, from coordinate 6,037,321 downwards.
AGTCCCCAGGACAATACCTCATTGGTCTTGTGATAATAGCACTTAGCCATCACCTTCACTGATTGTTAGCAGATATATAGGTTAGAATGTACTGAAGTGGGAGGGTGGGGAGATGCTGTTCCAAGAAAGTATAAATGACGAGGCAGGTTTTGAATTCCTCGGAACAGCAAAGAGAGAGATTCAATGTGGAATGGCTTGTAGGAAGTGGGCAAGCCAGAAAGATGGAGATGCTTTTGGGAGACAAAGAAGGATTGTGTTGAGGAAGGCAGGTGTAAAATAACCAGAGCAAGGATTGAGAGTTCAACAGTTGGGTTGGGAGGAAGTAAAGGCAAGGGCTAATGATATTGTAGAGGCACAAAAGAGTGGGTTTGGGGTGAAACAAAGCTGATCTTGGGATCATAATAAAAAAAGAGACAGTGCTCCTCAGATTCCAACAACAGGAAAGTTAGAATGTTGGGATCTGAGGAACAAGGGTGAGGGTTGGAGCTAAAATCTGGAGTATCTATCATAAGCCGAGTGGAAGGTTGGGTGTGGGGATGCTCAGTTTTGATGACAGCAAGCTGAGAAATTTCTGGTTCTTCCAAGTGTTGACACGTTAAAAATTGGGAAATCAATTTCACCAAACATAATCACTCGAAGAATGAAAGGAGACCAGTGGAGAATTAACAACCTTTTTAATTGTATTCTTTCATGAAATGTTGGTATCACTGGCTGGGCCATCATTTACTGTCCGTCCCTAACTGCCCCTTCAGAAGGTGGGTGTAGCTGCCTTCTTGGACAGCTGCAATCTATGGGGTGCACAAACACCCTGGGTCTCGTTAGGAAGAGAGTTCCAGAATTTTGACTCAGCAATATTAAGGAAGGCCAATATATTTCCAAAGCAGGACGGTGAATGGCCTGGAGGGAAGCCTGCAAGGGATGGTGTTCCCATGTAGCTGCTGTCCTTGTCATTCAAGATGGAATTGGTCATGGGTTTGGAAGGTGCCGCCTGAGGATCTTTGGCTAATTTCTGCAGCACACCTTCTAGATAGTACACACTGCTACTACTGAGCATCAATGTTGGAGGGAGTCAATGTTGGAAATGGTGAGTCCATCAAATGGATAGTTTTGTGCTACATGATACTGAGATTTAGTGTTACTGGAGCTGCACTCACCGTGGTATTGGAGAGTATTCTACCACATATATTTCTTGTGCCTGTTGATGGTGGACAGGCTTTGCAGAGTCAAGGGGTGAGTTAGTTTGTGCACCTTTCTCATTCTCTGCTTTGATCTTTTAGGCACAGTATTTATACAGCTGGTCTGTATCTTTTGTGGACAAAAGATTATTTAACCTTGAAATGCCCTTCAATGAATTGGCGTGGCTCCCAAATGCAGGATAGCTCCAGAGGGGTCTATTTAACTGAGCAAATCATTCAGGGTATGTTCCTGGATTCTGGGTAGGTGCTGCCATTCACAATGGGTACTCTAACTTGTAGAACCTACCCTGGTAATATCATCCACCCCACCGTGAGCTACAGCACAGAGGATCCTCTAGAAAGAAAACAAATCACAATGAAGACAAATGTGCAACGAGCTATCATCAAGAATCCACACATAATCCAGATCCAGACTATAGGTTGCTGGGCGACACTGCAGAACACAAGAGGAAGCAATTTATTAAAAGCTTTGGCACTGAGTACAATGAGGTTTCCATACATGACACAGCTTCTGCTGAAATCTATCACTGCACGTCTCAGTCCATGGTCAGTTATATAATGTCCCTGGAGATTGAAGATAAAACATCTTAATATGTCAGCATTATGTACACATGCCCTCATCCACATTTTTTCAAACATTTAGGGAAATAATTTACAGGACTCTGTGGATGTACCAGGGAGTGAGATCAATTTAATTGCTGCTACTAAAGGGCCAGCACTGGGCAGAATGGCCTCTTTCTGTGCTGCATTATTCTAAGTTTCAAAATGTAATTCTGATGCAGGTACTTATGTCTTCCCCTCCAACTTCCTCACCTTTTTCCTTCATATGATTTATGTGGAGCTGCTGTTGGCTCTGGATATGCCCTCGTACTGTCTGCACACTGGAGATCGATCTGCAGGGCAGTGCTACATGTGGCTGTGCAGAAACATTATGGGGACATTCAGAAGGTTTTTTTGCTGTTTCCTTTGAACATTTTGAACTCAACTATTTAGAAAATGAGGAGGAAAGAGCTGTTTGGCCAACAGTCAAGTATGATCCAATGTGATACTGAGTCCTTTTGCGTCAGTATGTTCACAAGAATGGATGTGTTGGCTGATTAATGGTGGGAGCTTGGGGAAAAATCATCATATGATGAAACCTCTAGGATTATATTTAATCATTGCTGGAAACTTTAATCTTGAGTGGCTGTTTCCCGTGTGGCTATTGACTGTTGATGTGACCATGAAGGATAGGGGTGGGGGGGATGACAATGCAGCCTGCTCTCCCCTTTGCTCTGTCACTTCATCAAGAAGTCATGGACTACAAATAGCACCATGACCACAGATTAAAGCCCCATATCACCTACAGACAAATTGAACTTTAATTTCAGTTCACCTCTTTGAAAGAGAACTGTCACAGTCAAAAGCTGTGTAGATGTAAATTCAGAGGCTGCTTGGAAAGAGAGAGAGAGAGAGAGAGATGCTGGAATATCATGCCTGATGAGGTGTCCAGGAAGTTTCAAAGAGAAAAATGCTCTTCAAACTGAACCATAACCTCCTGGGATTTATCTCAGATTGTGAACATGATTTCAGAAAAGCTAGCTGTCCAGTTGAGAAGTGCAGTTTACTCAAGAATACACAGGGATAGGGGTCAAAAATGTATATGTTAGTGGCTGGACATCCTGATGTCTAGATTGCACTGTATGCACTGTAATCACCACAATTTCAAGAATAGCCACTAAATAGCCCAACATTGCAGGTAAAGAAAGATAAAAGAAAGGGAAAATAATTCTCTCTCCACCTGAATGTGCCAGCTACTGTCCAAATGGAACCAGAACAAAACTGTAAAGTCAAAAAATTTGCAATCGTCATTCAGTTATCTATTTCAATGCCACCAGAAGCATCCATTATAATGGTTGTGACTTTTTACAATATATTTTTTATGAATAATTCAGAAACTAATCTGTATATCTTTTTTAACTATCATCTTTTGATTGGATTCTTTTCTTATTCCTAATCTATATTATAAAACTAACATTTTCTTTATATGTACTTTTAGTTATGGACTGAAATGAGAAAATAACTCTTTTAAAATGCTGGAGAATTGCTGCATGTTTTGAAAGCATGCATTCCGATACTCATTGTAAGCATTGTTTACACAGCTGCCTGTTTAAGCAGTGGTTGAAGTGTGTATGCAGACAAGCTAGAACCAAGGAATGTGTACAAATGGGGATTCAGCGGGCAACAGTAAATGATTGGCTTGTGGACTAACAGTCAGTTATCAATAACAAAAACCCTCTACCTGCCAACAACTATGCGGTTGGTTCTCAGGTAGCTGAAGAAATTGGGGCTGTGAACAAGGTAGTGAGAAGCCTTGGGACGTTTAGCAGATCTGTCAGTTTCCATAGCAAAAGTCACTTTAAGCCTGAAGGAAAACATTTTAATTTGCCTCTAGCAGTTTCTGCAAACTGTAACTTTTATTGTAGCTGTCAGGTGAGTGAGTCAGCTACCCTGTGCCTTTTGCAAACCAGTGTAAGAATGTGTGATGACTGAGGATCAATGTTTTGATTAGAGTAAGAACTACCTGAACTGCTTTCCCAGTCTTCCCTCCAACAGTAGCACCTGAGAGCCATGTCTTCTTCCCATTTCTGTGTATGTGTGTGTGTGTGTGTCTGTGTGTGTGTGTGTGTGTGCATGTGTAAGGGGGAGCTTATGAGCTGGTCGAATTTTAATTGCTGGAGTTGTAGCTAATAGTTCATCATTGTTTCCCTGTAGCTAAAGTCTATTAACTTGGAACAAATAGCTTTTATTAAGAACAGAAATCTGGTCTGTACTTTCTCTCAACCCAGATATAAAAATAGGAAAGTTGGGGAGAAGACATATTTTAAATATGTTTTAAAATACTTAATTTTTTTGATGCTTCTGCAAATAATGGAGCTTGATTTACTGTGCTCTACCCCAGAGAGGCACAACAGTATGCGTGTGTAATGATGATGTGGAGACTGTGTGGGTGGAATTGAGGAACCACAAAGGCAAAAAAACCATAATTGGAGTTGTGTACAGACCTCCTAACAGTGCTCAGGACCAGGGGCACAACATGTACCGGGAAATCGAGAAGGCATGTCAGAAAGGCAAGGTCACGGTGATCATGGGAGACTTCAATATGCAAGTGGACTGTATAAATAATGTTGCCAGTGGATCCAAAGAAAGGGAATTCATGGAATGCTTACAGGATGGCTTTTTGGAACAGCTTGTCATGGAGCCCACAAGGGAGCAGACTATTATGGACCTAGTGCTATGTAATGAACCAGACTTTATATAAAAAAAATCTTAAAGTAAGGGAACACTTAGGAAGCAGCGATCATAATATTGTAGAGTTCAGTCTGCAGTTTGAAAGAGAGAAGGCAAAATCAGATGTAATGGTGTTACAGTTAAATAAAGGTAATTATGAGGGCATGAGAGAGGAACTGACAAAAATAGACTGGAAGCAGAGCCTAGCGGGGAAGACAGTAGAGCAAAAATGGCAGGAGTTTGTGGGTATAATTGAGGACACAGTACAGAGGTTCATTCCCAAGAAAAGAAAGATTATCCAGGGATGGATTAGACAGCCATGGCTGACAAAGGAAGTCAGGAAATGTATTAAAGAAAAAGAGAGATCCTATAAAGTGGCCAAGAGCAATGGGAAATCAGAAGATTGGGAAGGCTACAACAACAAACAGAGGATAAAAAGAAAGAAATAAGGAAGGAGAGGATCAAATATGAAGGTAGGCTAGCCAGTAATATTAGAAATGACAGTAAAAGTTTCTTTCAATACATAAGAAACAAATGACAGGCAAAAGTAGACATTGGGCCACTTCAAACTGATGCTGGAAGCCTAGTGATGGGAGATAAGGAAATAGCAGGAGAATTTAACAAGTACTTTGCGTCAGTCTTCAGAGTGGAAGACATGAGTAATATTATAACAATTAAAGGGAGTCAGGGGGCTGAGTTGAGTATGGTTGCCATTACAAAAGAGAAAGTGCTAGAAAAGCTAAAAGGTCGTAAAATTGATAAATCTCCTGGCCCCGATGGGATGCATCCTAGAGTTCTGAGGGATGTGGCTGAGGAAATAGTGGAGGCATTGGTTGAGATCTTTCAAAAGTCACTGGAGTCAGGGAAAGTCCCGGATGATTGGAAGATCACTGTTTTAATCCCCTTGTTCAAGAGAGGATCGAGACTAAAGATGGAAAATTATAGGCCAATTAGCCTAACCTCGATTGTTGGTAAAATTTTAGAATCCATCATTAAGGATGAGGTTTCTAAATTCTTGGAAGAGCAGAGTCGGATTAGAACAAGTCAGCATGGATTTAGTAAGGGGAGGTCGTGCCTGACAAACTTGTTGGAATTCTTTGAAGAGGTGACAAGTAGGTTAGACCAGGGAAGCCCAGTGGATGTGGTCTATCCAGACTTCCAAAAGGCCTTTGATAAGGTGCCACACGGGAGGCTGCTGAGCAAGGTGAGGGCCCATGGTGTTCGAGGTGAGCTACTGGGATGGATTGAGGATTGGCTGTCTGACAGAAGGCAGAGAGTTGGGATAAAAGGTTCTTTTTTGGAATGGTAGCCAGTGACAAGCGGTGTCCCGCAGGGTTCAGTGTTGGGGCCGCAGCTGTTCACATTATATATTATTGATCTGGATGAAGGGACTGGGGGCATTGTAGCAAAGTTTGCTGATGATACAAAGTTAGGTGGACAGGCAGGTAGTACTGAGGATGTGGGGAGGCTGCAGAAGGATCTAGAAAGTTTGGGAGAGTGGTCCAGGAAATGGATGATGGAATTCAATGTGAGCAAGTGTGAGATCTTGCACTTTGGAAGACACAATACAAGCATGGACTACTTTCTAAACGGTGAGAAAATTCATAAAGCCAAAGTACAAAGGGATCTGGGAGTGCTAGTTGAGGATTCTCTAAAGGTAAACATGCAGCTTGTGTCCATGATTAAGAAAGCGAATGCAATCTTGTCATTTATCTCAAGAGGGTTGGAATATAAAAGCAACGATGTGCTACTGAGACTTTATAAAGCTCTGGTTAGGCCCCATTTGGAGTACTGTGTCCAGTTTTGGTCCCCACACCTCAGGAAGGACATACTGGCACTGGAGCGTGTCCAGCGGAGATTCACACGGATGATCCCTGGAATGGTTGGTCTAACATACGAGGAACGGCTGAGGATCCTGGGATTGTATTCATTGGAGTTTAGAAGGTTAAGGGGAGATCTAATAGAAACTTACAAGATAATACATGGCTTGGAAAGGGTGGATGCTAAGAAATTGTTTCTGTTAGGGGAGGAGAGTAGGACAAAGCCTTAGAATTAGAGGGGTTAAATTCAGAACAAAAATGTGGAGACATTTCTTCAGCCAGAGAGTGGTGGGCCTGTGGAATTCATTGCCGCAGAGTGCAGTGGAGGCCGGGACGCTATATGTCTTCAAGGCAGAGATTGATAAATTCTTGATGTCACAAGGAATTAAGGGCTACAGGAAGAATGCTGGTCAGTGGAGTTGAAATGTCCATCAGCCATGATTGAATGGCGGAGTGGACTCAATGGGCCGAATGGCCTTACTTCCACTCCTATGTCTTATGGTCTTATGTTGTTATTTCTTCATGTCTTTAGTAATGAATAAAATCACTCTTTCATTAACTCAGGAAATCCTGCTATGTTGACTTCTTTTGAAGCATAAATGTCTTTGCTCATGGAGAAAAGTATCCACAAAGGAGGGGTCCATATACCATCATCATGTCAAATCAAGAGCGTGGGGATGGGGGAGAGGTGAATAAAGAGGGGGAGCTAATTCAATCCTTCCCACATAGGACCTTGGCGTTTTGGGGTTATCTCACCAATAATTCTGGTTACTTGGGCAACCTTAGTGACCCTACAGCATGGAAGCAGGCCAGTTGGCCCATTGAGGCAACACTGACCCTCTGAAGAGCATACCAACCAGACCCACCCCAACCACTCCATCCCTATAACCTTGCATTCCCCATGGCTGACCCATGTATGCACGTCCCTGGCTACGACGGGCAGTTTAGCATGACCAATCCACCCTAACCTACACATCTTTGGACTGTGGGAGGAAGCGGGAGCACCTGGAGGAAACCCACGCAGACACGGGGAGAATGTGCAAACTCCACGCAGACAGTTGCCTGAGGCTGGAATCGAACCCGGGCACTATGAGGCAGCAGTGCTAACCACTGAGCCATTGTACCCTCCCTAAACCCCTTTGCCTCTTTAGCCATCTCCTGTCTTTAAGAGTCAGCTTAACAGCTAACTTTTTGAGCAGCGTCCCCCTCCTAATTTCTCTTTTCTTGGCTCAGTGTCAACTGAGGGTGGAATTGAACCTGGTTCATTGGCACTGTGAGGGAACAGTGCTAACCACTGTGCCACCGTCCCACCCTAAATCTGGAGTCTGGGTATGACAACAGCACAAAGCTTGTCAGAGTTCCTCTTGTAGCCAAAACTGCAAGAGACAGGAGAACAAAGCTGGGACCTGGTCTGTATGATAATGTCTGCAATGGCTTTACCAACAGCACCCTGTTTGTTCTAAACCCCTACAGGAAGGGAGTGATATCCTGTTCAGTGGACACCAGTATCACCAATGTCTCCCTGTTGATGAAATTCCAGTTCATGCTTTAGAGTTGCATAAGGCGATTTCCGGGTTACAGCAGTCGAAAGAGCAGATGGTACATTGATTTCGCATCTCAACCCAAGGGCAGCACATCAGACAATGCAGCATTCCCTTGGTAATGCACTGGGAGTGTTAAACTCTAATCTTTGTGGCAGGCTATGAAACCAACAAATGTCTGAGTCAGTGGCCTCCATTGAATTAATGCTGACACTTTGGTCCTGCAAACTGTGAGTTATCCAAGTCAAGTTGGTGAAAAATAAAATTATTATTATGCCATGAAAGCATTTTTGCTCAAATTCACCCTTTGTGTTCAGATTTTGTTTTTGGTAAAAATCTGGCCTCCTTCCAATAGTTTTCTTCTACAACTTATTGTGGAGTGTTTTTCCTGTTAGGAGATTGTTTTGGAGTCGAGCCTGTGTGATTTATTGCGACTTGCAGTGTTTATAATTGATCAGGTTCAACATGGGGACAGGAGTTGGCAGAAATAGCACGGATACGATGCAACAAACATGAGGTACGTGTGGAAATTCTCCTTACAAGCTCAGAACAATATGAATCAATCTTCATTTGAACAATTCAAAAACAAGTGAATATACATTCAAGGGTTTTTTTGCAATGGTAACTGCTGGACAACAACATGCTATCAGAATTGCCGAATTGAATCATTACAATACGCACACAGGGTTATTTGTTCCTGAACCATTTACTCCATTCAAAGGCCAGAATGTTAGTCCCTGGGCTGAGCTCATGTTGTTGACAGCAGCGGCTCAGTTGGGGTTGCACTTGAGTCTCTAAGGCACAAGTTTCTGCGTTCAAACATCAAGTAACTCACTGGAATTTCAAAGAATGAGGGGGGACCTCATAGAGACATATAAAATCGTGATGAGACTGGACAGGCTAGATGAGGGAAGAATGTTCCTGATGTTGGGGAAGTCCAGAATTAGCGGTCACAGGCTCAGAATAAGGGGCAAGCCATTCATAAAACATAGAACATTATGGTGCAGTACAGGTCCTTTGGCCCTTGATGTTGCACTAACCTGTGAAACCAATCTGAAGTCCATCTAACCTACACTATTCCATTATCATTCATTTGTTTATCCAATGACTATTTAAATGCCCTTAAAGTTGGCAACTCCACTACTGTTGCAGGCAGTGCTTTCCATACCCCTACACTCTCTGAGTGAAGAAACTACCTTTGGCATCTGTCCTTTATCTATCACCCCTCAATTTAAACCTATATACCCTCATGCTCACCATCACCATCCGGGAAAAAGATCATACATCCTATCTAATCCTCTGATCAGCTTGTATGTCTCTATTAAGTCACCTCTTAACTTTCTTCTCTCTTATGAAAACTGCCTCGATATCCTCAGCCTTTCCTCATAAGACCTTCTTTTCATACCAGGCCACATCCTGGTAAATCTACTCTGCACCCTTTCTAATGCTTCTAAATCTTTCCATAATGCAGCAACCAGAACAGTACGCAATACTCCCAAGTGCAACCACACCAGAATTTTGTACAGCTGCAAACTCAATCCAACTACTAATAAAAGTTAACACACCATACGCCTTCTTAATAACCCTATCAACTGGGGTGGCAACTTTCAGGGATCTATGCACATGGACACCGAGATCCCTCTGCACACCTACCCTACCAAGAATCTTATAATTAGCCCAGTACACTGCATTCCTGTTACTCCTTCCAGAGGGAATCATCTCACACTTTTCTGCATTAAACTCCATTTGCCCCCTCTCAGCCCAGCTCTGCAGTTTATCTATGTCCTCTGTAACCTGCAACGTCCTTCGGCACTATCCACAATGCCACCGATTTTAGTGTGATCTGCAAATTTACTAACCCATTCTTCCACGCCCTCATCCAAGCCATTTATAAAAATGACAAACAGCAGTGGCCCCAAAACAGGTCCTTGTGGTACCCCACTAGTAACTGAACTCCAGGATGGACATTTCCCATCAACCACCACCCCCATCTTCTTTCAGCTAGACAATTTCTGATCCAAACCACTAAATCACACTCAATTCAGGACTGAAATGAGGAAGAAGTTCTTCACTCAGAGAGTTGGGAATCTGTGGAATTCTCTCCCACAGGAAGCCGTTAGGGCCAGTTCATTCGATGTAATTGAGACTTCTCCAACTTGCTGTGTGTAACACATTCACAGCCAATAATCAGAGAATTCAATCCCAACTCCCTTATTGGACTTTCCTACATTTACCTTGTTATGCAGCAAAAAGACTTATTTGATAAACATTAACAAAGACAGAAAAAAGTAATTGTGTCGAGACGTCTGTTAGAGCATCCCCAGCTTTGAATCCTTGGAAAGAATAAGCTTGGATATTGGGACTGTGTGAGAATCTGCTAGATTAAGTTCTTAGATCTCATATACTACACTTCCCGCTGCCTCAGCATCTAGGTTATAATCTCTTCCACCCTCTTCCATTGAGCAGAAGATGCAAAAGATTAAGAATTTAAGATTTAAGAACAGCTTTTCCCACTGTTATCAGACTTATGAACAAACCTCTCATATACTAGAGCTGATCTTTCTCTTCACCTTACCTGTAGCTGTAACACAATACTCTGCATTGTGTTGTATTACCCTGATGTATTCATATAAGGTATGATATGTCTGGACAGCACACAAAACAATATTTTTCACAGTATCTCAGTTCATATGACAATAATAAATCAAAGGAAGAGGAACAGGGTAGTTCACAGGAACCAGAACCATAGTAGAACCAACTGAATGAAGTTAAAAATCACGCAACACCAGGTTATAGTCCAACAGGTTTAATTGGAAGCACACTAGCTTTTGGAGCGACGCTCCTTCATCAGGTGATGAAGGAGCGTCGCTCCTAAAGCTAGTGCTTCCAATTAAACCTGTTGGACTATAACCTGGTGTTGTGTGATTTTTAACTTTGTACACCCCAGTCCAACACCGGCATCTCCAAATCACAACTGAATGAAGAGAGACTTGCATTTACAATACATCCATAGGATATTCCAAATTACTTTACAGCACCAAAACCAAAATTGCTGGAGAAATTTAGCAGGTCTGGCAGCATCTGTGTAGAGAAAGCAGAGTTAATGCTTCAAGTGGGAGGCACGGTGGCTCAATGGTTAGGACTGCTGCCTCACAGCACCAGGGACCCAGGTTCAATTCCGGCCTCAGGCTACTGTCTGTGTGGAGTTTGCACATTCTCTCCGTGTCTGCGTGGGTTTCCTCCCACAGACCAAAGACCTGCAGGTCAGGTGGATTGGCAATGCCAAATTGCCCATAGTGCTGGGTGAATTAGTCAGAGGGAAATGGGTCTGGGTGGGTTACTCTACGGAGGGTCGGTGTGGACTGTTTCCACACTGTAGAGAATCTAACCATTTAAAAAAAGTCCAGTCATCCTTCTTCAGAATTGATAGAAGCTAGGAAAAGGATGGTGTACGTTGATGACAGTATGGGGTAAGAAATGAGTGGATAGGTGGAGACTGTGTCCAGAAAAACAGAAAGAAAGTTAGACAGACAGAGCAACTGCTGGTAGGAAGCCAGGTGGAAGAATAACTGATAAGGGGGACACTAAGGAGGTGAAAGTAGGTTGGCTGTGCTGGAAACAGACCAAATCATGGAAACATCTGGGGTGTGGATTGGGCAAAGGACATGGAAGGAAGTGCTCAGACTTTAAAGTTATTGAACTTGATATTGAGTCCAGAGGGCTGCAGGGTCCCCAAGTGGAAAATGAGGTGCTGTTTTCCAGCTCAGTGTTGATCCTTGCTGGGGTACTGCAGCAAGCCTGAGACAGAGATGTTGGCCAGGCAACACGGTGGGGTGTTGAGGGGACAGATCTGCTGAGTTTCTCCAGCAATTTCTGTTTTCATTTCAGATCTTCAGCATTCACAGTTCTTTGTTTTACTCTATCACACTTTTGAAGTGTGTTCCCTGTTGTACTGGATGTATAATTTTGCAAACAATCCATACACAAGAAGGGTCTAAAAAGCAGTCACAGCATAATGAGCAGATCATGCATTATCAAATTAAATCTGTGATAGCTCGAGAGTTTGGAGATTAGAGGTCAGAGGTCCATCTGTCAGATGGCAAGTACCACCCTGAAATGATAATAGCATTGTGTCTAAAGACATTGTCCTACTCATTCCCTAGATCATTATTTTTAAATTGAGGAAGTAGGTAGATTGGAATCCAGATTGGAATAATTTTTGGGTTAAAATCCTGGCCCTGCCTTCCTACCAGCACTGTGGGTGTACTCATACCCCAAGGACTGTGGTAGTTCACCACCACTTTCCCAAGGGCAGTTGGGGAATGGGTAATAATGGCTGGCTCAGCCAGACATCCACATCCCATGAAAGGACTTTTAAAAATTCAACACTTAGAAAAAGAATCAGCTGAGTGGAAAGATAATACACAACAACTGGAAGTGCTGGATGTGGGCACAAATACAAAGTTTAAAAGATGCATACATGAATAGGAACGGTTTGGAGGGATATGGGCCAGGAGCAGGCAGGTGGGACTAGCTTATTTTGAGATTATGTTCAGCACAGACTGGTCGGGCCGAAGGGTGGCTGTATGGCTCTGTGATTCTATGCCATGACTCTCAGCTGAATAAACTTTTCAGAACAGTTTACGTGGTGTACAAGTAGCGATTGAGAAGGAGTTGGAAGAATGCAGCTATACAGGGCAGTGCTGGGTGTAAAGGAAATCTAAGTTTGTGGGCGGCACGGTGGCACAGTGATTAGCACTGCTGCCTCACAGCACCAGAGACCCGGGTTCAATTCCCGCCTCAGGCGACTGACTGTGTGGAGTTTGCACATTCTCCCCGTGTCTGCATGGGTTTCCTCTGGGTGCTCCGGTTTCCTCCCACAGTCCAAAGACGTGCAGGCCAGGTGAATTGGCCGTGCTAAATTGCCCGTAGTGTTAGGTAAAAGGGGTAAATGTAGGGGTCTGGGTGGGTTGTGCTTCGGCGGGTCGGTGTGGACTTGTTGGGTCGAAGGGCCTGTTTCCACACTGTAGGTAATCTAATCTAATCTTAAATATCACACTACACCAGGCTAAAGGCCAACAGGTTTATTTGGAAGTACAAGCTTTCACAGCACTGCTCCTTCATCAGGTAGCTAGTAGGGGAGGATCATGGGACACAGAATTTATAGCAAAACATAGTAAAAGGAGCAATGCTCCGAAAGCTTGTACTTTCAAATAAACCTGTTGGACTGTCACTTGGTGTTGTGTGGTTTTTAATTTTGTCCACCCCAGTCCAACACCAGCTCTTCCACACAAAGGAGATCGATAAAGGTTAAAAATTCAGAAAGATTTTGGAGGCGGCAGGGAGAGAGAGATAGTTGAGGCAGAATGCAGTGGATAGGAACATGGTGCTAGATTGGGCTCAATGGGGAAACGGAGAGAACGAGGAAGAAATTAGAATGAACAGAGTGAAGAATGTACTTTGGGTGTCACGCTGCAGGGGATGGTTCAGATCGAGGGGACTGTGGAACCATCTGAGTCTAAATGATGAGCACCTTAATGTGAATGTGGTGACTCAGTGTGGAGCTCAGCTGATGAGAGAGAGGCACTTACAGGGGAATGAAGCCCTGAGCTGATGTGGTTTCCACTCAGTTATTTGGTTCAAAACCTTAATTGCATTTCTTTTTAAGAAATGAATACATCTTGTTTTGATAAAGGAGGAGATCTGGTGATGTTTTTTATTATTAATATCTGCCTCAAGGAATGCCTGACTCTGAACTGAAGTGTTTACATTGTGGTGTATGGTAATGTTGTATTGTGTGGGCTCCTAGGATGTGGGTGGTACAAGGTGCTAGAACAATTCACTGAGGGGCTGGGAGAGTCAGAGTCCCATCAGACTGTTTTACTGATGGCGATCAGGCGAAAGGTGGTTTAGCTTCACAGGAATGGATATTCTGACTGTACGACAGGATGTAACCAGAGAATGTATGGTACTGTGCTGCATAAAACAAAAATCATCCATTGCAACAAAAACCACAGATGGATCTTGGCCTGGGGATTGCAATGGTCAGATAGTCTTTGGGGCAGACAGAGTGGAGCTGATAGTCAGGAATGGAATCCCAGATGCTGCTGACTCCCTGGGAATTGAACAGGAGGTTGAAGGCTCCCATCGGAAATTTCTTTGCATCTGGAACCCGCAGAAAAAATCCAAGAAAGGAGGATAATTCAGAGCATTCCCCTTCAGTGAAGTTCACCATTACCCACCAAAACCAAACTCAACTCCTACGCAACTATTAGACTGAGAACCTAACCTACCATCCTCCCTCCAAAATACAGTCCCCTCAAACCCCTTACACCCCTGACCTCCTGACAACCAGGATTAGAGTGGTGCTGGAAAAGCACAGCAGGTCAGGCAGCATCCAAGGAGCAGGACAATCGACGTTTCGGGCAATTGCCCTTCATCAGGATTCCTGATGAAGGACTTTTGCCCAAAACATCAATTTTCCTGCTCCTCAGTTGCTGCCTGACCTGCTGTGCTTTTCCAGCACCACTCTAATCTTGACTCTGATCTCCAGCATCTGCAGTCCTCACTCTCACCCCTCGACAACCAGCCGCACCAATTTGTGCCTTGTAGCCCCGAACCCCTGACAACCAGCCGCACTGAGAGTGCCTCTGGAATTAAGACTCTAATGATGACCATGATCCATTGTTGGAAAAACCCATTTGGTTCATTAATGCCCTTAAGGGAAGGAAACTGCCATCCTTACTTGGTCTGGTCAACATGTGACTCCAGACCCACAGCAGTGCGGCTGATGGACAATAAATGTTGAAGTAGCCAATGGCATCCTCATCTCATGAATGATTAAAAAAAAATCCCCTTGAAATGACATTCTTGTAAAGTGTCCTGATGTGTGCAAGATGTAAAGTTTCAACTACACATGTCCTTGTTCAGGAAGTGGAGCCATTGAATTACTCCCCAGGCTGGCACGCCATGGATCCAGTAATGTCCAAGTTTCCAATTTAGCAGATATGAGTGAGACAGAGTCTTTGGAGTAGTGATATAATCTGTTTTGGGAAAGACCTAGACAGTGATGCAGGACATTAGCAAAGTTGAAAATTGTACAGACTCTGATTATATCCCTAAGAGTTTCAAAGAATGAAAACCAGCCTAAATTTGACAAGGTAGAGTCTGAGAAGGTGTGTTCTCCCAGGGATATAATCGGAGCCCAGCTGAAGAGTCAGCGACTGCTGAGGAAGATCAGCTTCCACCCTTTCCTCTATGTAGTGAGGGAACATGTTCAATGGCATCTTCTCCATGACCATCAATATCACCAGCTTCTTTTTTTAAAGCTCTTTGTTACATCCACCAGGCAGGTCACTCCAGATGGGTTACCCAAAATTGTGAGGCTCCCGGGTAGGGAGGGCTGAATTGGCTCCCCTACTTCGTTCACCCACTCCCTCGGACAGCTGCAACAAGGTCAATGTTAAAGTATTCCTTCATTGGAAATCCCTCCCTTGCTCCCAGACCAAACGAACCTATGTTTTCAAAGGAGCCATTTTAACTAGACAGCCTTGAGTTAACAAAACAAACCTTTGTTAAAATGGAGAAAAGTGTACAAAACTCAAGAAGAAATGACAACGTGCCACACGTGCACACGGGTTAGAGGTTAGAGGTGAATGCAAAGAAACATAGAAGTTCGAAAAAGATATCTGGCTTGATCTCAGTGTTCTGGGTGCCTAACGGCCTCGTATGCAATGGCTCTGCCCAGGGCCATGAGAAACTACAGAAGGTGGTGTGCACAATCCAGGCCATCACAGAAGTCAACCTTCCATCCATGGACCCTAATTATACAGCTCACTGCACAGAAAGGCTGCCAACATTATCAAAGACCCCTACCACCCCGGTAATGATCCCCTGTAACCCCTTCTGTCAGGCAGAAGACATAGAAGCTTGAACACACGCACCAACAGGTTCAGGACCAGCTTCTTCCTGGCCATTATTAGACCATTGAATGGACTCTCTATCCTCAAATAATGTTGATCTTGCTAGTTTTGACCTCTGTGGTATGCCCTATGCAACGTAACATGTATGCCTCCATCTAAATATTTTGTTCTATATACCCTTGCTTACTATGATCTGCCTGCACTGCTCACAAACAAAGCTTTTCACAGTACTTTACACATGTGACAATAAATCAATTAACTAAAAGTAGACAATAGGACATATGACCACTGCATGAGGCGATACTGTAGCAATGCTGCTGGTAGTAGAGCAGTTGATTTTGAGATACGTGGCTTTGCAGATTTACCTGAAAGGCCTTGTCTGGTTTCTGTTTGATTGCTGTTTTCTGGAGAAGAGACAGAAAGTGAGAGATTTCTCTTCTCTGGTTTGATTATTTTTATGTTCACCGGGACTTGGGCCTTACTGGAGGGGGCAGCATTTAATATCCCTCTCTAGCTGAGAGGGTGTTGCTGAGCTCCAACTTGAACTGCACAGTGAAGATTCATGCAGAGGGTTGTTTGGGAGACAGTCCCACGATTAAAGAGCTATTAAGGTCATCTGTGTTTACTCGCCATGGTATCACTGACTGACCCCTATTCCCTCACGCACCAACACAAATTCACACAGAATTCAATCTTTCTGTTGGAAATGATTGAGGTAACCAGCAATCGCTGGGTTTTGAATGAACTCTACTGAGGCAAGGTTTCCTTTCACATCTTTGTTAAAATATGCAAAATATTCACAATGATTACAGGCACCATGATGCCTTGACAAACATAGAGTATCAGCTTGGATTGATGTCCCCCCAGGCTATAGATGGTTGACTCCATCTTAATCTGCAGGAAGACTGTATATTAAATACAATGTTAAGTATAGAGCTGTTAAGAAGAAGATAATTTTTAAAACCAAGAAAAGTCATTAGGCCCAACTCATGCCTTTTGCTCTGATCTGCCTTCTCTCTGTGTCCCTCCCTGCTGACTTCTTACCCATGGAGCTTGAGTTATTTGGAAAAATCTGCGGTCATCAAAGGATCAAAGGAAAAGGGAGAATCATTGAAGTGTTTTCCAAATATAGTCATTCCTATAATGTAGGCAGCTAGTTTGCACACAGCAGGATCCCGTAAAATTGACGTGTGATCATTGCTACATAATCTGATCTTTAAATAACTTTGATTGAATGATAAATAAAAAGGTGAAGTTGTCACTGAAAACACTCCACAGAGGCCGGTGTCCCATCACCAAGTCCCCTTTCACTTACACATGGAGGTTCCTTGACACTGACCTAGCTCCCTCAGAGCCAGCTCGCAGAGTGAACAGAACCTCTGACACTCCTGTTTCTATCTGAGAGCCAGGTGAACAACCCCAGCCAAGGAACTCATATTCCATGAAGTCCACAGGCTGGCCTCATCACAATCCTACAGTCAAAGCCTTACTGGGCTATATGGCTATTCCCTCATTAGAGAGAGAAGACTGCTGTGGCAAGATGGCGGGGGAGTAGGACATTGCAGTTGGAGCTCATCTACTCCGCCCACTCTTCTCCTTTTCTTCTTTCTCTTTTCTTTTGCTTCCCCTCATGATTTTTTTTCTTCTTTTGCTCTTTTTCTTTCCTCCCTTCAACTCCCGGCTTCTGGTGACCTCCAACGAGGAGCGACGATCTCCGGTCTCTGGCGGTGGTTCCTGGCCTGGCACATCGGCCAGCTACCTGGTGTTGGCATGGCAACCTGCTGGCCTAGTGTGGCGACCTTCCAGCCTCCTGCAGCAGCCTTTTGGCATGGTGTTTTACAGTCACGGTGTGGTGCCCGGTACGGACTGGAAGCTGGGTGCCAGCGTAGTCTACTGTACTGAACTGTTGTGTAATGGTGGACCTTTTATTTCTGTATTGTCTACAATCTTGTAACTAAAGAAGCTGTGCCTAGGTACTTTTATATCTAAGTTGGTGCTATAATTGACAACGCATAAAGTTTTCACTATACTCAGTGAACATACATGACAATGAAGACTGTTCTATTCTATAGCGGTGATTTAACCTGGAGGTTGCTGTAGTGATTGTAATGACATTTGGGAAATAGAGGCAGGTGGTCCAGAGGAACAGAAGGGATCTGCAAGGGACCTGCGGGATAATTGGATACCACCAGGAAGCTGATGGTGGAAGTTGGATGGTGCTAGATGGACTTAGGAGGCCACAATGATGTGTGGGAGGACAGGAATGCAACAAAAAGGATGAGACAGAGAGACAGCTGCACGGGAAAGGAAGCCAGAAATAAACTGCAATAAGAGATTGGTTTTAAATCCAGCAACTCAGGTAAGAGTGAGGAAAACTTGAAATCACTGAAGTAATGAATTACTCACGATTTTTTTTAAAGTTAAGGATGCATATGTTCAGGACCAACTCTATGGGGAGGATTATAGTGGATGCTATGGTAATGCACACTATTGTTAACCTTAATACTGAGGCTGAGATCTGAGATGCAGTAAATAGGGTAGCAACTACCTGTTTGAAATATTCCTTCTTTGTTAGTACATAATGGAAACCTATAACTGATACATCATCAATCTTCAAAAGGTGTGTTTAGAGTGATGGCTTTTTTGTGTGGAGTAGAATGCATCAGGTATTGAGGAAAAGTAACTTTTGTTTACTAATGCTGCTGTCTTGTGCCAATTCAAATATCATGGTGTTTAGGAAACTAATACATTCCTATACATGTAATGCTTTTTTAAAATTATTGAGGATAATTCTGCTACTGAGTGAGTCCAAAAACCCCAAATGCCAATACAAATACAGACAGCCATGTTACTATATGACTGCTTCACTTGAGAAATGATCATACAATATATCTAGTTAACCTTCTTCCTGTTCACCGAGTCATTGTTCCTGTACAATTGGAAACCAAGTAGGAACTTAGTGCCAGCCAAGGGAAAGAGATGGTGGCAGCATCCTTCTATACCCAAATACCACCCACAACAGTTCAGCACTCCCTCTGTACTGCACTGGAAAATCAACACTGCCTTTTGTGCTCAAACCATCGACTGAAACACAGAATCTTGCAACTTAGAGGTGGGTGCGTTACCAACTCTCTGATGAAGGGCTTATGCCCGAAACGTCGAATTTCCTGTTCCTTGGATGCTGCCTGACCTGCTGCGTTTTTCCAGCAACACATTTTCAGCGGTGTTACCAACTCAGCCAAACTCACACAAAGGGGCGGAAGGATCTATTTCTATGCCGACTCTATGACTCTGTTAGTGGTTCCAGAAAGAGGAGGAAGATATAGAACAAAAGACAATAAATGAAAGAAGAGGGAGTGAGAAAATGAATGAGAAGGTGTGCATGGATGAACGTGCCAACATATGCTCAGAGAGAAAGACAGAGAAATAGGAAGTGATAAAAGTGACAGAAGAGGAGATAAACTTTACTGCTTATGGATGTGAGGAGAAAGTGAGGACTGATGAAGGGCTTTTGCCCAAAATGTTGATTCTCCTGCTCCTCGGATGCTGCTTGATCTGTTGTGCTTTTCCAGCCCCACACTCTCGATTCTGTTTATTGATGTGAGTCTCATTTTCAAACTGCCCAGTTTCAGTGCGAGGTCTTGTTAATTAACACAACCGTCATTTCCTCACAGTATTTCAGTGACCCTCTTTAGAGAGCTCGTCACTGGCTTCACAAATCTTCAGTGGATCTGACCTGAAGGTGATTGGGGCTGGGTGATGTCCAACGCTGGCGTGCACCTTCAAAACTACTCTTCAACTGAATACAGATCCCAAATAATTATGGGTCTGTATTCCATGGAGTATTTAGTGAACCGTAATAGTTTAGTGTACACCATGCTCACAATGAATTTCACTTATCTGCTGGGCTTAAAATAGAATACCAGTAGGATGCAAAATACGTTTTTCTACAATTATAGTTAAATAATTGTAGAAATTAATATCTAGCACAGTTTGGTTCTGATAAAAGCCCTGCATAGGTCTGCAAGAAAGGCCTCCAGCTGAAAACTAAAAGTAATACCTGATGACAGAGCAATAAATAAATTCAAGAACGTATGGTCATTGATTGCACTTCCTCCAAAACCTCACCATTTTCACTGTAATCTTAAACTTCTGCATGTTGGAAGGGACAGTTAGTCCTGAAAGGGTTGACTGATACAAGATAAGCTCCACCCATCCTGGTTGAAGTATCAGGTGAAGTTGTAGTTGTTACTTGTCTCAAAGTTGTGAATTAGAATATTCCAGTTGTTGTAATGTGTAGTTATCCACAGTTGATCTTAATGTCTTCCAAGAGACCATTGCACATCTCAGATGCATGGTAACTAGCTATTAAGCACTATGTAATAAGCTGCTCTGTTTACTGTGCACAGGCATCTTTCCCCAATGATACCAGTAGATAATTTCATTACTGTTTGTCAATGTTGACTCATGATCTGATTAATTAACATACACTCAGAAACACACACACACACACACAGACACACACTGTTTGCCTTGAAGCAGAGGAGATTAAGGGGACATGATTGAGATGTATAAAATGATGAGGGGTACAGGCAACACAGACAGGAAGGAACTACTCCCTTTAATGCAGGGATCAATGACCAGGGAGCATAGATTTAAAGGAAAGGGGTAGAAGATTTAGAGGAGGTGTGAGGACAGGAGGCAGAAATTCTTGGAACACCTAAGAAATATTTAGATGTACACTTGCAATACCAAGGCTAGAAAGGGGATAAGAATAGTTAGGCAGTAGTTTTTAAGCAGGAGTTGATGGGCTGAAGGGCCTTGTTCAGTGCTGTAGATCTTTGTGAGTCCATGACTATAAATGAGCATCTTGATGTGTGTGTTTGACTGTTTCCAGACCTCTGTGGCTGAACACCCCCTGTGCTACTGAGACTACTCATTTTAGCTTTCCATATTAGTGATGGAAAATACTCAAATATGCGACTGTCATAAAAGAGGGACAGCCTCAGTTTTTTTCCTTGTTGTTCTCACGAAGCCCTAGGCCTGGTTCCTAGAGGTTGCCTGATGTTGCAGCACTTCCCCGCCCCCCCCCCCCCCAATGAACGTAGAGTTGACAGAATATGACAAGCAATCCCAGGGAAACTGAGGAGACTGCAACACCAGCCCACACCCACAATTAGTTTTCTTTCTCATTTCTGTATGTTGGGAAATTTGTCTTTTGTTTCATCCCATTCCCTCTTACAGTCATGGGCAATCCTTCCCAAACATTTTTTAAAAACTAATTTTTTGAAGGTGCTGGTGACTGGCTGCTTCTCTCTGACTGAGCTCAACACTGCTCCCCAGACACTGTCGCAACACCCCCACACCCACTCCCCCCCACCCCACACCCACTACCCCCACCCCCACAACCACGACCCCCACCCCCACAAACACTCTCCCACCCCCCACACCCACTCCCCCCACTCTCCCACCCCTAGACCCATTCTCCCACCCCCACACCCACTCCCCCCACCCCCACAACCACGACCCCCACCCCACAACCACCCTCCCACCCCCCACACCCACTCCCCCCACTCTCCCACCCCCACACCCACTCCCCCGACCCCCACAACCACGACTCCCACCCCCACAACCACTCCCCCCACCCCACACCCACTACCCCCACCCCCACAACCACTCTCCCACCCCCACACCCACTACCCCCACCCCCACAACCACTCTCCCACCCCCACACCCACTCCCCCCACCCCCACAACCACTCTCCCACCCCCCACACCCACTCCCCCCACTCTCCCACCCTTAGACCCACTCACCCACTCCCACACCCACTCCCCCACTCCTCCCACTCCCCCCACCCCACACCCACTACCCCCACCCCCACAACCACGACCCCCACCCCCACAACCACTCTCCCACCCCCAACGCCCACTCCCCCACTCTCCCACCCCTAGACCCATTCTCCCACCCCCACACCCACTCCCCCCACCCCCACAACCACTCTCCCACCCCCACACCCACTCCTCCCACTCTCCCACCCTCACACCCACTCTCCCACCTCCACACCCACTTCCCCACCCCCACACCCACTCCCCCCACACCCACAATCACTCTCCCACCCCCACACCCACTAGTTCCCCCCACCCCCACTCCCACTCCCCTACCCCCACAGACACTCCCCCACCCCCACACCCACTAGCCCCCACCCCCACACCCACTCCCCACACTCACTTCACCCCCACACTCACTCTCCCACCTCCACACCCATTCTTCCAATCCCACACCCACTCTCCCATCCCCACACCCACTCCCCCCACCCCCACATCCACTCCCCCACCTCCACACTCACTCCCCCACACCCACTCCCCACACTCACCTCATGCCCACACCCACTCTCCCATTCCCACACCCACTCCCCTCACCCCCACACCCACTCTCCCACACCCACACCCACTCACCCACCCCCACACCCACTCTCCCACCCCCACACCCACTCTCCCACCCCACCCCCACTCCACCCATTCATCCCAACCCCACCCCCACTAACCCCACCCCCACATCTGCACCCCACACAGCCAAATCCCCAATCCTACTTCCCCCTACTAACCCCATCCCCACACCCACTCCTCCCACTACCCCCACTCCGAATACCCCACTCTTCCCTACTACCCCCACACCAACTGCCTCCACCCACTTCCCCCTCTATCCCCACCCCCTTCCCACTCTATTCCCACCCCATTCCCTCCACTCCCCTACTAGCAGCATCCTCTTCCCCTTCACAGCCCCCACCCCAACACCCCTATGCCCCCACCAACCTCCACTTCTCCCACCCACGTCCCTGACACCCCCCCACACTCCTTCCCCACTAGCCCCCCATTCCCCTCCCACTGTCCATTGGATATGAGGCGACAGCTTGGATACTGGCACAAGGTAATAATGCTCATTTGAAGGGCTGGTGCAGACACGATGGACCGAATGGCCTCTTTCTGCGCTGAAGCACTTCTGTGATTCTGTCAGGTTGAAAGCAGCCAGCTGATCTGATGGATAGAATCACACTCAGCTCCTTCCCTTCATACCCTCCTGTTCAGAAGCTCTCTCCTCCACTTCCGCCTGGTAACACAAGTTTGCAGCTGGTACAGATTTTATAAATTCCACCAAGAGTAAGATTTTCGTTTAGTCAGCTGATATTACATGTAGCAATGGGATTAAATAAACGACCACTTCACACTTCCAGCTGTAAATTAGATTTGATTTGAGCTGCTCCTGTGCAAATTCTCCAAAGATCTATTCTAATCATTCTAGTCTAAAAAGTTTAATTGTAAGTTCAAGAGATGTCAGGAGACGCAAGGCGAGCAGAATGTGTAGTCTGTCACACGTGGGGAGTCCTGGGTACAGCCAGTGTCCCAGATGACCACAAGTGTAGGAGTGCTCCCAGCGGCAGATGCTGGAGCTCTGGGATTCAGAGCTAGAATTGTAGTTGGATACACTGCAGCACATCCCGGGAGGCTGGGAGATACACGTTTAGAGAGGTGATCACACTGCAGCTCAAGGAACTAGGGGAAAGAAGGGAATCAGTGACCACCCCATCAGTCTGGAAAGAACAGGCAGATAGTGCAGGAATCCCTTGGGTTCCCACTCACAAACCAGCATTCCATTTTGAAAGTTGATGAAGGTGCTGGTACCTCAGAGGAGTGCAGTCAGAGCCATGACTTTGGCACCGCATGTGGTGTATGGGGCAAAGAAGGAGAAAGGAAGAGGAACAACCATAGGGGATTCTTTAATCGGGGAGCAGACAGATGTTTCTGTAGACATAGACTTTCCACCAGGATGGTGTATTGCCGTGCTGGTGGCAGGGTCAGAGGTATCACTGAACGGCTACAGGGCATCCTGAAAGGGAAGGATGATAAATTAGAAGTTAAGGTACATGGTGGAATGAGGTCTCACATCGAGAATTCAGGCAGCTAGACAATAGATTAAAAAGTCAGCCCCCAATGGTTCTAATCTCTGGATTATTCCCGGTGTCACATGCTAGCAAGGTTAGAAGATGGAAAATGGGACAAATGGGCCGGATCGGTGGTTAGCACTGCTGTCTCACTAGGGACCCAGGTTCAATTCCAGCCTTGTGCGACTGTCTGTGTGGAGTTTGCACATTCTCCCTGTGTCTGTGTGGGTTTCCTCCAGGTGCTCTGGTTTCCTCCCACAGTCCAAAGATGTGCAGGTTAGCATGGATTGGCCATGGGAAATTACCCATCCTGTCCAGGGATACATAGGTCAGGTAGATTGGCCATGGGAAATGCAGTTAATAGATAGAGAGGTGAGTCTGGGTGGGATGCTCTTTGGAGAATTGGTGTGGACTTGAGGGGCTGAATGACCTGTTTCCACACTGTAGGGATTCTAAATATGTGTCTCAAGATGTTGGTGCAAGAGAAAGGGTTTTAGATTCCTAGATCATTGGGATTGTTTTTGGGGAAGGTGGGACATGTCCAAACAGTCTGCACCTGGACCACATTGGGGCCAACATCTTTGCAGTAGGTTTGCTGGTGCTACTGGGAGAGTTTAAACCAGTTTGACAGAGGGAGGGGACACAGAATATTGTTGAAATAATGATGCATCATGCAACAGCTATGGAATCAAGTCACAGTGAGTTCAGCCATGTTGAGTGTTGAGAAAGTAAGGCAAGGTTGGATGGTCTTTACTTTAATGCTAGGAGCGTGATAGGGAAGATTGATGAGTTAATGGTGTGGATTTGAACCTGGAAGTATGATATTGTTGCCATCACAAAAACATGGTTGAGGGAAGGGCTGGACTGGCAACTCATCAATGTAGGGGATAGAATTATAGATGAAGCAGAGCTGGTGTAAACAGAGTGGTGGTGTAGCAATATTAGATAAGGAATCAATTGCAGAAGAAAGGAGGGAGGATGTGGTAGCTCCGTGGTTAGCACTGCTGCCTCACAGTACCAGGGGCATGGGTTCAATCCCAGCCTTGGACAACAGTCTACGTGGAATTTGCCCATTCTCCCTGTGTCTGTGTGGGTTGCCTCCAGGTGCACTGGTTTCCTCCCACAGTCCTATGACGTGCAGGTTATATGGCTTGGCCATTCTGAATTGCCCATAGTGTTCAAGGATGTGTCGGTAAATGTATTTGTAGAATGGATCTGGGTGGGGTACTTTTTGCAAGGTCAGCCTGGATTTGTTGAGACAATTGGCCTGTTTCCACACTTTAGGGATTCTATGATATCTTGGAAGACTTTGTAGACTTATACATTTAATGGTAAGGTCCTAAGGAGTGTTACGGGACAAAGACACCCTAGGGTACAGGCTCATTGTGCTTTGAAAGTGAAATTGCAGGCAGACAGGTGTTGAAAAAGATGTTTGGTATGCTTTCTTTTATTGGTCAGAGCATTGAGTACAGGATTCTGGATTAGTGGTGCTGGAAGAGCACAGCAGTTCAGGCAGCATCCAAGGAGCAGCGAAATCGACGTTTCAGGCAAAAGCCCTTCATCAGGAATACAGGCAGTGAGCCTGAAGCGTGGAGAGATAAGCTAGAGGAGGGTGGGGTGGGGAGAAAGTAGCATAGAGTACAATAGGTGAGTGGGTGAGGGGATGAAGGTGATAGGTCAGGGAGGAGAGGGTGGAGTGGATAGGTAGAAAAGGAGATAGACAGGTAGGACAAGTCCGGACAAGTCATGGGGACAGTGCTGAGCTGGGAGTTTGGAACTAGGGTGAGGTGGGGGAAGGGGAAATGAGGAAACTGTTGAAGTCCACATTGATGCCCTGGGGTTGAAGTGTTCCAAGACAGAAGATGAGGCGTTCTTCCTCCAGGCGTCTGGTGGTGAGGGAGCGGTGGTGAAGGAGGCCCAGGACCTCCTGGGAGGGGGAGTTGAAATGTTGGGCCACGGGGCGGTGTGGTTGACTGGTGCGGGTGTTCCGGAGATGTTCCCTAAAGCGCTCTGCTAGGAGGCGCCCAGTCTCCCCAATGTAGAGGAGACCGCATCGGGAGCAATGGATACAATAAATGATATTAGTGGATGTGCAGGTAAAACTTTGATGGATGTGGAAGGCTCCTTTAGGGCCTTGGATGGAGGTGAGGGAGGAGGTGTGGGCACAGGTTTAACAGTTCCTGCGGTGGCAGGGGAAAGTGCCAGGATGGGAGGGTGGGTTGTAGGGGGGCGTGGACCTGACCAGGTAGTCACAGAGGGAACGGTCTTTGCGGAAGGCGGAAAGGGGTGGGGAGGGAAATATATCCCTGGAGGTGGGGTCTTTTTGGTGGTGTCGGAAATGTCGGCGCATGATTTGGTTTATGCAAAGGTTTGTAGGGTGGCAGGTGAGCACCAGGGGCGTTCTGTCCTTGCTACGGTTGGAGGGGTGGGGTCTGAGGGCGGAGGTACGGGATGTGGACGAGATGCGTTGGAGGGCACCTTTAACCACGTGGGAAGGGAAATTGCGGTCTCTAAAGAAGGAGGCCATCTGGTGTGTTCTATGGTGGAACTGGTCCTCCTGGGAGCAGATACGGTGGAGGCGGAGGAATTGGGAATACGGGATGGCATTTTTGCAGGAGGTAGGGTGGGAAGAGGTGTAATCCAGGTAGCTGTGGGAGTCGGTGGGTTTGTAAAAAATGTCAGTGTCAAGTCGGTCGTCATTAATGGAGATGGAGAGATCCAGGAAGGGGAGGGAGGTGTCAGAGATGATCCAGGTAAATTTAAGGTCAGGGTGGAATGTGTTGGTGAAGTTGATGAATTGCTCAACCTCATCGTGGGAGCACGAGGTGGTGCCAATGCAGTCATCAATGTAGCGGAGGAAGAGGTGGGGAGTGGTGCCGGTGTAATTACAGAAGATCAACTGTTCTACGTAGCCAACAAAGAGACAGGCATAGCTGGGGCCCATACGGGTGCCCATGGCTACCCCTTTGGTCTGGAGGAAGTGGGAGGATTCAAAGGAGAAGTTGTTAAGGGTGAGGACCAGTTCGGCCAAACGAATGAGAGTGTCGGTGGAAGGGTACTGTTGGGGACGTCTGGAGAGGAAAAAACGGAGGGCATGGAGGTCCTGGTCATGGCGGATGGAGGTGTAGAAGGATTGGATATCCATGGTGAAGGTGAGGCGTTGAGGGCCGGGGAAACGGAAGTCTTGCAGGAGGTGGAGGGTGTGGGTGGTGTCTCGAACATATGTGGGGAGTTCCTGGACTCGGGGGGATAGGACAGTGTTGAGGTAGGCAGAGATAAGAGGTCAGGTTGCAGCTGCACAGGACAATGGTTAGGCTACTTTTGGAATATTGTGCAGTTCTGGGCTCCCTCCATATCAGAAGATTGTTTTGAAACTTGAAAGGGTTCAGAAAAGATTTACAAAGGTGTTGTCAGGGTTGGAGGGTTTGAGCTATAGGGCGAGGCTGAATAGGCTGGAGTGTCGGAGGCTAGGGGGTGACTTAATAGAGTTTTATAAAATCATGAGGTGTATGGATAGGGTGAATAGATATGATCTTTTTCCCTGGGGTATGGAAGTCCAAAACTAGAGGGCATGGGCTTAAGGTGAGAGGAGAAACATTTAAAAGAGACCTAAGGGGCAACGTTTTCACGCAGAGGGTGGATGTGTATGGAATGAGCTGCAAGAGATTCTAAGTTTTTAATTACATGCCAAGTTGTAGACTTTCTCATCAGAGAAAATAATTTTTCTCTATCAAGTCTATCTTTCCTACTTGATATTCTGCATTCTTTGATTAGATCAACCCTTAACTTCTCAGTTTTTTCTGAATACTGAACCCCAACTCCCTTAGCTTAATCCTTAGACTTCCAGGTATGGTTTTGGCAAATCCATGATACACTCCCACCAGGTTCCTGATGTCCTTTGAAAGATCAAACTACTGCTCTGTTAAATGTCTTGCGAAAATAAAATCCACGTTGCAATGGTGGTTGACAAAGTTGAAAATATCATTGATGCGAACACCCAAACATTATAACCTTCTGTAAATCCACCCTTTCGTTTTAAGTCACTCTGGACTTTCACTGATAGATTATAAGACTCAAGAGCTATTTTTTCAGTCATGTAATGATGGAGGTGGGACAGCCCAGTGAATGAGTTCCAAATGAATTGAGAACACAAACCAGCCTTAGCTCTGCCAGAGACCTCACTTGGAACTTTCAAAGTTCCACCAACTCTGTGCTTCTCGTTCATAAATGCTGCCCCCTGCTGATCAAAATAACATGATGACAAACTCAAGCAGGCTTGTTTTCTGAATAGCACAAAATTAAGAGCTTCTGTCTAACATCATTCTCAATTCCCCCCACTGACACTCTGTTGCAGAAAATTGCTTCCATCCACAGGAATGTGGATCTGAGATTCGCAGCATCCACATGGGTTTGTGGAGCTGCATCTGGACTGAACTCTGAAACAGCCTGAAGCTTCCCTATCAGGGCCACGCTGAAAACTCTCCATTTTTTGGCAGTTCTGTGAAGCAACGTTCTCTGCAATTTTCTTCATCCCTTTTCCACATGACCGCACTTTAACAAGACATCACCTGGCTGCAATGAAGGGGCTCCTGACCTTTGGGCCTGATGTAAAGTCACTGCAGTGGTTTTCCACCTTCTAAGCTGGTGAGGCCAAACTAATTGCCCCTTAACCACAGTGTCTTCCTCACCCATTTCAGAGGGCAGTAAATTGTCCACCTCCAACGTTCCCTATAATTTTTCTTCTGGAAGTGACATAATATTGGTTGGCGTGCGCAGAGCTTCCCATTGGCTGAGGGAACATCATCCATCACATTGCTGTGGGTCTGGCGTCACATGGGGAGCAGACTAGGTAGGGATGGCAGATTATCTTCTTTAAAAGGAATCAGTGAACCAGGAGGGTTTTTACTCAATGCTTCCTCTGTTACTATCACTGAGACCAAATAATTGTAAACTCCCTAGTTTCTCTGGGTGGGACTCGAACCCTTGTTCCAGGAACATTCAGCTAGGCCTTTGGGTGACTAGGCCAGCAACATTATCAGTACACCACTGTCCCCATTTACTTTATTACATGTTCTTGTTTGCAAAGCTCAGTGGGAGCCCTGCATGATCTTTGCACACCTTGGATGCCGACCTTGTACACAGCCCGGGATTTGAGTTGCTCCACTGGTAGCTGTCAGGCCCCAAACTCAACACCTTTTCACCTCTTCACTGAAGGAGGCCTGCATTCTTGAGCAGGAGGCTTCAGAAATTCAAATGCCAGCAGGTACCTGGGGAACTTAAACACAGTTAACTAAATAAATCCACAGCCAAACATCAGCATCAGTAATACTGTCAATGAAAATACCAGATTACTGTACAGAACCCATCTGGATCACTGATGTTCTTTTAGGGAAGAAAAGTCGGATATCTTTGCTCAGCCTGACCTCCATGTGGTTCCAGACCTGCAGTGATGGGGTTGACCTTACTGCCCCTTGCAATGGCCAAGTAAGACACTCAACTTCTCAACAAAAATTAGGGACACGTCATGAATGTTAGCTGCTCCTCTATTACAGGATCACCCTTAGTCAGCTCAACCTACATTCAGGGTGTTCCTGAAAGGCAACTTTTCAGGTGAAACTTTTGACCATTTGTTGTTACGGTTGCTCTATGTGGCTCAGTATTCAGATTCTGTTTTGTGAAGCACTTCAGGATGTTATCTGCCCTAATGTCACTCCAGGTGACTCCAAATCATATTTTGATAAGGAAGGCCATGGGAAGCAACTTTGGACGTGATGTTATATCATGGATGCCATATAAATGCAACCTGTTGTTGCTTGGAATGTTGGCTGTCCAGTCCGATTCTGTCCACACCCAACATTTTGTACCAATGTCCTTTACGGCAGAGGTTAGCTGGATAAGGAATGTGTCACGTGACTATTGCCCAGAGATTACGAACACGGTGATTTGCAAACACATTCCTCCTTGATGTGTGACAGCTGCAAGGAAGGCTGGGGCCTGTAAAAGGCACTTGCAATAACTCCACAGAGGGCAGTATCCTGTCACCAAGTCACACTTTATTTACACATGGAGAATCCTTGACTCTGCTCCAGCTCCCTCAGAACCAGCTCTCAGAGTGAACAGAACCTCTGACACTCCAGTTTATTTCTGTCAGCCAGCGTTCCCTTATTGGATCAGCCCCAATCAGGGAACTCCTATTCTATGAGGTCCACCAGGCTGACCCCGTTACAATCCCTATGTCAAGTCCAATGGCAAACAACTGAGGGAAGAGATGCGAACATCTCTGAGATGTGAACATCTTCTCTGAGAGAAGATGGGAAAAGAACTAGCACAAGAAAGAGGAGACAAGAGAATGGACTATAAAATAAAGAGTTTCTTAATTCATGAACATGTTCCTTTAATATTTTCCCTGGCTCCACTTCAGTCAGTTGTTGGACAATGAGCTGATTGGCGCCTATGATGCTGGAAACAGTGACACTGTCTGCAAAACTACATACTTGAAAGAGAATAGCTTTCCTTATTGTACACTTAACAAAAGTAGCCACCCATTGGAACAATGAGAGGTTTTGTCTTGAGCGCAGGTACTACCATTTGCAGAATGGGTGCAGCTCCAACAACACTCGGAGAAATCAAAACCCTGCAGGACAAAGCAGCGTGCCTGCTCAGCATCTCATCAAACACTTTCATAGTCTACTCCCTCCACCACCAACACTCAGTAACAGCAGTGTGTACTATTTACAAGATGCACTGCAGAAATTCACCAAAGACCCCAAGACTGCACCTTCCAACTCACAACCACTTCCATCTGGAAGGACAGAGAGCAGCTGCATGGAACACCACTCTCTGTAAGTTCCCCTCCAAGCCACCCACCATCCTGTTTTGGAAATATGTCACAGTTCCTTCACTGCTGCTGGGTCAAAATCCGGGAATACCCTCCCTAACAGCACTGTATAATTACATGGACTGCCGTGGTTCAAGGACTGACTCACCTCCATTGTCCTGACGGCAATTATTGATGAGTAATACATTTTGGCCTACTGGGGATATCCACATGCTTTTTTATTCACTCACAGGACATGGGTGTCACTGGTTGGGTCAACATTTATTGCCCATCCCTAGTTGCCCTTGAGAAGGTGGAGGTGAGCTGCCTTCTTGAACCACTGCAGCCCAAGCGCTTAAGATTGACTCATGGTGCCTTTAGGCAGAGAATTCCAGGATTTTGACCCAGTGACAATCCAATGAAAGAGCATATGAAGAAGGCTGAAGCTCCAGTGTGGTACTGAGGGGGTGCTGTATTGTCAGAGTGAACCTGTCCCACAGTGATTCAAGTCCCAGGTGGATCTGTTAGATATTGAAAGTGCCACAGTCCCACTGGAAGGACGGGAGGTTTTACAGTGTGCCTGTTCAATGGTCCTTACTGAAGACGACACAATTGGAATATTTGCCAGTTGCAGCACATGGTTGTGTGTAAAATGGTGTCTGCCACTTGCCTGTGGTGTTAAGTCACTGAACTTCACAGTAATGAATAGAGACATGACCCTCCGAGTTCTCTCTGCTCCTCCTGGTCTGGCCACTGGAAACATCCGCTGATTCAGTTCTCCGGGTCCAAGTTCAGAGGTTTCTGTATTAATCCAGTCTGCCATAGCTCAGTGTGTAACCTCCCTGCCTGGGTCCCACGGTTGTAGGATTAAGTCCCACTCCAGAATTGGGAACCCAAAATCGAGGGACACCCTCCAGGTGAAGGGTCCGACATTTGGAAGACCCCACCTGACCTCTCTGCCGGATGTAAAAAAGAAACCAATGACACTGGTTTGAAAAAAGTAGTATATGTCTTGTCCATGCCCCCACCAATTGTCGTCCCTCAATCAGCATCACTAAAACAGCTAATCTAGTTATTAGTCCATATGTTCCTCATATCCTCTTTACACATTGGGGTCCCCCCCATTATTGTCCTCAACAGATGGTTCTGCCTTCACCCCAACCTTGCATCTACTGCCCCCTTTTGGCAGCGATCTCCCTTTGCCTCTATAACTACTTATTGCACCTTCGTCAACGATCAATGCATAGACACCCAGGGCTGTTTTCACCCCTGACCTCTGACATGTTGTACCTGAGTGGAACCAAGACAACTGTCCATGCAGCCCCTGACTGACCCCTGGTCACTGACCTTGCAGCCCCCTGACTGACCCCTGGTTACTGTCCTTGCAGCCCACTGACTGACCCCTGGTCACTGTCCTTGCAGCTCCCTGACTGACCCCTGGTCACTGACCTTGCAGCCCCCTGACTGACCCCTGGTCACTGTCCTTGCAGCTCCCTGACTGACCCCTGTTCACTGACCTTGCAGCCCCCTGACTGACCCCTGGTCACTGTCCTTGCAGCTGCCTGACTGACCCCTGGTCACTGATCTTGCAGCCCCCTGACTGACCCCTGGTCACTGTCCTTGCAGCTGCCTGACTGACCCCTGGTCACTGACCTTGCAGCCCCCTGACTGACCCCTGGTCACTGTCCTTGCAGCTGCCTGACTGACCCCTGGTCACTGACCTTGCAGCTCCCTGACTGACCTTGCAGCCCCCTAACTGACCCCTGGCCACTGGCCTTGCAGCTCCCTGACTGACCCCTGGTCACTGTCCTTGCAGCCCCCTGACTAACCCCTGGTCACTGACCTTGCAGCTCCCTGACTGACCCCTGGTCACTGACCTTGCAGCCCCTGACTGACCCCTGGTCACAGTCCATGCAGCCCCCTGACTGACCCCTGGTCACTGACCTTGCAGCCCCTGACTGACCCCTGGTCACAGTCCATGCAGCCCCCTGACTGACCCCAGGTCACTGTCCTTGCAGCTCCCTGACTGACCTTGCAACCCCCTGACTGACCCCTGGTCACTGTCCTTGCAGCCCACTGACTGACCCCTGGTCACTGACCTTGCAGCCCCTGACTGACTCCTGGTCACTGTCCTTGCAGCCCCCTGACTGACCCCTGGTCACTGTCCTTGCAGCCCCCTGACTGACCCCTGGTCACTGTCCTTGCAGCCCCCTGACTGACCCCGGTCACTGGCCTTGCAGCCCCTGACTGACCCCTGGTCACTGTCCATGCAGCCCCCTGACTGACCCCTGGTCACTGTCCTTGCAGCCCACTGACTGACCCCTGGTCACTGACCTTGCAGCTCCCTGACTGACCCCTGGTCACTGTCCTTGCAGCTCCCTGATTGACCCCTGGTCACTGTCCATGCAGCTCCCTGACTGACCCCAGGTCACTTTCGATGCAGCTCCCTGACTGACCCCTGGTCACTAACCTTGCAGCCCTTGACTTACCCCTGGCCACTGTCCTTGCAGCTCCCTGACTGACCCTGGTTACTGTCCTTGCAGCCCCCCGACTGACCCCTGGTCACTGTCCTTGCAGCTCCCTGACTGACCCCTGGTCACGGTCCTAGCAGCTCCCTGACTGACCCCTGGTCACTGACTTTGCAACTCCCTGACTGACCCCTGGTTACTGTCCTTGCAGACTCCTGACTGACCCCTGGTCACTGTCCTTGCAGCTGCCTGACTGATCCCTGGTCACTGTCCTTGCAGCTGCCTGACTGATCCCTGGTCACTGTCCTTGCAGCTCCTGACTGACCTCTGGTCACTGTCCTTGCAGCTCCTGACTGACCTCTGGTCAATGACCTTGCAGCCCTGACTGACCCCTGGCCAATGACCTTGCAGCTCCCTGACTGACCCCTGGCCTCTGTCCTTGCAGCTCCCTGACTGCCCTGCCATTTTCTGACTGCTCCTGCTAGCCCCGACCGGACTGACCACTGCCCACTCCCCGGGCTGTAACTGGGCACACACCCCCTGACCATCAGCAGCCTGGGTGGACAAGATAGTGCACCAAGTCCCTGGTTGCTTTGCCAATAATGAATGGGTACCAGGACCCCTGACCATTGGGCACCATTGTACAAAAATAAAATCATTTCATATTTCCACCACCAAGAAACCACCTAATGGACAGTGAACCATAATTTTTCTTCTGGAAGTGACAGCACGCTGATTGGCACACGCAGAGCCTCCCATTGGCTGAGGGAACATCGTCCATCACATCGCTGTGGGTCTGGAGTCAGATGGAGGCCAGACAAGGTAGGGACAGCAGATTTCCTTCTTTAAAAGACACCAGTGAACCAGGTGGGTTTTACAAGGTGTTTCCCTGGTTACTGTCACTGAGACCACTTTACAAATTGAAGTTAAACTCCACCAGTTTCTCTGGGTGGGATTTGAATCCTTGTTCCAGGAGCATTCTGCTGGGGCCTTGGATGATTAGTCCAGTGACATTATCAGTACAGCACTGCCTCAACATATCTAACCTTATTGAGATAACAGTGTAAGATGAGCTCGTTTTTGTGTTTCTAGCTTTATTTTCCTCCTTTTGGTTTAATTCTCTGTGTTTTAAGAACGACGGCACCAAATATCAATATTTTTTAATGTATTAGTAATAAATACACGTGACAATAAATAAATCAAATCAAATCTAATTATTTATACCCCTCATGATATTATACGCCCCAATATGGTCACCCTGACAATGGTGAGCTGAAGGGAATTGCTGTAGTTTGTCGATAGTGAACTGGTTTCAGTGTCTTTGGTAAGACAGGAAACTGCTTATTAATGAGGCAGGATTGTTGTTAATTCAGAGCCCAACGAGCAACAATCCCCCTCAAGGGGCAACTTGCCGCTGCCCAGAGAGAATCTCACCTCGGAGACGGGTAGCTGCTTAAACGACAGAGCGAGATGTTCCCGATGGAGAGAGAGAGAGAGAGAGAGTGACTTCAGCAGGTTCCTCACTTGATTCTGAGACCAATCTCACCATAGGCCACCTCACTCAGGCCCCAGTAAAACTGCACCCAAAATGATTTTTTGCTAAGGCTGGTGATTTTAATATCAATAGAATAAAGTTAAAATTAAACAGGCAATGAGAAATGTGACTGGATAGGACTGAAAGATATCATCGTGTTAAAGCAAGTCCACAGTCCAAAATTTCCAAATCTGTCTCTCAGATTCATACAGGTCTAAATTTATCCAGGTCTCTCTTGAGTGAAAAATGTGTTGCTGGAAAAGCACAGCAGGCCAGGCAGCATCCAAGGAGCAGTAGAATAGACGTTTCGGGCATGAGCCCTCCTTCAGGAATGAGGCTGGTGTGCCAAGCGGGCTGAGATAAAAGGTAGGGGGGAGGAACTTGGGGGAGGGGTGTTGGGAATGCGATAGATGGAAAGAGGTGAGGGTGAGGGTGATAGGCTGGAGAGGGGGTGTGGGCGGAGAGGTTGGGAAGAAGATTGCAGGTCAAGAGGGCGGTGCTGAATCCGAGGGTTGGGACTGAGGTAAGGTGGGGGGAGGGGAAATGAGGAAGCTGCAGAAATCTACATTCATCCCGTGTGGTTGGAGGGTTCCTAGGCAGAAGATGAGGCGCTCTTCCTCCAGGCGTCGTGTGGCCAGGGTCTGGCGATGGAAGAGGCCAAGGACCTGCATGTCCTCGGTGGACTGGGAGGGGGAGTTAAAGTGTTGAGCCACGGGGTGGTTGGGTTGGTTGGTCCGGGTGTCCCAGAGGTGTTCCCTGAAACTTTCCGCAAGTAGGCGGCCTGTCTCCCCAGTGTAGAGGAGGCCACATCGGGTGCAGCAGATGCAGTAAATGATGTGTGTGGAGGTACAGGAGTCGCAAATTCACCTGCACCTCCACACACATCATTCACTGTATCCACTGCACCCTATGTGGCCTCCTCTACACTGGGGAGACAGGCCGCCTACTTGTGGAAAGTTTCAGGGAACACTTCTGGGACACCCACACCAACTAACCCAACCACCCCGTGGCTCAACACTTTAACTCCCCCTCCCACTCGGCCAAGGACATGCAAGTCCTTGGCCTCCTCCATCGCCAGACCCTGGCCACACGACGCCTGAAGGAAGAGCACCTCATCTTCTGCCTAGGAACCCTCCAACCACACGGGATGAATGTAGATTTCTCCAGCCTCCTCATTTCCCCTCCCCCCACCTTATCTCAGTCCCAACCCTCGGATTCAGCACCGCTCTCTTGACCTGCAATCTTCTTCCCGACCTCTCCGCCCACACCCTCTCTCCAGCCTATCACCCTCACCCTCACCTCCTTCCACCTATCATATTCCCAACGCCCCTCCCCCAAATTCCCTCCCCCCTACCTTTTATCTTAGCCTGCTTGGCACATCAGCCTCATTCCTGAAGAAGGGCTCATGCCCGAAACATCAATTCTCCTGCTCCTCGGATGCTGCCTGGCCTGCTATGTTTTTCCAGCACCACATTTTTCGACTCTGATACTCCAGCATCCTCCTTCTCCTCTCTTGAGTGTACCCATAGTTACCATTTCCATAGCCTCTATTAGGTCATCTGTTTCACACATTATCACCCTCCATGTGAAATGATTAAAATCTAAATTGACCGCTCCCCTTCCCTCTTGTGAACCTGCTACCTGTCCTCCCCATCCCCACCCCCGCACCCCCAGTTATGGATTGTGGTTACCTCAAACGATGTATTTGGGTTCAGACGTCTCTATGGTAATGACCTGCCTGTGAACTCAGGAAGTGGAATTGTGGTGGTGAAGGGCATTAGGATCTCACTCATTTTCCTGGTGCTGTGTTAGATTGTTTGGGATATCTCTGTAAACCAGTAAAACTAAAGTGAGGACTACCCGAATTGAAGTCCTCATCCAGGGTTAAAGGGCACTGTTAGGACAGAGTAGAGGAGGTTTGACCCTGGATTGAGCTCCCTACGCTAGTTGCTTTGGATAAAACCTGGTGTTTGTCAGGAATATAGGTGGGAAAGAAGCATTCAGTTATCAACACTTGTCACCTTAAATGAGCTCAAAATCCATGCACACACACAAATCCCCAGAGCGTTAGTCCAGACATGCCTTATCATGAAATGTATTACTGACTGCAGAGAGTGAGCTGCAGCTTACAGCCAAGTTGATATATATTCCCAGTGGATCAAGAAAGCTACATCATATTTAAGGATGACAGTAAATAACAGATGCATGCTCATAGCAGGAAACAGATGATGACAGAGTTCACAATCATACTGATGTGCATTCTAAAAGCTGGGAGGCAGCTGTTTTTAAACGTTTAAACACCAGGGCTCTGATCGAATCGCATCAGCAGGATTCAGTATACATCTGCAGATTCCCAGTAGCTGCTACTGCTCCACTACACTTTCAGTTCAAGCACAAAGATTTCACTTTCTCCTGTGACTAGAACAGGCTCAGATAGAAACGTAGAAAATAGGAGCAGGAGTAGGCCATTCGGCCCTTCGAGCCTGCACCACCATTCATTATGATCATGGCTGATCATACTATCTCAGTATCCCACTCCCGCTCTCTTCCCATACCCCTATACCCATTTAGCCACAAGGGACATGTCCAACTCCCTCTTGAAAATATCTAATGAACACGCCCCAATACTTCCTGTAGGAGAGAATTCTACAGGTTCACAACACCCTGAGTGAAGACATTCTTCCTCATCTCAGTCCAAAATGGCTTACCCTTAATCTTAGACTGTGACCCCAAGTTCTGTACTTCCCCAACATTGAGAATATTCTTCCCATATCAAGCCTATCCAGTCCCATCAGGAGTTTATATGTAGCGATGAGATTCCCCGCTTGGAAATGGGTGGATTGTTGAAGTTGGCTCATCTAAGGTATAAATGTGGCTCTCTGATTTAATGGAGGTTTTTAAAATTCGGAATGTTGTTGATGGACTAGCCATGGGGATGAATTTTATTTTGGTTAAGTGCAATTTGCCTCAGCTGTTTTGGAGGGATTCCTGCTGTGCTGCCCATTCTCACCATATCGAACCAAACCCGCCTCATTAACTACCTGCCTCACTCCTACTGTGTACCTCACATCCAATCCTATTCCCATCTTACTCCATACCATTCCCAGAATAACTTGTCACTCAGCAGATATCCCAGAATGTCCTTGCAACCGTGCCATCTTTAAAAGCCTGTTGTGCACCCGGACAAGAGCTGTCAGACCGGGCCTGGTTCCTGTTATATGCCCTGTTCATGGCAGACCGGGAGTAATCGGTGCCCCTCTGTGTGGGCAGGGAACTGGAGCTCCTGCTGGGAAAGAGTGGGGCTGATGTTGGATGTTCTCCTTCCCCAGGGACCAGCAGGGGAGACCCCGACACCAGGCCGCACACCCAGCCTGGGTCAAGGTTACCTACCCACCCCCCCCGGATCAGCGCGGTCCCAGTGTCCAGAGGAATGCCCAGTGTCTGCAGGAAGAAGGTCAATGTCCTTCTCCACTCCGCCAGGGTAACTGGCACCATCTTCTCCACAATATCTCACCCTTACTCTCTCTCTCTCTCTTAGCACCCGTACCCACCTCCCACCAAGCCTCATGCTCTGCCACTCTCACTATCGCCTGCACCATCCTCCCTCCCTCACCCTCACCCACTCCCAACCCCTGACACGACTGACCCAGCATGCCCTCTGTGCTGCCCACTCACTCGGTCGGGACACCTCCCCCGTCCGCACCAACACGAACAGTTGTGCCACCCACTTCCAGCTCCATTACTACCCGCTTCAGTCTCACTCCGGGAGGAACCCAGCCCCCAATGGGACAGGGAAGGCCTAGACGGTGGTGGGCTGCCCGATATTCACCCCCTTGGGAGGGGAGTGTCCTGACTCTGACCCGCCCCACTGCCACTGCCACCACCCTCCAAGCGTCTGTCTGACCATGCCCAGGCCACAGCGCCGGGATCAGAGGCTGCTCTGGATTGACTTGACCAAAGGCTGTCCCTCTCGGCCTGACTGAGACCACCTGACAACAACGAGAGGCTCCCTGGTTTTGTGTCTGCATTAAACTCACAGCAACAAATCCTGCCTGCCATAGTTACTTCAATCAATGTGCTCAGGCATGTTATTCTGATACATTTGCAGAGCGGGTGGGATGTGAATCTAGGCCTTCTCGCCCTGAGGTAAGGTTATTACCAGAGTACACTTTGCCAGTTCAGTTGCACGCAGCTCTGTAGACTTTTCCAGTGAAGCATGACAGGTTCTATTCCAATGCAGTTGGTAATCTTTTGGTTTGAGGCCGATTAATGACGGTGTTTAAAAAAGGGCCCGCAGGAATTTAATGTGAACACATTAAGCAGAGGGCTCCTAGCAAGAAATTAAATTGTTAAAACCCTAAAGGTATTAGTTTAGTGCAATCAGTTACATTTTCTACCTCCATTATTTTTACATGGGTGTTAAATCATTTAGATTAAAGTGATTCATGTTTCTGCTAATATATTGGAGGAAACAGTGTCATAGGAAGGCGTTAAGCATTTGCACTTTTCACCAACAATGATTTGTAGCCTCAAATGTTTATTCAGTGCTTTTTGCAAAGGGAATTAATTGCCTGAGGCTCAGCTTCTTTTCCCCACGTTACCTTGATTCTTGGGTTGTATTAAAATGAGGAGGGCTGCTTTTTATGGTGTTGGGAATCTGAATGTAAACTACCTTTGACAGCATTAATCACAACATTTCATGTTGTAACCTTGTAAACTGCGCAATTACAGCACTGTGTGTCAGTCTCAGATCCTGTCCTCTGAGTCAGAAAGTTTTGAGTTCAATGCCTGTCCCAGAGGCTTGAGTAAAGCCTCCAGTTCGATGTGCTCAGTGCCAGTGGTGAGGGAGTGCTGCACTGTCGCAGATGCTTTCTTTTAGGAGTTTCTTGTGTAAGTGTAAAAGGTTCCTTGGCACTGTTAGAAGGAGAGAGATGTGTGTGCTTTGCCTTGCAGACGTACACCACTAAAAGGTTAAAAATCACACAACACCAGGTTAAAGTCTAACAAGTTTATTTGGAAGCACTGGCTTTCAGAGTGCTGCTCCTTCATCAGGTGATTGTGGAGCGGTGTTCTGAAAGCTAATGCTTCCAAATAAACCTGTTAAATTATAACCTGGTGTTGTGAGATTTTTAACTTTGTCCATCCCAGTCCAGTACTGACACCTCCAAATCATGACCATTAAAACACATATTCTTGATATCATCACCACATTATAGCATTTGGTTTGAGCATATAAAGTTCTCATACTTGATGCATGACATGGTCCCGGAAGAACCCTCTTTTGCTGTAACCTATCGGCTTAATGTTAGCTGAGATTCTTATATGTCTCCAAATGGAAGGTTTGTACAGATGTTGTCTGCTGGATTCTTCAACACCATGATAGCCATACTGTATTTCTCGTGTTGTGAAAGGTAACATTGCCACATCAGATAAAGCATCCTGCTGGAGGCAAGATCCACCCCATGGTCAGTGGTAGAGACCATCTATAAAAAAAGTGCCAATGTCTTCGTGGTAGATATTTGGAAAGCTAAATGAAGACCAACCAGACACACCTTAAGACAACCGAAAATTTAACAAAGTTTCTCGCCCTTCAGCAGCTGCCATTTCAGTGACTACAAACACCATATAAATCTGTGGGTAAGGAACTAGATATACCACAAGGAGGTAACTGTGGAGAAGCAAAATGTAAAGGCACCCCCCCATTGAACTCACCCCACTGATTATTTTTCTCTTTTTCTTTTCTTTCATCCTTCCTTCCTTCCTTTCTTTATTATTCTATATCCAAAAGGTTATCACACACAAGCAAATTACTTTCCACCACCAAATCACCATCATCTTTTCTGTTTTGAATGATAAATCACTACCAGTAATCACCCAAGAAGCTAATTAGAAATTTCCAAACAAGCCCATTATAGACAATACCCCACCTTATTTATAGACCAATTCACACCCAATTCACTCTCAAAAAAATAGATCCATCACCTGTTCCCTCGTTCAAATAGGTCTCTGGCAGTCCTTCAGAGCATATGAGATGATAATACATTCATCAGCAATAAGAAAGTGTTGTAAGTGTAATGGGAGAAATGTGCTGGTAATCACTACCATATCAGTGATACTATTTGAATAAATGTGTTGGCTCAATTATCAAAATTGCCAGTTATCCAAAATAAAGTCAGGATTGCGATGGAATACTCCCCACTTGCCTGGATCAGTGTAGCTCTGACACCACTCTTGAAGCTCAGCACCATCCAGTATAAAGCAGCCCGCTTGATTGGCACCACATCCACAAGGATCCACTCCCTCCACCACCGAGGTTCAGCAGCAGCAGTCCATCTACAAGATGCACCGCAAAAATTCACCAAAGATCCTGAGGCAACACCTTCCACACCCACAACCACTTTCATCTAGAAGAACAAGGACAGCAGATACTTGGGAGCACCATCCACTGCAAGTTTCTTTCCAAGTCACTCACTATCCTAACTTGGAAACATTCCTTCACTGTCACTGGGACAAAGTCCTGGAATTCCATCCCCAAGGA
Source organism: Hemiscyllium ocellatum (assembly GCF_020745735.1). Taxonomy (NCBI): domain Eukaryota; kingdom Metazoa; phylum Chordata; class Chondrichthyes; order Orectolobiformes; family Hemiscylliidae; genus Hemiscyllium; species Hemiscyllium ocellatum. The sequence continues at coordinate 5,996,276 of NC_083439.1, read as the reverse complement.
ATTGTGTGTTTACCTACAGCAGTAGTTTAAGAAGGTAGCTCACCTCCACCTTGTACAGGAAAATTAGAGATGGGCAATAAACTCAGGCCCAGCTAGGGTCTCGAGTATCCCCTAAATGAGTAAAAAATACTTTCCCATGGCTTCTTTAATAAATACAAATTAATCAATACTGTATATTATAAAGTGGCAGCCCTGAAGCACAGTCTTGTCAGACTCGAAATACTAATTTTGTCTTTCTCTCGATGGATGTTACCAAACCTGCTCAATCTCTCCAGCATTCTTTATATTTGTTTCTGGTTTTCAGTATTTTACCTGAAACACATGATTTCAGAATTTATTTCATTGCTGTATGCGGGAGTTTGCTGTATACAAACCAACAATGTGCTTTCCACAGTTCAAAGTATTCCATTAACTGTTAATGCTGTTGGACATGTTATGCTGCACATACTATGGAAAAGAGGATAACTATCATTATCCATTGATTGTGTTTAATTATTTTTTGGACATCTTCTTGAGAGGTATTTACTTCGTACATTTGCAATCTGAAAGCTAGGTTTAAACATAATAGTGAAAGCTATGTTTTAATTTAGATAAATGCGAGGTGCTGCATTTTTGGAAAGCAGATCTTAGCAGGACTTATACACTTAATGTTAAGGTCGTGGGGAGTGTTGCTGAACAAAGAGACCTTGGAGTGCAGGTTCATAGCTCCTTGAAAGTGGAGTTGCAGGTAGATAGGATAGTGAAGAAGGCGTTTGGTATGCTTTCTTTTATTGGTCAGAGTATTGAGTAAAGGAGTTGGGAGGTCATGTTGCAGCTGTTGGAATATTACGTGCAATTCTGGTCTCCTTCCAGATGTTGTGAAACTTGAAAGGGTTGAGAAAAGATTTACAAGGATGTTGCCAGGGTTGGAAGATTTGAGTGAGAGGGAGAGGCTGAACAGGCTGAGGCTGTTTTCCCTGGAGTGTCAGAACCTGAAGGGTGATCTTATAGAGGTTTACAAAATTATGGGGGGCTTGGATAGGATAAATAAACAAAGTCTGGGGTCGGGGAGTCCAAAACTAGAGAGCATAGATTTAGGATGAGAGGGGAAAGATTTAAAAAGAGACCTAAGGGGCAACGTTTTCACTCAGAGGGTGGTATGTGAATGGAATGAGCTGCCAGAGGAAGTGGTGGAGGCTGGTACAATGGCAACATTTAAAAAGCATCTGGATGGGTGTATGAATAGGAAGGGTTTGGAGGGATATGGGCCGGGTGCTGGCAGGTGGGACTAGATTGGGTTGGGATATCTGGTCGGCATGGACGGATTGGACCGAAGGATCTGTTTCCATGTTGTACATCTCTATGACTCTATGATTCTAATTCAATCTGAAACAAGATGATCATAGCTTTGGCCATTATTGTATTGTTGTTAGTAGGATCATGCTGTGTGGACATTGGCCGAAGCGTGTCCAACATTACATCAGCGACAATATTTCCAAAGGGTTTCATTAGCAGTAAAATGCCAGGAGGACATGTCCTGAGACCATGAAAGTGGTGATGTAACGTTATGTCTGCTCTGAATTTCTGTATATCTTATTTATAATTCCAGTTCTAAATTTAAGTAGTTGTATATGCACCGTTAAATATCTTAGAATTTTACAGAGAGTCTAATTGTTCTCGAAGTGTGTGTGTGTGTGTGTGTGTGTGTGAGAGTATGAGTGAGTGAGAGTGTGTGAGATGTTAGTCACCTGACTACTCAGCTCCACCCACAAGCTGAAGCAGTCAAGCACTATACATAGATCTGTGATCAGACAAGCTTCACCAAATGAATCATACAATCCCTACAATGTGGAAGCAGGCCATTCAGCCCTTCAAGTCCACACTGACTCTTCAAAGAGTATTCCACCCAGACCTTCCTCCCTCCCACCCTGTAACCCTGCATTCCCTTTAGCTAACCCACCTAGTCCATACATCCCTGGACACTATTGGGAATTTCCCATGGCCAATCCACCCTTACTTGAACATCTTGGGGCTGTGGGAGGAAACCTGAGCACCCGGAGGAATCCCACCCAGACACAGGGAGCATGTGCAAATACTACACAGACAGTCGCCAGAGGGTGGATTCAAACCCAGGTCCCTGCAGTGCTAATGCTTTATATTGGGTGGCACGGTGGCTCAGTGGTTAGCACTGCTGCTTCACAGTCACTCGGGTGGCTGACTGTGTAGAGTTTGCACATTCTCCCCGTGTCTGCATGGGTTTCCTTCGGGTGCTCCGGTTTCCTCCCACAGTCCAAAGATGTGCGGGTCAGATGAATTGGCCATGCTAAATTGCCCATAGTGTTAGGGGTGTTAGTAAGAGGGAAATGGGTCTGGGTGGGTTCCTTTTCGGAGGGTTGGTTGGGCTGAAGGACCTGTTTGCACACTGTAGGGGAATCTAATATGATATGAGATTTTCACTTTTATTTCAATGAGGAAAGGAAGTGATTTACAAGAGGAATCCAAACATTGAGATTTACTTTCAGCTTGGTTAATATTACAATGTGTGGGAATAGAATATAACGTGGAATATTCTCCACATTTTGTACCAAGGTTTTAAGTAAATTTTCAATTTAAAATAAAGGTTCATTGTTTTTCTTTAGAGCATCAAAGGAATTGGGAGTGCATTGCTCAATAGATCTGTGACCTTTACCCACTAGACAGACAAAGACTGCATTGTCATGGGAACACCACCGTCTCTAGGTTCCATTCCAAGTTCTACACCATTCCTTGGAAATACATTGACATTTCTTCATTATTGCTGAATCAAAGTCCTAGAATTCTCTCCAGAACAACATGGATTGCATTGGCTGAGAAAGACAGCTCATCACCAACTGCTCTGGAGCAATTAAGTTTTGGCAGGAAATGTTAGCTCAGCCATCAATACCCCTATCCAGTGAATGAACTCACAGGAGAAAAGATGGGTGGCTAAATAGATGGATTTTATTGTTAAGCATTGAATTGGCAAACACCTTTGCTGTTAGCAATATCATATTGGATACTTAGATAGAACTAAATACAGAGAATGCTGGAGAAACTCAGCAAGTCTGGCAGCATTTGTGAAGAGAAAAACAAAGTTAATTTTTGAGTCCATTAGAACTTTGCTTCAAAACTGAAGAGAAGTAGAAACACGATGTGATTTATGCTGTTGAGAGGAGCCAAGTGCAAAGGAGGGAAGGTGGAGGGAAGGTTAAAAAGATCAAAGTATCATTGACTCAAAAGCAAAGAGGTTGGTCTCAGAAAAGGAATGAAGCAGAGATCCAGCGTAGGTGTTAATGACAGAATTATGGTCAGCACTGACTGAATGACAGGGAGAAAACAGATGTAAACATTGTTAACAAATAGTGATCGCAACGCTGAGCACAACCGAATCTGATTTGGACCATAATGCTTAAATCTTTTTCAGTTCATTGTGATTCAAAATTCTGTGAACTGGGAGCAATCCAGTTGATTCTAATTGGATCAGACATGAGTAATCCACAAGGTACTTGCTCCCATCCCAGTGTTGAGCTCAGATCACCGCTCCCAAGTCAGAAGTGTGATTGTTTCCCACTGGACATTGCGTCTGCCCTCTGTGACATTATTGCTGCTTTCCTGCTCTTGTATTGCCACTGTCTCTCACCAGACCACCTCATTTCCATTCTGCACCTCAGCGTCAATAGATTAAACACAGCAGATTGTAAAGTGTTATTCTATAGACTCTCCCTCTCTCTCCATTGTTCCATTATGATGTGGAGGTGCCGGTGTTGCACTGGGTTGGACAAAGGTAGAAGTCACGTGACACCAGGTTAAAATCCAACGGGTTTATTTGAAATCACAAGCTTTTGCAGCACTGTCTCTTCGTCAGGTGAAGTGTTCTGGGCACTTGGGAGTAGCGCTTCGAAAGCTTGTGACTTCAAATAAACCTGTTGGACTATAACCTGGTATCATGTGACTTCTGACCATATTAGGTTATACTTCTCCTAATATCCAGTCATTCATGTCTTGTTCTTCCTAAGACTTTCCATCTCTGCTCCTACACGTGCTTTCTGACCCTCAAACTCTTTCTTTCCAAGCCCAGAGCTCTCCGAGTGGAAAGTATACCCTAATGTTAATTCATCAATCCACCATAAGTGGCAGGAGTTCAGAATCTATTCACTATTCTAGATTTACCAAACAGCCATCAGTTTTCATGTCTCACACCTTTTTGTAAATTTGTGCAATAGGAGTATGCACAGAATTCCCTGATCAGGACAACAAGACTAATTATTGCAATGGAAATTTGTATGCTCATTATTCAAATGATTGACATCCCGTGACGGTCAGAACTGAGATTATTTACACAGACAGAACTTCAAAGAGTTGCCACAACTTGCTTACGTTTCTCTTTACTGCGCCATAGCTTTTTCATCTCGCCTGGCTGTGAAGCCAAGAAAAACCTCCAGTGTGCACTGAGCATAGCAGAGTGACAGCTCTTTGAAAATGACCCTGTGTTAAATTCAGTCCGACAAGCCAGCAAGTCCCACAGACATCAAAACACTCCACTGAATGGTTTTTCTTTTACTAACGTGTCTGTGTGAGTTAAAGTGCGTATGTGTATAAGTGTGTGTGTTTATGTACATTTGTGTCTGTGTGTGTCTGTGTGAGTTAGTGTGCATGTGTGTATGTGAGTGTGTGGGTTTGTGTACATTTGTGTCTGTGTGAGTTAGAGTGCATGTGTATGTACACTTGTTTGTGTGTGAGTTTGTTTGACTAAGTCTGTGTGAGTGTGAATGCATATGTGTGTGAGTAAGAGTGTGTGCATCTATGGGTGAGAGTGTGTGCTTATTAATTTGTGTGAGTGAACATGTACGTATGTCTGTGTGTGTGAGTCTGTTTATGTGTGGCTTGTTTATTTGTGTGAGTGAGCCTGTGTGAGTGTGTGTGTGTCTGTGTGAGTGAGTGTGTGTGTGAGTGAGTGTGTGTGTGTTTATGTGTGTGAGTGAGTGAGTAAGTGTGTGCGGATGTGGATGTGGGTGTGTGTGTTTAAGTGAGAATGTGAGGATTCCATCATCAAACATGACTCATGAGGACTGAAAGTCATAAAGTTCATGAAGGTGACAATTCTTAACAACTTTCAAACATAAACTTAGAAATAGAGGGTTTAATAATTCCAGAGTAGCCAGTAAGATTTGTCAATGTCTTGCTGGCTTAGTTGGCAGCACAGTGGTAACAGGGTCATATAAACATGCAAGCTAGGAGCAGGAATAGGCTAATCACATCCTTGAACCTGCCACATCATTCAATAAGCTCTTGACTGATCTGATAGGAGTGCAAACTCCATTTTCTAAACCAAATGTCCTGATAACCAACCACACCCCACAGCAGTATCACCCTCATGGATTCTGTCCTCCAATTTGATGGCATCTATTCCAGGGTTTCATGAATTTCTCATGAGTTTCTGCCATTCACCTTCATGTGACTGAACAGGCTGATTCTTAACTTGCAGGTATCGCAGCAAATTTGACAAGTTGCATCAGGATAAGTCTCTGGTGATCCTAACCATTAGTGCATTAGTGTCTGTAGGAGGGAGAACCTGGAGTGAAGGATTTACTTCCTTTGTCCTTGCTCTGTTGCAGCATGAAGATATTTGGACTCAAAGTCTATTGCAGCTTGATGGATGTTTTGGATGGTTGGCAGCAAGCTTCTCCCAATCCTTAATGTCAATGCAACCCAGATTTACAGAGGATCTCTGAGGATCTTTGAGTATTTTCTGTGTCCTCCGCTGAAATGGTGGCCATTCCAGAGACGAGAAAACTTGACCTGATCATTCACATTCATCCAGGTGCAGAGTCCAGTCCATTGTCATTAAGTTTGCAGGAGTTTTATCAAAATACTAATGGGGCTGGTTTCAAGTGCACGTGAGGATTTGTATGATGGCCCTGCCGTTGAATTGAGGGATGCACTCAGGAGTCATTGCTCATGGAGTTTCTCCAACACTGTCACATATCATTGATGTGCCAGCACTCCCCAATGAAATTCAGATCAGACCTCAAACTCTGTCCATCAGTCTGTGTGGACCCAGTTCGACCACTCAGTGAGGAAGAGGGAGTGTTCTTGCTATACTGGCCAACATCTCCGTATTGTTGCCAGAGCTCCACAATTCCAGTGTTTTCAGCTTAGCCTCTGCCCAAGTTCAGATGGAACCTCACTCCTGAGGCTTGGTATTCAAGAATGCTTCCATTCAGCTCTTCATTCTCAAATCCAGCCTGATGATCCTGCTCCTCCGAGGCGTGGACTAATGCTGTGAGGGGAGAGATTCTGTGAAGGAGTTTTGCAAGATGAGGATTTTCACAGCTGCTGTTCATGTCACCTTTCCTGGGGTGGCGCTGTTCATTCGGCGGAGGAGATTGAAGACATGTTGGTGGCCTATAGCAGTTAGGAAACATGAGTAGACATCTCATGTGGCGGCACGGTGGCACAGTGGTTAGCACTGCTGCCTCACAGCGCCTGAGACCCGGGTTCAATTCTCAACTCAGGCGACTGACTGTGTGGAGTTTGCATGTTCTCCCCGTGTCTGCGTGGGTTTCCTCTGGGTGCTCCGGTTTCCTCCCACAGTCCAAAGATGTGCGGGTAAGTGAATTGGCCACGCTAAATTGCCCCTAGTGTTAGGTAAGGGGTAAATGTAGGGGTATGGGTGGATTGCGCTTCGGCGGGTCGGTGTGGACTTGTTGGGCCGAAGGGCCTGTTTCCACACTGTAAGTAATCTAATCTCCCCAAGAATAATGCACGGTCACGGTGACTCACCAGAGCCAGTTACCCTGCTGTAATTACTACAAAATAGTGACTGTGACAGGGAAGAGAAAGAGAAGCTGGAGTGAAGTGAGACAGTGGGGAGACCTTTATTAATGAAGCTGAAAGAAAAGAGGAGATTATGAGGAGAGCCTCAGGCGACTGTCTGTGTGGAGGTTGCACATTCTCCCCGTGTCTACGTGGGTTTCCTCCGGGTGCTCCGGTTTCCTCCCACAATCCAAAAGCGTGCAGGGTAGGTGAATTGGCCATGCTAAATTGCCCGTAGGTGCTGGGATAAATGTAGAGGAATGGGTCTGGGTGGGTTGCACTTCGGCGGGTCAGTGTGGACTTGTTGGGCCGAAGGGCCTGTTTCCACACTGTAAGAAAGTAAGTAATCTAATAATACACTGAGGCATGGCGTGGAAGTATATCTGCACACTATATGTGTATGTATATGTGTATATATATGTGTATATATATATATATATATATAAAAGATCATATTTATTTAAGTGAGAGCTGCTGTACAAACCTGTAATCCCACTCCTGGATCAAAGGCAAGTCCCCAATTTCTGTCCAATTTGTGATGATGGAAGTGATGGAACATTGTAATGGATTTTGGTAATAGATTATACCCCACCTTACCCCCCACCCTCCATCTAAACCTCACTGCCCAATGGCTATACAATACTGTGACTGGCGTTAGCTAGAGAGGAGTGGGATTACCTGTCGGGTAAAAAATGAGGTCTGCAGATGCTGGAGATCACAGCTGAAAATGTGTTGCTGGTTAAAGCACAGCAGGTTAGGCAGCATCCAAGGAATAGGAAATTCGACGTTTCGGGCATGAGCCCTTCATCAGGAATGCTCATTCCTGATGAAGGGCTCATGCCCGAAACGTCGAATTTCCTATTCCTTGGATGCTGCCTAACCTGCTGTGCCTTAACCAGCAACACATTTTCAACTGGGATTACCTGTCCCCTCCCTCAACAGCTGGTTAGCTTGGTCTTGACAGTTGATATACAGGGCTTTCCAAAATGGCGGTTGCACCCCAAGTAGAGTTGCAAACTGAGATTTTGGAATCCCACAGGTCTGAGGAGGCATTGGCTGCGATGAGGTGTTGGTGGATCTGTCACTACCGTGCATCCCCTCACAGATTCCCCAACAATCCCCCCTCAACAACCCCCCTACTTCCTGTTTGCCTTTCACAGCTTCCCCAAGCCCTGGCTCCCACAAACTATACACACCCTTCACAACTCCCCCGCCCCCCCCCCCCCTCCCCCAAATAGCTCTCACTGTTCTGACAGAGAGAATGTAACAACTTTCAGGCCTCAATGTGGGGACACAGTGGGGAAAGGTTTGGGAATAGTAACTGGAATATATCTGTAGTTCCAGAAGTCAGTCGTAATCACTGGTGGGAATACAACCCATCTCCTGGGTTTCAGGGATTCAAGGTAGAAATGGATTGGAGATTTGTGTAGGGATGAGGGAGTTTGAGCTGGTGGGAGAGCTAAGTTAGCGAAGACCGGGGCGGGGGGGGGTGGTGTGTAAAGGGAAGGACAAATTTGGCATGTTTGGTTACGCACACAACCATGAGTTTGGATTCATGACTGACTGATGGAGGAGAAGGCAAGGTCAAGAACTTGGCTTGAGTTTCTTTAGAGCACTGATTGTTAGATACAGGCACTTCCCTGGTGGTGAACGAGTTCCATTCCTGAGTCTGTAAGTCAATCTTTTGCCCACAGTGCAAGACAACATGAAGGAGCCATTCATAAGCGCAAGAAATGTTCGTATGGAGAATATCAAGGATATGCCAGGCTTGAGTCATACTGTTCTGTTATTGAAAGGCTATTCCTTCAACTCTATCCCCAAATGCTAGTCAGTCTACTCCACATGCTTCTCTGCATGTATTTTGAACATTCACACTCCCTCTTCTGCCGAATTCTTCATTCTCATAACTCCACCCACACTGTGCTACTTATGCCCAGTGGGGAGCAGCTCCATCACATCTCCACAAGCCTCCATGTTCCTAAAACCTTTACACATTAGGCACCATCTTCAGGCACGGAGGGTTGGTCTTTATTCATTCACGGGATGAGGGTGTCACTGGCTGGGTCAGCATTTATTGCCCATCCCCAATTGCCCAGAGAGCAGTTAAAGGTCAACCACATTGCTGTGGGTCTGGAGTTACATGTAGACCAGACCAGGTAAGGATGGCAGTTTCCTTCCGTAAAGGATGTTAATGAACCAGATGGGTTTTTTTCTGGTCATCATCAGATTCCTAATTCCAGATATTTATGGAATTCAAATTCCGCCATCTATCGTGGTGAGATTCGAACCTGAGTCCCCAGAACATTATTTGGGTCTGTGGATTAACAGTTGAGAGTATGGTGCTGGAAAAGCACAGCAAGTCAGGCAGTATCCGAGGAGCAGGAAAATCGATATTTTGGGCATAAGCCTCATTCCTGATGAAGGACTTTTGCCCGAAACATCGATTCTCCTGCTTCTCGGATGCTGCCTGACCAACTGTGTTTTTCCAGCACCACACTCTCGACTCTGATTTCCAATGGTCACTTTCTCCACTCTGGATTAACAAACTGGTGATAATACCACTGGGCTATCACCTCCCCTAAGGCTGGCGCACCCGTTGGTAGAACTGCCAGGCTGTTTGCCTCACCGTTTGCCTTCCCAAACTGAGTGAAGAGCTGCAGCCCAAGGACTGGAAATAGCAGTTAATTGTCTCAATAGCCATTGAAAGGCAGAGCAGATTCAATGGGCTGAATGGCCTACTTCTGCTCCCACACCTAAAAAACGAAAATTAAAGGAGGTAAAGCAAAGCATTGTAGATTTTTTAATAAAAAGAAATATTGATTGACATCATCAGCATCGAAAATAATGAGTTGTATTGAGACCCCGTCCAATAGTTACCTCATTTCACACAAGCAAGAAAATTAGGCTTATATTTACATTAGCTTTAGTTTTGAAAGAGAACTGCTTTTTTCAAAGCTCCCAAAGTAAGGAATAATGTTAACTCTGCAAATTGATCCAACAATAACATTTTTTCCAGGGACAGGAAATTCCTGTGACTCTTACGATTTTGGATTTTTTTTTGAATAATATTGGATTCCGTTAATCGAGCTCCTTATTACTGAGGTAATGTGACAATGTAATTTGTACCTTATAAGCTTTGACAAATCTATCATTGTAGTAACCATGGTAATGCTGAAAACAAAAGTGGTTGAAGAACTCTTGAGGCACAAAGATGCATTCCAATTCCAGATTAAACCACAAATCAGAGCCCAGATGTATTCCTAGGCCAGTGAAAGATTAGTCCTGTTACCATGGGGATTGGAAGTGGTGGTTTCTATGATATCATTTCTTTTGGCCTTTGACTACATTTTTTAGTAATCAATGGGGTCGATCAAAATGAAGAAATGTATTAATTGAAATAAGGATTTCTCTTCATTAAAGTGATTGGAATGGAATACCAGCAAAGGTTTGGTGTGTTGCACGGTCATCTCTCAGTCGGAGTGTTGATGTTCATAGCCCCCTTTTTACACTCAAACACAAAATTGATGTTCACAACCCAGTGCAATATTGAGGGAATCATCATCATCATCATTGGCAGTCCCTTGCAGACAAGAATTCATGTTCGGAGTGAGTCCATAGCTGGATGTGGATAGGGCTAAGACAGGTTGTGTTACACCTGGGGCAGGTGTGGTCACAGGAAGGGGTGGGTAAGGCGTTGGTGTGGTAATGCGTTCCTTTCGTTATTTTGCACCTGGCTTCCAATGGCAAGTCTCGATGTGCTCAACGCCTTCCCAAATACTCCTCCAAAACTTTGGTCAGTCTTGGGCCAGTGATTCCCAAGTGTCAGTGGGAATGTTGCATTCACCAGTAAGGCCTTGAGGGGATCCCTGAGGTGCTTCCACATGGGACTTGCCTGCTCAGGGAGTCGGTCATACGGATGACGTGCCCAGCTCATCGCAGCTGATGGACAGCGCCTGGATGATGGGGATGTTGGTCTGGTTGTGGGCATACCTGTTTTCAGATGGAACATTAAATGTATGCTCCATCTGGCCCCTCAGGTGGATGCAAGATAAGGCAAGTATTGGGGATTAACCCCTGGTGTCCCAGCCAATACTTATTCCTCATCTCAACAACTAGGAACAGGTTGTATCTAGTCTTTATTGCGTTTATAATGGAAGTCGGAGCTTGCTGCAAGCAAATTGATTGGTCACGTTACAACAGTGACTACACTAAAGAAATGTGTTAATTGGCTATAAAATGCGTTGGGGTGTCCTGCATGAGTCCATAAACAGGCTCCATATAAATGCAAGTCTTTTCGCCTCTTCCTGCAACTCCAATGTTCACTTAGTGATTTCCTCAGCCATTCAAAATCAAGGGCTCCTGGGTCACTCCCAACTACACTACTGTAGTGCTCGGAAGCAGGGCCAAGTGTTTCTGGTTGACTTTGAGGTCCTTGGTTTGGGTTGTTAACCTGAGCTAATCAGGGAGCCTTGGCTGACAGATATAAACAGCATATTCCGAGGGTCTCCCCAGTCCTGACTGAGCTGGCTGGTCAGAGCACATGTACTGTGCACATGGAAGTAAAGGGTGACTTTGTATTGGCCCCTGTGCAGTTACTTCAACTATGTTCCTCAACTATGTACCAAATGGTAACAAACCAATCCCAATTGACCAATCAGACAGGATTTACAGCAACAATCACTATCCAATGAATCCCATGTTGCGAATGCACGTGTGGACTGAGAGCTGGACAGTACTGACTTTATCACCTCTTTGTGGTTGTTCTGTCTTCCAGATATCTTGTAGTTCTCCTCTGTTTGAAATGACCACACTTCAAGCTCGTAAAGCTGAGAGTTTTTTTATAAAATTACAACTTACCGTGCTGCCTGACTTGAGGGCTTCTTGGGTCAATTTGTATCACACAGGAGCTGACCTTCCAGTGCGACCATGTATTTGGCTCGCAGGAACACTTACATGGAGAACTGGTTCCAAACTAACTAGCTTTCAGTTCATTACAGACAATAAAATGACACATAACAGTGGTTTATGTCCACTCAAGACTGTAAGGTGAAAATTGGTCGGTTCCATGAGATGCTAAGGGATAATTTGTACTCAAAGGGACTCAAATGAGGATCCAGGAGCTTGAGAGAGGTATCTGTGATGGTGGGGAAATGAAGAGGAGGGCAATGGGGTCAGTCTGTGGCACCAAGAGCAGGAAGGAGAGGAAATTGGAGAATTACTTCAATGTGACTTGCAGTAGTCACCATAAATATCCACCAAATGAGCCCCCAATAAACTGGTCTATTTTAGTTTTTTCTTATTTAGAATCTTACAGTCATAGTGAGCTGTACAGCAAGGAAACAGACCCTTTGGTCCAACTTGTCCATAGCTGGATATTCTAAATTAATTTAGTCCCATTTGCCAGCATTTGACCCATATCCCTTTAAACCCCTCCCATTCATATATCCAAACAGATGCCTTTTAAATATTGTAATTGCCCTAGCCTCCACCACTTCCTCTGGCAGCTCATTCCATACACACACCATCCTCTGTGTGAAAATGTTGCCCCTTAGTTTTCTTTTAAATCTTTCCCCTTTTACTTTAAACCTACACCATCTCGTTTTTGACCCCCATACTCATGCCCCTTATGATTTTATAAACCTCTATAAGGTAACCCTCAGTGTATTGGATTCTGCTGCACATCCCACCACAGCCCATTTCACTCTGACCCCAGGAGGGTTCCACCCAAGAAGAATATCTCTAGGGAGATCAGTACTCCATCCTCATTGAGTGACCCTGGTGAAGAAACAGAGCTTTGAAAGCCAGTGCCTCCAAAAAAGCCTGTTGAACTATAACCTCCACGCCAGCCCAACACTGGCTCATCCAGCTCATTGAATCTAGTCAGCATCAAGATCTGAGATCAATGGATGCTAAAGTCAGAACAATGGGTCTTTATATTAGTAATAAAATGACTCAATTTTGTGTTCCTTCCTTTGCAAATGTCTTGTCCCGCCCTTTATTTTCTTTCTCACATTGTTGAAACTAATATCTCTTTTGAAAGATCAAACATATGCACCCCCCTCTCAGTGCTCCAAATTGCTCTAGTTTCTTCTCATAGTTTCTGGAATGTCATTATAAATTCCTGTGTGTTTTTGAAAGGGAGCAGGGAGGGGAGGGTAAACGTGGTGGCCAATTTACACACAGCAAGATTCCACCAGCAGCCACGTGAATTAAGAGTGACAGCACAGCCTGGTTTATGGTGTTGGTTGGCAGATGACAACGAGCCAGGCACCAAAAGAATTTATTGCAGGAATTCTGAAGAAGAAACTTTTCTTTCTCCTTTTTGGCAGATTAGATTCCCTACCTTGTAGAAACAGGCCCTTCGGCCGTCTGAAGAGTAACCCACCCAGACCCATTTCTCTCTGACTAATGCACCTAACACTATAGGCAATTTTGCATGGCCAATTCACCTGACCTGCACATCTTTAGATTATGGGAGGAAACTGGAGCATCCAGAGGAAACCCACACAGACGCGGGGAGAATGTGCAAACTCCACACTCCGAGGCTGGAATCGAACCCAGATTCTTGGCGCTTTGAGGCAACAATGCTAACCACTGAGCCACTGTGCCACCCAGATCTGCTGAATTTCTCCAGTAATTTCAGTTTTTGTTTGAGAAAGAATGAGTTTGCCTTCGAACAGGATCTTTTTCAGCTATCACGCCTGGTAATACATATGGGAGAAAGTGAGGACTGCAGATGCTGGAGATCAGAGCTGAAAATGTGTTGCTGGAAAAGTGCAGCAGGTCAGGCAGCATCCAAAGAACAGGAGAGTCGACGTTTTAGGCATGAGCCCTTTTTCAGGAATCCTGCTCCTGCTCCTTGGATGCTGCCTGACCTGCTGCGCTTTTCCAGCAACACATTTTCAGCTCTGGTAACACATATGACCTTCTTTTAAAACATTGTCCCCATTCCAGACACTGATGGCCATGTTTGGAAGTGACAGTAGGTGCAGTACTGAGGCAGTGCTGCATTACCAGAGGTGCTAACTTTCTAATGAGACATTAAACAAAGATCATCGCAGCCAGATGTAAATATCCCATGGTGTTATTTCAAAAAAACCCTGAGGTTATCTCTGTCCAACTGGACATTTTCATTCTTCAACCAACACTGCTGAAAGAAAATGATCAGGACATTTTACTCATTGTTACTTTTTCTTTTAAGAGGACTTGCTCTGACCAAATTGATGCTACATTACAGCAATGAGTATACCTCAAAAAGTGCTTGATTAGTTGCAACGGGCTTTGGAATGTCCCGAGAATATGAAAGCTGCTACAGAAATGCAATTTTGGTTACACTAGAAGAAGTTAACAGTTTACTCATCTTCCACAATGCAAGCTCATCATTCTTTCCTGAGACTAAGACATCGTGGGGGGGATTTGCGGGGGGGTTCTCACCTCGCTCCCCACATTCTTTGTCAAGCTTTAAATCTCACCTATATTCTGCTTCTTTGATTTCCTCTTAGGCCATTGTCACTGCTGCAGGTTTTATCCAGTGGGGCCATGGTCCTTAGCCTGAGTTTCTCAGTGTGGGGAATGTGCATCTTGAGAGTTCCAGCAATGTGGGGGCCAATCCCTCCAAGTTTTGAAACGACCGACACCAGGATATTTGTGCTGATTCAGTTATAAACTGGAAAGTGGAAAAGTATATTAATTATGCAGGATCCCTGAGGGCTGTAAGATTTATAATGCTCAGACTGGGGCCCAGCTTCTGATGGATGACATCATTCTGATTCAGGACGTGGCTTCTCTCCTGCAGGCTGACATCACTTCAGCAGAAGAAAGCACTATTTTCACTTCTGAATTAATTGTCTCGCTGCTGAGTGTTTAGGGAAAATTGAAGATTGAAACTCCTGTGATTCAGCAGCTTCCTCCTAAATATAGTTTGTAAATCGAGCTTTAAGTTAACCTCGCCTGTGGTTATCTGTTAATCATGTGGTTACTAAATCCTTGGCTCTACTACTTCAAAGGACCAGGGTAGCAGGAGTACAAGCACCCTGCTGGTTCCCCTCCAAAGCCCATAATGTCCTGACTTGGAACTATATTGCTGCTTCCGTCACTGTCGCTAGGCCACAATCCTTCATTTTTTTGTGGGACGTAGGCATCGCTGGCTGACCTGGCGTTTATTTCTACCCTAGTTGTCCTTGTGATTGTGGTGGGGGTGAACCGCTGCAGTCCCTGTTGTGTAGGTATACCATGATGCTGTCAGGAAATGAGTTCCAGGATTGTGACCCAGTGACACTGAAGGGACGGTGATCTATTTCCAAGTCAGGGTGGTGAGTGGCTTGGAGGGGAACCTGCAGGGGGCGGTGTTCCAATGTATCTGCTGCCCTTCAAGATGGAAATAGTCGTGGGTTTGGAAAGTGCTGTCCAAGGATCTTTGGTGAATGTGTACAGTTATCTTGTAGATGGTACACACTGCTGTTACTGAGCGTCAGTCATAGAGGGAATGGATGGAAGTGGATGTGATGCCAACCATGTGGGTGGTGTCAAGCTTCTTGAGTGTCGTTGGAGCTGCACTCATCCAAACTAGTGGGGAGTCTTCCATCACACTCCTGACTTGTACCTTGTAGATCGTGGACAGGTTTTGGAGAGTCAAGAGGTGAATTATTCACACAGCATTCCTAGCCTCTGACCTGCTCTTGTAGCTTTTGGGATAGACTCATTTGGGTGATTCTGAGGTAGACTCATGTGGTGAGTCCAATTGAGTTTCTGGTCAATGATAACCCCCAGGATGTTGACAGTGGGGGATTCAGTGATGGTAAAACCATTGAATGTCAGGAGACAGTGGTTACCATCTCTTTTGGTGATGGTAATTTCGTGGCATTTGTATGGTGCAAATGTTACTTGTCATTTATCAGCCTAAGCCTGGATATTGTCTAAATCTTGTTGCGTTTGAACCTGGACTACTTCAGTATCTGAGGAGTTGTGAATGGTGCTGAACATTGTACAATCATTGACTAATGTCCCCACCTCTGTCATTATGATGGAGGGAAGGTCATTGATGAAGCAACTGAAGATGATTGGGCCTAGGACACTACTCTGAGGAGCTCCTGCAGAGATGTCCTGGCGCTGAGATGACTGATCTCCAACACCCACAACCAACTTCCTAAGTCCCCAGTATGACTCCAAACAGCAGAAGGTTTGCCCGCAGATTCTCACTGATTCCACTTTCAGCAGGGTTCCATGTTACCACACTCAGATAGATGTGGCCTTCATGTCAAAGGTTGTCACTCTCACCTCCTGGAGTCCCTGGAGTTTTCCTTAACAGTTGAGTCTCACGTACAATTCTGTATACCACTCTATAGGAAGGATGTGAATGCATTCGGCAGACGACAGAAGAGGTTTATGCAAGTTGTTCCAGAGGGGAGATATTTTAGTTATGAGGTTAAACTGGAGCAGTTGGGACTGTCTTCCTGGGAGAGGAGAGGTTCTAAGAGGAGATTCAATAGAAGTTTTCAAAATCATGAGGCTCTGGACACAGTGGCTGGAGAGAAACTGTTCCAGTTTGGAACTAGACGAAGAAGCAGAGGGCACAATTTCAAAGTGTTTTTCAAAGAAGCAAATTGAGAATGCACTGCCTGGAAATCTGATAGGAGCAGGTTCAATGGAGGCATTCAGGAGGGCATTAGATTCTTATTTAAAGAGAAACGGTTATGGGGAAAAGGCAGGATGTTCACATCAGATTTGAGGGAGGCGATAGACTGAATGACTTCCTTCTGCACTATAACAATTCAGTGATTCTGAGGTAGACCTTAATGACCTCTATCACCTGCACTCAGCAGCAGCAGTGTGTACGAGATACATTGCAGGAATTTATCAAAGATCCTCAGGCAGCACCTTCCAAGCCCATGACTGCTTCTATCTAGGAAGTCAAAAATTGCATGACACCAGGTTATAGTCCAACAAGTTTATTTGAAAGTACAAGCTTTCGGAGCTAGCACCTGAAGAAGGAGCAAGGCTCTGAAAACTGTGTTGGACTACAGCCTGGTGACATGTGGCTTTTGACCTTGTCCAACCCAGTCCTATACCGTCACCTCCTCATCGTCTGTCTCAAAGGACAAAGGCAACAGATGCTTGGAAACACTGCCCCTGCAAGTTCCTCTCCAAGCCTCGCAAGGACTGGCTCAACAACACCAGAGTAAGCAGCTTTCCAAAAGCAAAAGCCAGTGCTGTCTGAGATAACGCTCCCTCACAACCCAAACTGATTTCTCTTTGCACTACCTCAGGTGCAACACCTTCTCAATATCCTGTAAGAGACAGAGGGGCCACTAATGGTGCCTTTACTACTTCTCAAAATAGACACTTAAACAGCTTGCAAATGTGTTGCTGGTCAAAGCACAGCAGGCCAGGCAGCATCTCAGGAATAGAGAATTCGACGTTTCGAGCATAAGCCCTTCATCAGCCCTTCATCCCCATTTCCTGATGAAGGGCTTATGTTCGAAACGTCGAATTCTCTATTCCTGAGATGCTGCCTGGCCTGCTGTGCTTTGACCAGCAACACATTTGCAGCTGTGATCTCCAGCATCTGCAGACCTCATTTTTTACTCAAAGATTTTAACCTACTGCGAATCCTCTTACAAGGATGCCTTCCTTGAAGAAGCTCTCTTCCTCCCCATTTCCTGATGAAGGGCTTATGCTCGAAACGTCGAATTCTCTATTCCTGAGATGCTGCCTGGCCTGCTGTGCTTTGACCAGCAACACATTTGCAGCTGTGATCTCCAGCATCTGCAGACCTCATTTTTTACTTAAACAGCTTGAACACACGCCTCCCACCTTCCTGCCTGACCTACATTCCGGAACGGAACGTTACACCGTGCAGGGTAACACCCACACACGCGCGCGCACACACACACACACACACACACACACACACACACTCCTAAACTCAACTCAAACCCAATCTATTCATATGGCAAAGCTGAAAACTGGGATGTTTGAACCACTCAGAGGAAGTTCTCAAGATATCACGACATTCCGTGGAAAACTGGGACTGACCTGGTAAAACCGAGGTATCAGGTGAAGCTCATCACCAACCTTTTGAGGTCAAAGAGGGATGTGCAACAAATGCTGGTCTCACCAGCAGCACCCACACCTCATCAAAAAATGAAAATAAAATATACGCTGAGAGACAAGCCTCCGAACTCCAATGTGTTAGGTATTAGCCAGCAGTCTCATTACAGGTTGAGCAAGCTGCTTTGTGTAAGAGGTTTGTGTGATCCAGTTCTGGCACACAATTCCGAAATCAAAAATGGTCTCTTCAAGTGCCTGAAGGCAGCCTATGTGCTGCTGGACCTCCCAGCTGGCTCACGAGATATGCATTCGCTAAATAAACACATTCAAATCAATTAAGTTGAACTATTGATGTGAGGAAGCATGATGTATTCTTTATTTTATAATATTGTGCTACAATAAATCATACAAGTTCTGTGACATCCATCCAGAGTAATGATTGATGTTCTGTATGTTCACCTCACTGTGAAAGGTTGCAGATTAACCAGCCTCTTATTGCTGGCTCTGCCATTGAGGACGTTGTCGAAATGCAAGGCTGAAAGTTCACCGGGAGGTAATGGGTGATAGCTCTGTGGGTTACAGTTGGTTCAGTGCAGCACATTGCTGATTTTCAGGGATCCATGATCACAATGACCTAAAGTTGACAGTTGACCATTTGTAAGCAATTTTCAAATAGTTGATTAAATTTGTTACAAAGCGACAGTTTGGATATGAGGCACGGTACAGTTAGAGAAAGAAATGGAATGTTCACCCGTACAGATGGGAACACCTTCCCCATCCTAAAGGAATCCTGTACAAAGGAGAAGCAGGAACAGTGGATCTGGAGTGTTGGAGCGTTCACTCCTGATGTCATGCAGTCTTTTGTGGTAACGGTCTTTGTTCTTCCCTTGGGCTGATGTAGGGAACCTCTGGTCCTTTTCCAAGTAGAGGGTGGCTAGTTCCTCTCGATCCTCTATCTCCCTCTCCCTATCCCTCTCCCTTGGTCAGTGCAGACTCGATGGGCTGAAGGGCCTTTTCTGTACTGTATGACTCTGTGACTTTATGACTCCTACCTATCTTTGCCTCATGTTCCTTGATCCTGTCACTCTCACTCTTTCTGTCTCTCTCCCTGTCCTCATCTATCCCCATCTCCCTTGGATCTTCTCTCTCTCCCCTGCACCTATCCCTATCTCATTCATCTAGACTCTCTCTTTCTCTCTCTCTCTCTCTCTCTCTCTCTCCCTCCACTCCCCACCTTCCCCCACCAACCCCACCCCACCCCCCCTCAACCTCTCCCTTTGATGGACCTAATTTCAGAAGTTGCTTTGTCTAGGATTTGTTTGAACCCTCTCAGTCGATGCCCACGGGTAGCTACTGCTCACACCAGGATAACAGCTGTCCCCTTGCCCACCTCCACCTGAGGGTTGGTTTATCGTTCTAAGAATAAACGCGTCTTGTTTTGCCAAACAACATTTTGGTATTTGGGCACCTTTGATGTCAGATGGGTCGTTGATGCAAGTTCACTGGATATTGTAATCTCAGTGATTCTTGTCACTTCCTAGAAATTTGGAAATTTTGAAAATTAGTTGAAATCTTATGTTGCACAGCAAATGTAAGGAAAATTCAGCTGTACCCAGATCTTCAGTCCTAACGGTGTGCCAATTGCATTGAAGGTCAGGCAGTCTGACCACTTCTGGGACCAATAAAGATCCTGAACCCAAGATGAAATCTATGTTAGATCTTATTTTGTAACAGGTCTCCTGCTGTAACTGCACCCTGGGGAATGCTGTTAAGAGACTATGTGGTGGGGGGAGCTGGACAAAGAATTGACCATCATTTTATCAAGAACCATCTCTCAGCTTCATTGGTAGTGTGTAGATATGACCCAATCCTTCACCAACAGTTCATTCACTGTTAACCACAGTCCCACCGAAATGTTAGACAGTAAAGGATTAGCTGTATATCAATCAGACAAAAGTGTGGTCACAAGTTCCAACCATCCCTGGCCACTGTGTGGACATTGCAATGTGAATGCTAGTAGCTGCCAGAACAATGATGAGTGCTGCCGGGCTGGTAACATTGGTCTGTCCTGTGGGGATCATTTGGGTTAATGTGGTGGACCTAAAGGTGCCTGTTCTACCTTGCAGTCTCTAAGCCGAAGTGAAAAGCCTAGCAGAGTGGTCAGGGCTGGAGCAGGTCACCTGTGCTGCAGGGAGCCTATTAAATCATTTCATGTCAAACTGTTGGCAGTATTGAAGCAAAATGACCCAATTAGTGAGTACGAGAGATCTTAGTCAGTTGTCCATCACTAACATTCAGGAGAAAATTTGACAGCATGCTTTTGTTCTGTGTCTTATTAATTGTAACAGCTTGATTCTGAGTTTACAGAAACACTGAATAGACAGAGTCCTTTCTCATGTAATTAGTCAGCTGGTTATTGATTCTGTTTCCTACCCTTTATCTGCACAGTTATTTATTGAAGAACAAAGCAATCGTCAACAGAGTTAGAGCTATCCCAACAAACTCATTTTACCACTTGTTTTGTGATCCACTCTTTCTCTGCCATTTCTGTTGAAGCCACCACCTCTTGTTCACCGGCATTTCATATACGAGGCTGTGCACTGAGTGGGAAGCAAGTTATTCCTCTGTGGAAGGCCTCAGCTGAGCCTGATCTATCATTAATCAATGCTCAATGGCAGGGAGCACTGGACAAGAACAAGTGTCAACACCTCTAGGTTATTCCTTTGGAATTAATTCTTGGGGTGTTGGCATCACTCAGAAGGCTGGCATCTCTCACCCATCCCAATTCACCCTATGTCCCTCAGCAGCTCAATAGGTCACTTTAAGGCAGTGGAGAGGTAAGTATGGAGGCACGTGCCTGGAATCACATAGAGTCAGACTGAGGAAAGAGGGCTGGGGCCATTCATGAATCTATTGGTGCTTCATAAGAAGTAGATCATTTCAGAGATATTTTTACTGACTTTTGTTGCAAAAAGTTTTGAACCCAATTCAAATACTTAGCCTGCTAAGGTGGGATTTTGACTCATGTTATTTGATAATTGGTCCAGGCCATTATATTGTCAGTCTTTTCACACCAAATAATCCCGATGTGTAAAGATTCATTCTAGTGACCCATGTTTGGTGAGTGTTATGAAGATGTGAGTGCATTTTAAGAGAGTTAAAAGCTGCAGAAGTACTGGACCCATCACCAAGTGTACTCAGAAAAGGTAACAATGTAACACTGGGTCAAACCACTCGATTAGTTCGTTGCTTGGAGACAAAAACAAATTTTAATTCAGCCAATCATTTAAATTATACACGAAACATTTCAAACTCCAATCAAATTGAATTGAGTATATTGACAATCTTGAGTGCCAATAATAAAATCCGATGCTGTGGTGTATAAGACTGGGGAAAATTGAACAGTTGAGAAGAGAACTGCCATGACCTAGCAGGTCAACAGACTGTCTGAAAAATAGTTCTCTTAAAAAGACAACTTTTCGATCAATAACCTGCAAAGCAGAAATTCATAACCAGAAAAAAAGAAGGCACGGGAAAATCTGAAGACAAGAACCAAAAGCTGTCTGGTTTTGAGATAAGAATTTTTTTTTGTAATTGGGAGTTTTATCAGACTAGATTACTCATAGAGTGGAAACAGGCCCTTCAGCCCAACAAGTCCACACCGACCCTCTGAAGAACAACCCACCCAGACCCATTCCCCTACATTTACCCCTTCACCTGACACTACGAGCAATTTAGCACAGTCAATTCATCTAACCTGCACATCTTTGGATTGTGGGAGGAAACCGGGGCACCCGGAGGAAACCCACGCAGACACAGGGAGAATGTGCAAACTCCACACAGACAGTTGCCTGAGGCAGGAATTGAACCTGGGTCGCTGGTGCTGTGCGGCAGCAGTGCTAACCACTGTGCCACCTTGCCTCCCACCACTAGTATGAAAGGAGGGACAGCAAAAGATAGGTTAGAGAAAGAAATTGTAAATAGTGGTTAGTTAATTATTCTTTGTTATGTATTAAGAAATAAAGTTGTTAATTTTTACTTTAAGTAGCTTTTGGCCACTTGATTTTTATAGATAACTGCACGGGATAAATCTTTTCTGTGTTGCTGATTCTAAATTAAGCAGGAGAGTTTACCCCGTGATGTAACAGTGAGACACACAGTGTTAGAGTTTTAGGGAATAGTGAAAGGTAAATGGCATCATGGTTTCAGATTAGTTATGATCTTGAATAGCAGGAGAGGTTCAAAGGATTAAACAGCCAACTCCTGTTCCTATCAATCTTCTATAAATTAGATATTGTCTGAAATTCTCCTGCCCATGTCTTAATTTGCAGAAAGCCCAGTTCCTCATACTTGTGGATCTACAAGAAAACAAGGAACTGCATATGCTGGAGATCTAAATCAATAAAAACAGGAATTACTGGAGAAACCCAGCAGGTCTGGCTGCATCTGTGAAGAGAGAGAAACACAGTTAACATTTAAGGTCCACTGACCCTTCTTCAGAACAATTTGAAGAAGTGTCACTGAACTCGAAACATTAAGTCTATTACCTCTCCATATGTTGACATCTACTAGCCCAAAGATAAGCAATGTCTTGCATCTTGATTTTAAAAGTTTCATCCCTTGTTTTCAAATCCCTCCTCCTTCCCTGTCTCTGAAATCCCCTCCTGCCTTATAACCCTCTGAGATTCCCTCACAGGTCTGGGCTCGAGGATATCCCCAATCTTAACTGCACCACCTTTGTTGGCCACCCCATGAGGAGCTATGCCCTAAATCTTCCTAACTCTCTCCCTTACTCAGTCTCTCCACCTCACTTATTCTCTTTTAGACACCTCTTAAAATCTGCCTTTTTCACCAAAACTTTTGTCACCTGACCTAATATCCTCTCTGGGTCTCAAACTTTGGTTTATTATGGTCTGGAGAAGCATCTTAAAAGTGCTGTATAAATAAATTGTTGTTGCCAATGCAAAGAGACCAGAATTGAAGAAGGACAATGATTTCAGAGGTTTTTGGGTTTGGAGTGGAGCATGGAGTTGAGCACAAAAATTGAGGCTGATGAAGGAACCCAGCAGGTCTGGCAGTTCAGGGAGAATGCAGGATTGTTCGGGGCGATGCCTTTCTGGTGAGAAGTTAAAGTTAGGCTCTGCCTGCTCTCTCTCAGTTGAATGTGGACTTCATGGTGACAGTTTGGAATAAGAGCAGATAGGTTTCTCTGCTGGGCTTTCACCCAATACCCAACCAGTTCTTCAAAGAAGACAGATTCTGCGGTTGTTATATTGTTCTTTGTTGGAGATTGATGAGAAAATTGACTGCGGCATCTTCCATATTAAAACACTGACTACAGGTCAGAGATGCACTATAATGACCAACTTTTTGGGAAGTCGGGGAAGCTGATATATCAATGCACGTTCTTGCTGTCGATTTCTACTTACCCTTGAGGTGATTATTGGACCTCTTTGCTGGCCACTCGTCAGAAAGTAAACTAAGCTCAGACAAAGTAGGAGAGAAGCCCAACATGTGCAGCTGTCTCTCCCCATTTACAGGTGGACATACAGACATTGTTATTATACAGATTCCTGCTTGCTGACAGTTATATGACAAAATCTACTGGAAAAAATGTTCATTTTCATGATATTTATTTTGGACTCGTTATACCTAAGAAGTGATTGTTTCACCCAAGTCATACATACTTATATTGGAAGCTTCAGCCCTGACCCAACTGCCTGTCAGTCGCAGTGCTGAAGATTCCATATATTCTTAAAAAACATTTGGTTGAACTCCCATCCTCTGCCAAAATACACATTAAATTGCCGGCCGTTCCTCAATTATTCTTTAACATAAAAGCAAGTTCTTTTAGATTAGGAACCAGAATTATAAGCGCATTACACACTTTTTGTTTTGAAATTGTTTATAATTTAATTAGGAAAAATGAAATTATGGAGCAGTGCTTAAACTGAAGCCGGCAATTTTCTCGGGATTTGATTTCCGGGGAAAAAACAATGGAAGATTTTTCTCACAGACAATAAAACGGAATATTCTGATCTCTGTCAACACTTTTTACTCATTTTGCAGAAACAAAAGTTTCTTGTGAGTTGAGGAAGTAGTCTATGAAATATGAGTCTTTGGTTTGTTTTCAGTGAATCCGTCTGGAATATCAATCCACCTACTCTCCCTCCTCTTTATGAACCTCATTCTTTTCACGTGAGGCAGAGAAGGGCATCGTGCAGTAATGGCCTGAGCTTGGTGTTGTGAGTACCTTTCAGATGAAGCATATGGATGATGATGGGATAGTGTAGGGTGCTGGGCTTAGATTAGTTCACAGCTCAGCACAACACCCATGGCCAAAGGGCCTGTTCTGCGCTGTATTGTACTATAATCTATTAAATGGCCTAAGCCATTACTTCAACCAGCATTTCTTTAAAGAAAACAGATTCTGTTGACCAAAGCCATTGCTTACAGTCCACCAGAGTTCCAAAAAGTAGGAGAGCAGTCAAGGTACAACAGTCCAGTCAACAAAACAGTACAGTGTAGTGTGAGAATACACAGTGAGATGGATGGAGAATTGATGCATCATCGAATCCTGGAGCATCAGCTACATCCAGCAGATACCAACTGGCCTCCCCATGAGGAATTCACAGCCGAATTCTCCCTCAGGATGTGTTGGAGATGCAGGAGGAGGACCAGAATCTGTCACCCTCAGTGCCATTTCCCTCCGGATGTGTGAGGCACAGCGTCAGCACTGAGGGTGTCCCGGGACACTGACACTGAACTGGACCCAACCGCTGGAGCCTGAAGGAGTGTCTAGCCATCCCATCCCGGTGGTTGTCATGGTGACAGCCACGCTGAACGTTTATGTGATTGGCCCCTTCCAGGGAGACACTGGTGATCTGTGTGGGGTCTCTCCACCGTCCACCCACCGATGCATCAAGACCCTTCCTGTATTTTGTGCAGTTTGTGTCAGATCTCACTGTGCCATCCCATTTCCCCATGACCAGGTCAGTGCTGCAGCCCGGGTAGTAGGCTTTGCCAACACAACTGGCATCTCCCGGGGCAGGCTGCTGACCTGAAATGTTGACTCGGACCCTTTCTCCAAAGATGCTGCCAGATTGCTGAACATTTCCATCATTTTCAGTGTAAACTTGAGAAATATTTTGCTTTGAGATACCCTGAACTATGAACAGTGTGAAGTCCCTGTGGCAGCACCTCCCAAACCTATGACCCCTTCCATGTTAAAAGGCAAGGGCAGCTAATAGATAGGAATGCCACACCCTGCAAGTTCGCCTCCGAACCACTGACCATCCTGACTTGGGAAAATATCGCTGTTACTTCACCGTCGCTGCGTCAAAATCCTGGGACTACCTCCCAAAGGGCATTGTGGGTCTACAGGTGCCTACAGCACATAGACTGCATGTGGTTCAAGAAAGCGTTCACCCCCACTTCGTCAAGGGGCAACTAGGGATAGGCAATAAATACTGTCCGATGATTGAATAAATGACAACACAAAAGCTTATTCCTTCGCTGTAGCAGTTGGAACCCGGTGAATCTGGTTGACTAGAAGCTCCTCGATTGAGTTGTTAACCTGGGTCAATCAGGGAGCCCTGGCTGACAGATATAAATAGGGGATTCAGAATCTCCTCAATTCAAGTGACTGATTCTGAGCTTGCTGGCTACAGCCAGTGTATTGTGCCTAAGTAAATAAAGGGAGATGGGATAACAATCTGTGCGCAGTTATTTCATTCACAGTGAGGGTCTAATGGAAATTGCCTAACCCAAGCTATCAATATACCAAAGATTTAACCTTGTACAGATTCATATCCTATCTCCTTCGTACACCATTCCAAATGTGTTTGACATACACGAATCACTTCAAGGTGCAGTTACTGTTGGTATGTAGGTAAATGTGACAACCATTGTGTGTACAGTGAAATCCCATACTAATGGGTTTTGGATGAGTAGGAAATATGAGCATAGGTACCAAGAACGCTGTTCAGCTAAAACCGAAATGATTGAAGTTTAATAAATGGAAAAACTTCAGTGTCGCCCTGTGACCTTGCCCAGAGTTCGGCTGAGACTTGACAAACACTTCCAAACCTGTTTAAAACTATTTGATCCAACCCTTTAAGGAGAAATATTTACCATAGCAACAGAGCGGAAAATTACCTAAAATATGATCTAAGTGCAGTAATCACACACGAGTTCGTCATCTGGGCAGCTAAAAATACTTGGTTGGTCCGAAGGAGTGCAATGTCTAAATGGACTTGGTTTAATGTTTCTACATATTGTCTGATTTCCATTTGAGAACCTGGAGTTGGCGTTGCTCGATATGATTGTGATATGTATAACGATAAGCAGAGTAACTTCCTTTGAGATGCTGCTACATTTCCCACCTTGTCTTTTCCAGGCAGCAAGCTGTAACATTGGCCAGAGATTCAGCTTCTTGGGTGATGATCCTTTTTTCCACTGAATTGAAGCTCCTGACCCCTTGTTTATTTGGGCAGAAGAAACGTTTCCTGCAGAGTCAAGAATCATTAATCCAGCCAATTATTAGGTGACGAAATGTATTTTAAAATGTTTTGCAATTTCCACTGTGACCAAAGCTTTCTGCCATGTGTGGAGTTTAGACCTCCATGGTCTGTACCTAAAAAATGTATAAGAGGAAAGGAAAAGCTTTCAAAGTCTTATAATATTTAGAATTTGTTTAATATGCTGGTATTTCTGGAGTTCAGTGCCATGTTCATCAGTATACGTCAACAGATGGTGGATGGGTTAAAGAGGACATTTAATTAAGGATTGCAGTAATTAAATCATGTTTGGATTTTGAATCCCATGAATTACAGGAAGACTGAGAGACGAAGGGAAATAAGGAGTTCCATATTATTGGGAATGAATGGGTTAGAGCAGTGTTTTTATCATAATGTGCATGTTGGGAAGAGGAGCTTTTGCAGAAAAATGCTTTACTGAGGTTGGGAGGGAAGTCAGAAGTTTGGGCTCTCTTACGTTCTATAAAACCATGTCAATGTTATCATTATAGTGTCAGTTCAACAGAGAGTGTGAGCACAAAACTAAATTGTGAAGAGTGGGGCTGGAGTTTCGATAAAGTGAGAGAAAGATTGTCTAGTAGATAATAACTTCTTTTATGCATGTTGTGCCTGTGACTTCTGAGTTCCCAGGTTTGGAACCAGTAATAAAAGTTTGGGCAGAGTTGGTTGTTATGGAGTTGCTTCTGAAGTATTTTGTACAGAAAGAAAGATTTGTGTACATTTCTACACCAGGCATCTCAAAGCACCTTACAGTATAGTCTCTGTTGTTGTGAACTCACAGCAGCCAGTTTGATTTATTTATTGCTATCACATAAACCAAAATACAGTGAAAAGTGTTGTTCTGTGCGCTATATAGGTTGATTGTTGCACATAAAGTATATTAGGATAGCAGAACAGGGTGCAGAATGCAGTGTTACAGCCACACAGAAGCTACAGAGAGACAGATCAACATTACCATTTGACAGATTTATTTGAATATCAGAAGCTGCTCTTGAATGTATACATATGTGTATTCACACTTCTATACAGCCTGCCCAATGGAAGAGGGTGGAAGAGAATATAACTCGGTGGGAGGAGTATTTGATTATGTTGGTTGCTTTCCTGAGGCATTGAGAAGTACAGATGGAGTCAATGGATGGAGGTTCGGTTTGTTTGATGGACTGGGCAGTGTTCACGACTCTGTAGTTTCTTGTGGTCTTTGAAATAGCAGTTGCCGCAGAGCACTGTGATACAACCAGATTGGAGGCTTCCTTATAGTGCATCGATAAAAATTGTTGAGTCCTTGTGGCCATGCTGAATTTCCTTTGCCTCCTGAGGAAGTAGAGACATTGTTGTGGTTTCTTGACCGTCATGTTGATGGGGATAGACCAGGTCAGATTGTTGGTGACCATTACTCCCAGGAACTTGATGCCCTCAACCACCTCCATCTCTACTCCATTGACACAGACAGGAGTGTGCCCTCCACTCCGCTTCCTGAAGTCAATGACCAGTTCCTTTGTTTTGCTGACATTGATGGGGAGATAGCTGCCTTTCCACCATGCCGATAGGAACTTAATCTCTTTCCAGAATTCTGTCTCGTCATTGTTTGAGATCTGACCTACAACAGTGATGTCATCAGCAAACTTGTAAATGGAGGTGGGGTGGAATCTGGCCGCACAGTTGTCAGTGTATAAAGGGGTATATTAGAGGGCTGAGTGATATGGAGCACTGGAGTTGAGGGTTATGATGGTGGAGGGGTTGTTGCTTATTCTCACTGATTGTGGTCTATGGGTCAGGAAGTCGAAGATCCAGTTACACAGCAGGGAGCTGAGATCCAAGTTTCAGAATCTGGAGATGGGTTTGTTTGGAATTATGGTGTTGAGGTTGGAGCTGTAGTCAATAAGTAGGAGGTAAAAACAATGACTGCAGATGCTGGAAACCAGATTCTGGATCAGTGGTGCTGGAAGAGCACAGCAGTTCAGGCAGCATCCAACGAGCAGCGAAATCGAAATCGACGTCAATAAGTAGGAGTCTGATGCAGGTAACCTTGTTATCCAGATGTTCCAGGGATGAGTGTAGGGCCAGCGAGATGGGTCTGCCATGGACCTGTTGTGCTGGTAGGTGAATTACAAGGGATTGAGGCAAACCGGGAAGCTGGAGTTGATATGATCCATGTCCTACCTCTCGAAGCACTTCATAAGGATGTAGGTTAGAGCCACTGAGTGGGAGTCATTGAGTCACGCTGCGTGATTTGTCTTTGGTACAGTATGATGGTGGTCTTCTTTAAGCAGGTGGGGACTTCAGATCATAGCAAGGAGAGGTTAAAGATATCTGCGAATCCTCTCACCAGCTGGTCCATGCAGGATCCGAGTGCATGGCCAGGGACTCCATGTGGGCCAGTCACTTTCTGTGGGGTCATCCTCAAGAAGGCCGTCTAACGTCTGCGGCGGTGACTGTGGGTGCAGGTGCACCCAAGGCTGTTGGGATAGGTGACATCGTTTCACGGACCTTCTCTGCAAATCAAGCGTAGAACACATTGAGCTTCTCAGGTAGGGATGTTCTATTGGCTGCAATTCTGTTCAACTTCACTTTGGAGCCTGTCATGTTGTGTGAGTTTTGGTACAAATGATGTTTGTCTGTGTGATTATTTTGACCTCAAGCTCAGTCTGATATTGCCTCTTGGTGCCTCTGATGAAAGTTGTCCCTGGATTTTCTGTAAAGGCCAGGGTTGTATGACGTGTACACCTCAGACCTAGACTTTAGGGAGTGGATCTCTTGGATCATCCATGGTTTCCAGTTGGAGAAGATTCAGCACACAGTCTTCTACACCCTTGCTAATGAAGTCTCTAACGGTAGTGGGATATTCATCTAGGTTGGCAGCTGAGTTTTTGAATATGGAACAATCCACCGATTCCAAACAGTCTCAGAGAAGCCCTTGCATTCCTTCAGAACAGTGCTGCACTTCTTGTTCTCCGGGCTCCCCAGGCTTCAATTTGAAAGACAGGAGGAGGAACACAATGTTGTGATCTGATTTTCCAAAACGTGGCATGGAACAGTAGGCATCTTTGATGGTTGTGTAGCAATGATCAAGAATGTTTGGCCCCTCTAGTGGGACAGGAAATGTGTTAGTACTATCTTGGTAGCACACTCTACAGGCTGGCCTGGTTGAAGTCACTGGCTATGCTGAACAAGGCCTTAGTATATTCCATCTCAACTCAATTGGTAGTGTTGTATACTTCATCGAGAGTACTCTTCACTTCCCCACGGGGTGGATGTATGCTACTGTCGGGATAGTGGATGTGAACTCCTGTGGCAGTAGAAGGGACAGCACTTTGCTGTAAGATATTCTGGGTCAGGGGAGCAGTAACACACCATGAGCTCCCTATCTGAGCAACAGGAGTTATTGGTTAGGAGGCAGACCCTGCCACCTTGCCCCGGGACACTGAGCAGTCCAATTCGGTGAAGTGAGAAACTCTCAGGTTGTAAGGTACCGTCAGGTCTAGCAAGAGTGAGCCATGTCTCTGTAAAACAGAGCACACAGCAGTCCCTCAATTCCCTTTAGAAGACAAGTCTAGCTTTAAGTTCACCCATTTTGTTCTCAATGGCTTGGATGTTTATCAAGAGTATTTTGGGGAGGGGGACTGGAAACCCTGAAGTTTGAGTCTCACCTGAAGTCCAGTGCGTGTCCCACATCTTCTGGGTAGGTGGCTGTTCCCAGTTGATCCTAGGCATCGGTGAGGGAAGTCTACTGCTCTGAGAGGGACATGCATTCTCCCAACGGGATCCAGGACATCAGGTGCAGCCTTGACCATTCTGGGACTCTTGTCAAGCTGGGTCAGGCCTTCCCGATATCAGGTCCCTGTGGGTTCAGGTCCTGTTCCCGCACTGAGCAGGCCTCAGTTCCAGGTTTCCAGGTTGGGGATGTCGGGCCTGCAAGAGACCATAAAGCCTCTGCACTCGCAGTTGCAGCGTTGGCAAGGTAACTGTGTGTCTGATAGCTCTTGGGCACTAATCCCATTCAGAAGCACTTCGGTGGATCCTGCATTTGGTCTGGTCGGACCACCTTGATGTGGGGTCACCATTGAGTCGGGTCCTGTTTCTGCACTGGTCAGGCCTCGGTTCCGGTTTTAATCATTTATCCAAAAGACAGCACGTTTAGCACTGCCGCAACATTACATTGAACTGAATTTTCAGTCTTGGCTATGGTGCTGCTGGGATTTGAACCCAGATGCAGGAGTGGCCCCATCTGAGCTGATCTCAGTAGTCAGCTAATGATTTGCATTGATGCCAGAAGGCTAAAAGTTCACATCTTAAACGTTGTGGGTGTAATTATGTTTATGTTTAACTGTATGTCAGAAAAGGCTATCACACCCACTGATTTTAAAATTTCTGCCAGAATATTTTCAGACTAACAACAAAAGCGAGAAACAAGAATGTCTCTTTTTAACCCAGACGCATGTCTTAAATAAAGGACCACCTACAATCACACCCTATTATTTCCTCTTGAATGTAATAAAGACTGTTGTCATCATAATGTTACTGATTAGGGATTTGAACACCAAAATTTCAAATCTACACCAATCTATTTTGCAATTGACTCTGTTATGAATATGATAGGACAGTTCTTTCTTTTTTGGAATGAAGCTGTTTATTATGAGCTTGTAATAAATGCTGGCAGAAAATTTTGAACAAGATAAAGAGGCAAGCAGATAACAAGTCTCAGAGTCCTGTTATGACATGGATTGTGGTCACCAATTCTCACCTACTTCTAATATCATATTAAATTGTTTGCTTTCAGTCATTTTCATTCATCCTCTCCTACTCTTAGTTCTTATTATCACTTATTCGGTTAAAAATCACATGACATCAGGTTATAGTCCAACAGGTTAATTTGAAATTGCAAGCGTTTGGAACGCTACTCCATTAGGGAGCTAGTGGGGCAGGATCACAGGACACAGACGTTTTGGTAAAAGGTCAAAGTGTCATCATCTGATGCAATGTATTACACTAACCTAAATGGCTGTTACGTCTTTAAACACTGGGGAGGCAGTGGCACAGTGGTTAGCGGTGCTGCCTCACAGCACCAGGAGCCCAGGATCAAGTCCAACCTTGGGTGACTGCTTGTGTGGAGTTTGCAAATTCTCCCTGTAATCTGCATGAGTTTCCTCTGGGTGCTCTGGTTTCCTCCCACCCTCCAAAGTTGTGCAGGTTGGGGTAAGTTGGCCATGCTAAATTGTCCATAGAGTTCAGGGATGTGTAGGTTAGGTGCATAGTCAGGGGTAAATGTAGGGGAATGGGTCTGGGTGAGTTACTCATTTGGAGGGTCAGTGTGGACTTGTTGGGCTGAAGGGCCTATTTCCACACAGTAGGGATTCTATCTTTCTATGAAATAGTGGGGATGCATGTTTCAATTGATTAATATGTAAATCCCAGATGTTTTTGTCAAGTCACAACCCCGAGATAACTTAAGTATATTTTAAAAAGGTGACATCTTAGCTGAGATAATGCATTAAAGGTGTGAGGTTAGAGTCTGTCTGTATCCCAACCTGGAGTCAGACTGGTTTTATTTCCAAAGTAGGAATTTATAAAATGTCACATTGATTGACTGCCTACAGATTGTGTGCTTTTTGAACAAAATAGAATGTATTTGTAAAACAAATCTGCAAACACATAATTACCACATAGACTTATGTCTGTGTGTGTGTGTGTGTGTGTGAGGGAGAGGGAAAATATGTGTGTGAGAGAGACAAAGAAAGTGTGTGTGTGTGTGTGTGTGTGTGTGTGAGGCAGAGGGAAAGTGTGTCTGTGTGTGTTTATGTGTGTTTATATGTTGGTGTATCTGTGTCTGTTTGTGTGTGTATGTGTGTGTGTTTGTGTGTGTGTGTGTGTGTGTGTGTGTGCAATTGGGATGATTGTAGTTTTTCATTTTCTCCAATCGTCCAGTTATTCGTTTTGAAATTCCATCACCAGCAAATGAAAGTGACAGAGACATGTGGATAATTTACATAGCTGACCCTTAATAATGTGAACTTAACATCCTTTCCCGCACTCATAGCAGTCAAAGAGATATACAGCACAGAAACAGACCCTTTGGTTCAACTCGTCTATGCTGACCCAATATCCTAACCTAGCACTTGGCCCATATCCCTCCAAATCCTTCCTATTCATATTCCCATCCAGATGCCTTTTAAATGCTGTATTGGTACCAGTCTCCACCACTTCCTTTGCAACTCATTCCATACATGCACCAGCCTCTGCATGAAAATATTGCCCCTTAGGTCCCTTTTAAATCTTTCCCCTCTCACCTTAAACCTATGCCTTCTAGTTCTGGACTCCCGCACCCCAGGGATAAGGCCTTGTCTATTTACCATATCCATGCCCCTCATGATTTTATAAACCTCTATCAGGTCACCCACAGCCTTTGATGCTCCAGGGAAAACAGCCCCAGTCTATTCAACCTCTCCCTATAGCTCAAATCCTCCAACTCTGGCAACATCCTCGTAAATCTCTTTTGAACCCTTTCAAGTTTAACAACATCCTTACAGAATTGCACACAATTTTCTAAAAGTGGCCTATCCAATGTCCTGTACAGCTGCAACATGACCTCCCAATTCTGATACTCAATGCCCTATCCAATAAAGGAAAGCATACCAAATGCCTTCTTCACTATCTTATCTACCTGTGATTCCACTTTCAAGGAGCTATGAACCTGCACTCCAAGGTTTCTTTGTTCAGCAACACTCCTAGGACCTTACCATTAAGTGTATAAGTCCTACCCTCATTTGCCTTTCCAAAAATGCAGCACCTCACATTTATCAAAATTAAACTCCATCTGTCACTCCTCAGTCCACTGGTCCATCTGATCAAGATTCCATTGTACTCTGAGGTAACCTTCTTCGCAATCCACTACACCTCCAATTTTAGTGTCATCTATAAACTTACTAATTATACCTCCTGTGTTCACATTTATGTAAATGATGAAAAGTAGTGGACCCACCACTGATCCTTGTGGCACTCCACTGGTCACAGGCCTCCAGTCTGAAAAACAACCCTCTGTCTTCTACCTTTGAGCCAGTCCTGTATCCAAATGGCTAGTTCTCCCTGTATTCCATGGGATCTAACCTTGTTCACCTGTCTACCATGAGGAACCTTGTTGAATGCCTTAGTGGTGTCCATATAGATCACGTCTACCACTCTAACCTCACCAATCCTCTTTGTTACTTCTTCAAAAAGCTCAATCAAGTTAGTGAGACGTGATTTCCCACACACAAAGCCATGTTGACTACCCTAATCAGTCCCTGCCTTTCAAAATACATCTAAATCCTGTCCATCAGGATGCCCTCCCAACGACATGCCCACCAGCAATGTCAGGTTCAGTATTCTAATCATGTCCTCACTAATGTGCTACAGCCACAACATTCAGTCTGTAGTTCCCTGGCTTATCCTTACTACCCTTCTTAAACAGTGGCACCATGTTTGCCAACCTCCAGTCTTCTAGCACCTCACCTGTGACTATCGATGGTACAAATTTCTCAGCAAGGGCCCCAGCACTCACTTCCCTAGCTTCCCACAGAGTTCTAGGGTACACCTGATCAGGTCCTATAATTTTCAGTGTTGCGCAGTTTGGGAAATCCAGACCATTTTTTCAAATCTTGCCTGTTTGGATGTACTGAGTTTTCTAGCTCGGATGCCTTTCGAGCATTATCCAATTGTTCGAGGTATCAATTATTGGTGGAGTGTTTGGAGCAAGCTGATGCAAAGCCTAGGGTGGCACGGTGGCTCAGTGGTTAGCACTGCTGCCTCACAGTCTCAGGTTCAATTCCAGCCTCGGGCGACTGTCTGTGTGGAGTTTGCACATTCTCCCTGTGTCTGTGTGCGTTTCCTCCCACAGTCCAAAGACGTGCAGGTCAGGTGAATTGGCCATGCTAAATTGTCCATCGTGTTAGGTGCATCAATCAGAGGGAAATGGATCTGGATGGGTTACTCTTCAGATGGTTGGTGTGGACTTGTTGGGCTGATGGGCCTGTTTCCACACTGTAGAGAATCTAATCTAATCTTTGATTATTATTCATCAAAGACTCCCTCTTTGGTCTGTTGATTTTGTAGAACAGTACAAAGGAGGATTAAGAAATAGGTTTTGTTTCCTGTCTCAAAAGGGGATACATGCAAAGATCTCCCTCTGAACCTCCCTCCTTCAATGTATTTCGGACTTGATGTTATGTTCTAGTCATCAGAACTTTTATTTTATTTTTCATTGATATTTACTGGCTACATTCCTCACTATCATCTAATCTTCTAATGCTCTTATTTTATAATATATGCTACTCAATTAGTCATTAATCACCAATATTATGAAAAATGATATAGAGAATGACACATTGTGTATAAAACCTGGTTTCTTTATTTGTTCATGGGATGTAGCTATCACTCACTAGGCCAGCAGTTATTGTTCATCCAATGAAAAGATAGTGTTGAGCTGCCTGACTGAACCACTGCAGTCCTTGGGGTGTCGATATAACCATGGTGTTTCCAGAATATCGACCTAGCAACAATGAAGGAGCACCGATATTGTTCCAGAATAGAGTCATAGAAATGTACAGCACAGAAACAGACCCTTCAGTCCAAATTGTTGCACCGATCAGATATCCTAAACTGATCTGGTCCCATTTTCCAGCATTTGGCCCAGATCCCTCTAAACTCTTCCTATTCATGTATCCATCCAGATGCTTTTTAACTGTTGTAATTATACCCGCCTCCAATACGTATAATTGTACCTGCCTCTGGAAGCTCATTCCATACATGCACCACCCTCTGTGTGAAGAAGTTGACCCTCAGGTCCTTTTAAATCTTTCCCCTCTCACCTTAAGCCTATGTCCTCTAGTTTTGGACTCCCTGACAGGAGGTAAAAGGCCTTGGCTATTCGCCCTATCCATGCCCCTTATGATTTTCTAAACCTTTATAAAGGTCACCCCTCAGCCTGTGCTCTAGGGAAAAAGAACCCAGCTTCTTCAGCCTCTCCTGATAGCTGGAGTCCTCCAATCCTGACAACATCCTTGTATACCTTTTCTGAACTCTTTCAAATTTTAACAACACCTTTTCTACAGCAGGGACACCAGAATTGAATACAGTATTCTAATCATGTCCTCACTAATGTGCTACAGCCACAACATTACATCCAAACTCCTATACTGTTGAAGGCACTGACCAATGAAGGCAAGCGTGCTAAATACCTTCTTCATCAGCAGTGACTCTACTTGCAACAAACTATGCACCTACACCCCTAGGTCTCATTGTTTGGTGACAGTCCTAAAGGCCCTACCATTAACAACATAAGACCTGCCCTGGTTTGCCTTACCAAAATGCAACACCTCACATTTACACTGTATCTGCCAGTCCTTTGTCCATTGACCTATCTGATCAAGGTCCCATTGTATCTGAGGTAACCTCCTTCACTGATCACTCCACCACCAATTTTGATGTCATCTGAAAACTCAGTAGCCATACCTCCTACATTTACGTCCAAATCATTTATTTAATTAATGAAAAGCAGGGAGCCAGCACCAATCCTTACAGTACACAGCTGGTCACAGGCCTCCAGTTTGAAAAGTAACCCGTTGTCACCCACCCTCTGTCTCCTATCTTCCAGCCAATTTTGTACCCAACTGGCTATATCCCCGGATTCCATGAGATCTAACCTTGCTGATCAGTCTACAATGCGGAACCTTGTCGAACATCTAGAATGGTGTATGGCTTCACTAGGAACTTGCCGGTGGTGGTGTCCTTCATGTGGTAGAGACTATCATTTGGGAAGGTGCTGTCAAAGGAGACAGGGTGAGTTGCTGCAGTGCATCTGCTGGATCGTACACATGCTGTCACTCTGCATCGCTGGTGATGACAGCCTTCAACATCGGTGATAAACAATCATTGTCTGGGGCCAGGTTAATACAAAGGTGATTTTGAGTTGGATGGCAAGGTCAGGGAAGGGTCAAGAAAGAGAAAGAGAATATTATATTCTGATCAGCATTCAATACTAAATTTACTGGGTTGGCAGAATGCAGGTGAAATCTTACTGGCAATTCAATCTTGTGTTTACATCTCACTAAGGCTGGTTAAAGTGTCACTTTCACCTGCAACAAACATTTAGGAAATCTTTCATTGATTGGTAGAATGTTAGACAGCCATGGGATATGGTTAAAAACTGCTTCATGCGTCGGTATGCAACCAAAAAATAAATTTCGACAATAAAGCACGCTGCAGGAAGCCTTGAGACTGGGTGGCCAGCCCATGCTGGTGGAGTTTCCTCTGCAGGTTAGAATTGGACTCCCACACCTGGGCTAGGAACCAGAAACACAGGCTCTGGTTTCTCCAGTCCTGAGAGATTCCTGTACCAGGCGGGGTGCATGTTCTCGATGTGGGGTAAGGACAGGACAAAACTCTTGCATCCAGCCTCGGCTCTTGCAGACCCTCACTTCACATTCAATTTGTAGCCACAGAGGTGGGGGGTAAGAATCGGACGATGAGACCACATCCTTTCTTGGTGTTTTCTTGCAAACCAGTTTAACATGTCCTCAGTACGACCACTTTTACCAAGAGAATTAAAAAGTCTGACATCTAAACAGCATCAGGGTCCCAGGTTCGATTCCAGCCTCGGGTGACTATCTGTGTGGAGTTTGCATGTTCTCCCCGTGTCTGCGTGGGTTTCCTTGGGGTGTTCCGGTTTCCTCCCATAGTCCAAAGATGGGCAGGTCAGGTGAATTGGCCATGCTAAATTGCCCACAGTGATAGCTGTGTTAGTCAGAGGGAAATGGGTATGGGTGGGTTACTCTTCGGAGGGTCGGTGTGGACTTGTGAGGCCAAAGGGCCTTTTTCTACACTGTAGGGAATCTAATCTAAACATGTGCCATTGCAAAAATACACTAAGCATGAAAAAAATGGTGATGGAAAACAATAAAGTGACTGAAGATAAACAGATCTCCAAACCCTGACCTTTTCCCACCATAGGTCATTGAACAAAATAGATTCTAGATAAGAAATTTTATTGTAATTATCCAGCTCACTTTTTATTCTGAATGCAGCCTTTTGGACCGGAAAATTGCCAGGGTCGCTCTATCATTTAGGAGTAATGGGAGTGGGAAATCCGAAAATGACCGACCTTTTTATTTATTCATGGGATGAGGCTGTCACCGCCTAGGTCAGCATTTATTGCCCATCCCTAATTGCCCTGAGGCCAGTTAAGAGTCACCCACATTGCTATGGCTCTGGAGTCACGTGCCAACAATACCAGGAAAGGTTGGCAGATTCCAGTCCTAAAGGACATCAGTGAACCAGATGGGTCTCTGGTTTAGTAGTCTAGTGATAAGGCCACCAGGCCATTGCATCCCCTGTTAGGCCTATTAGTCTAATGCCCATTGTAAGGAAGTCATTAACAACTGAATGACTAAGCACCTTAAATGAGATTTGGTGGACTTTAGTTTGTTAAGGACCAATATTTTATTCCTGAGTTCCATGTGTGTGAGACCCACAGTAACCTCAAGGTATCAGATAGCCTGGGTTTTGTGTCCCAGGCTGTGTAAAATAGTTTAAATTGCTATACACTGAAAATACTGACCACTAACAGAAACAACAATTTTACAGGAGACATTGATAAGAGCGTTAAGGAATCTGACCCCACGATGGGTAAATGACGTTCAGATACAGATTGTCAAATGTTACCCTGGTAAGGGACCTAGACTAATAACGAGAGATTGGAGTTTAACACTTGTAACAGCAGCTATGAAATTCAAACTCAGCTCTGTAACTCTGGAATAAGAAGTTAATATCTTTAATAGTGGCCATGTAAAGGTAAAGTCACTATAGTTTTACAAGACCTTAGGGCTGCTATCTCATTAGAGACAGGTTTAACCCGAGAGTTGCCAGGTCTCAGGCAAGGGGGAGAGGTTGAGAAGGAGAGTCCTTCATGGTTATCTCAGCTGGTGCAGGATTTGAACGCACGCTGTTGACATCATACTGCATTGCAAAAGATTAGCCAAGTAACACTGGTTCATCACGAACACCCATCTGATTCACTGGTGTTCCTTCAGGAAGGAAATTGCCTCCATACCCAGTCTGGTCTACACGTGACTCCAGCCCCAGAGCAATGTGGTTGACTGCTGAAAATGTGTTGCTGGAAAAGCGCAGCAGGTCAGGCAGC
The DNA here is from genome assembly GCF_020745735.1 of Hemiscyllium ocellatum. Classification (NCBI taxonomy): domain Eukaryota; kingdom Metazoa; phylum Chordata; class Chondrichthyes; order Orectolobiformes; family Hemiscylliidae; genus Hemiscyllium; species Hemiscyllium ocellatum. The sequence goes on along the minus strand of NC_083439.1, from coordinate 5,957,708 downwards.
ATCCAAGGAACAGGAAATTTGACGTTTCGGGCATAAGTCCTTCATCGGGCTTATGCCCGAAACGTCGAATTTCCTGTTCCTTGGATGCTGCCTGACCTGCTGCGCTTTTCCAGCAACACATTTTCAGCTCTGATCTCCAGCATCTACAGACCTCACTTTCTCCTCCAATGTGGTTGACTCTCAAATACACTAACAAGTCATTAAGATGCATTCAATGAAGTAACTCACTTCCACCTTCTCCTGGGCAATTACCAGTGGCCAATAATGTTGGTCTTGCCAGCAACTGGCATCCCAGGAATGAATGTTAAAAAAATTGCTTGATCAGATTGAATGGTGGAACAGAGTCAAGGAAATGTGTTACTTGCTCTTGACTCAATGTTTCATTCAAATAATCAAGCAGCAGTTTGGCACCACTACAGACAGGCTCTATGAAAAAAAACGGGAGATGTAGAATTGTTACGGCTGCTATGTATGTCACAGGAAGCAATGATTATTTTCACTAGTACAACAACAATATGTTTTTACAAGATATCACAATGAGCATAATAAGAACATTGTGAGCCTCACACACTTTCAATTCATTCTCGTTACAAATCTCCAGCCAACATCAGCAATTACTTTATCCCTTCTGTTGCTTTTAATCAATAACTCATTTTTTTAAAAAAAAGTTTCCGCCCACTCCCCAATGCACAATCACAGAAAAACAACTTTATAAGCATTTCTTTTGGTAAAACAATTCAGTGTCTGGCAAAATTCTGCAATTTATATTTGCTCAATGCACTTTGTTTTGATACAGAGAAAATTGGTCATCAGGGGTTCAACATAATGGTTCCAAATCCGTGAAGGTAACAGAGCAGCCTGGGCTATTCAAAGTTAAATCTGACTGTCCCCCAAAATGAGGACAGTGTCTCCCACAGGGTACAGCTTGTCGTAAGAACCTGCCTGGAGTGTGTTAACGTGGACAGGCTGGTGTGCTGCAGTTATTCACAGTTCAGACTGACCAGGAGCCTCTATCACCCCTCATTGCCTGTATTAGAGAGATGAGCAATTCAATGACCAACCTTCTTGCCTACAGCCAGAACCATCTTCTATGGCATTAGCTCCTGGTGAACAACTTGAGCCCAATGTTTCTGGGTCACTGGCTGCTACATTACCCACTGTGCCTCAATGCAATGGGTACCAAAACAGTGATGCTGCACTAAATGTTTGTAAGTCGTTGGTTTGGCCTGAAACATGGTTTATGACGGGTGTGTAGGCTTCAGAAAGGGTTGCAAAGAATGGAACCAAAACCAGCTGAAAGGGACTTTCACTGATGCAGAGGAACGAGAGAAGTGGGGACCCTTCTCCTTTCATACACAAAGGCAAAGTAAAAAAACTGAAAGAATTATGGATGCTGGAAATCAGAAACAAAACAGAAATTGCTGGAGAAACTCAGCAGGTCTGGCAGCATCTATGGAGAGGAAGCAGAATTAATGTTTCAGGCCCATTGAGACTTTATCAAAAACTCTACTAAATTTGTCAGATAAGATCTCCCCTTCAGGAAGCAACGCTGAGTCTGCTTAATGAGAAGATGATTTTTCAGATACTCTGCTGTCACTTCCTTTATGATTGATTCCACTAATTTTCCAACAATGGATGCTCGGCAAATCGGACTATAATTACCCATGTTTTTTGCCTCCCTCCTATTTTGAATAGCTCTCGTTTGTAGAGTGGTCTGTGAACTCTAGATTTGTGTAGTGCATTGGGTTGCCTTTTTATTTTTAACTAATTTTAATAAAAATAGGCAGCAGTTGATATAGTAAAATAGCAATAATATTGTTGAAGTTTATTAAGTAAAACATGATACAGTTGCTAGATGCAAAGATTAAAAGTAGACATAGATAACAGATGATGGTAAGATCAGTCTGTTGTTGTTACAGGTTTGTTTCTTACTTGAAGATTTCTCTTTCTGATATGAATGAGTTAAAAGCTTGACATCAGTATTTGGCAGTGGTGATGGCTTCTGAAGTTGAATAGTTGGAGGTTTCTCCCACAAGTGACTGAGCAGAACAGGTTCTTTGATGGGTGAGGACTCCTTTATTTTCTTTTCTGTGGTGTTGCATGTTGTCACTTGGTAGCCTTGTTGAGTCCTGCTGTCCTCCAGCTAGGTTGCCATCCTTCAGAGATGATACAGTGGCAGAAAGCGTGTCATATATTCCAAAAGGAATTAACTGCACACATCTGCTTCACTTACTCCATATGGTAAAATGTGACAAATTTCTGCAGATTTTTAGCATGGGGAGATGAGAAGAACAGAGAAATTGCACTGAGTATTAAGTTTGGATAGCGCAATTCACAAATGACTTTGCAATCTAATCATGAGATTAATATTTCCGATGTTCAGGTCCAACGTCTTAATCTTCAGCTCTGGCTGACAAAACCCAAACAGGTACTGCACGGCCAATAGAATATCTGCAAGTTCCCTATCACTTATCAGGACATTTTGAATCACATATGGATAAGTCCCTTGTGTTTGTTTCATGGTTAAAAACTGAGAAGTATGTTTTAGGAAGTGAACGTCACAAGGAAGATTGGTGACTGCTTCCTATCCTAATCACCTTTGAAAAGGTGGTGATGAGTTGTTTTCTTGAATCACTGCAATCTGCATGCTGTAGGTAGATCCACAATGCCGATAGGGAGATAGTTCTGTGCAATACTAAAGGAATGGCAATATATGGTGAGTGGTTTGGAGGGAGCATTCATGTCGTGGTGTTCCTTTGTACCTGCTGTCCCCATGTATCTGCCATACTTGAGCTTATAGATAATAGAGATTGAGAGTTTGGAAGGTGCCATTGACTGGTGTTGATGTATTGATTTAATTGTGACCCTGTTCTTCCAGATACCGAACAATTAAAGACCAGACATAAGCATCAGGACCTCTCAGATGTTCTGCACACTGACTTCCTGATAATGGCACAGGAACATCTGATAGCCAATTACCCAGTGACTGAAACCGTCTGAAAATGTCTCAACTCTGAGTTATGGTCAAGGCTTTAGAGGGTTCTGGCTTATTTGCCTTATAACCAGTCAGATGTTAGAACCTGCTCCATCACCTGGCCCCCATAAAATGGACCCCAATCACTAACTTGATGCCCACCAATCCCCTCCACATGGAAAGCCAATTGTGCCCCTTCCCCTGACATCTGACCCACCTAATCCCTCCACCTACCTGCCCGTTATTTGTAGCACCCCTCCCACTGCTGCCGTATCTCACTCCCAAATGATACCCTACTCTTCACCTGATACCCTATTCCCTGATTCAGACACTTGGCCCCCAAACCCCTCATCCACCTTTCACTCTAACCCCTTACTCACCTTCCACCCTATCACCTTACCCACTCATTTAATGTCCTATTTCATACCCTACCTCGAAACCCATCTGGCACCACATTCCCTTACCAACCTGGTATCCTACCTCTAACCCAGCTACCACTTTACCCCTTACCCACCAGACACAGCCTATCCCTCTACCTTATATATGTACAGCATTTTGGTAACTTTTAGGAGCAGTAAACATTTTACAGAATGGAGTGGAGTAGCTACTGCCACCAAAACGAGACATGCCTGGGCCTCCAAAGCTGATGCTATACTGACTGGGATTTCCTATGATAGGGCCAGCAAGTTCCGGCCAGTCTCAGAAACAGTCTCAAATCGCTCTGGACAGTGTAAGTGGACAATCGTCACAGGTCAACTCTATTCCTTTGGGAATTAGACTTTCCAGGCCTACGTTTTTAATATTTCTAAAAGCAGTAAAACCGATGCTCTTTAAACAGAGATAGTGATATGGCCATAAGTTAACAACCTCCATCAGACAAACTGCCTGTGGCGAATCAAACAACTCCTCCCAATGATTCAATGATCACTGAGCCTATGCTCCAAATTGGAGCCCAGATACAATGTTGGCCCAATAACTTAGGAAGAATTGGAGGATATTCAGCTCTTCAAATGCAATCAGTTATTGATTGGATTGTGGCTACTACGCATTCCTCATTAAGCTGCACAATTCTGTTCAAAGATTGGCCTGGTCAGTGCCCATCAATTTTACCCCAGTCTCCTCAATAATTTGTAATGATCAGGGGCAGGCGAATGTTTGTTTTTATTTGTTTGATTCCAAATCCAAAAGTTGTGGTGGTCTAAAAGTTTCACTTTGTTCAATTTTTGTTCAAATGTTCCCTACTGTAGTGATTGGAACCTGGTGGCTCTTACGAGATCCTTGATTGGGGTTGTTAATGTGAGCCAATCAGGAAGCCCTGGCTGACCAATATAATCAGGGGATTCCCCTTCACTGTTTTGATCACACAGCATTGCCCTTTGATGTGAAGGGCACTGCTTGTCGCAGGCCACTCGGGTGTTTTCCTATTTTCCTGGTGGTGGAAATTAAATAAAGATTTGTGCACTTTGTGTCTCTCACTGTGTCTCACACCTGCACACACACACCATGGGTGCTGGGGAAAAATAAGCACTATCGCAGTTAGGCGGTAGTGTGGGGGTTTTAAAAAAATATATATAAACAGGAGAATTGCCCTTTGATGTGAAGGGCACTGCTTGTCACTGGCCACTCGGGTGTTTTCCTAAAAAAAATATAATCAGGGGATTTTAAGCACTACCGCAGTTAGGCGGTAGTGTAAAAGAAAGGAGAAAAAAAAGCTTTAACAAAAAAAAGAAAGAAAGAGAAAAAATATAACCAGGAGACTTTTGATGTGAAGGGCACTGTTTAAAAAAAAAGAAAGAAAAAGAAAAAGAAAGAAAAAAAAATAATCAGGGGATTTAGGATCTTTGGAGTTCCTGAGAATCTCCTCAGTTCAGGGACTGACTCTGAGCTGGCTGGTCACAGCCAGGGTACTATACACAAGGAAATAAAGAGTGACTGGGTGGCGGGATACCGGCCTCTGTGCAGTTAACTCATCTACACAAAGGAAGCTGTAACGGTGTGAGGAAATCAAAGAACTGGTAGAGATGTGAAACATACGAAAACAGAAATTACTGTAGAAACTCAGCAGGTCTGGCAGCATCTGTGGAGAGAAAGTAGTGTTAACGTTTCAGATCTAGTGACCCTTCTTCAGAACATAGTGAAATATTAACTGTTTCCCTCTCCGCAGATGCTGCTAGACCTGCTGAGTTTCTCCAGTACTTTCAGTCTGTGTGTGAAGCAGTTATTACATTTCAGAGGTATGGAACTTATGGTTTCAGAAATGTAAAACTGCTCACCACAGGAGTGGGGAACATCTTGTGAGCTACAGAACTTCTTGCCTCTAATTTGAGGAAATCACCTTTAAACAGGGTGAGCTCGGTCACTTTCATGCCCTCAGTCTTTGCCACCCCCAGCAACCTACAGAAACCCAAGGCTAGTGGCATCAACGTTAAGCAAATAACTGATTTTAAATCACGGTGTTGGTGTCCCAAGGCACTTCCTGAGTAATGAAGTATTTTTGAAATCTGGTGCTTGCTGTAGTATAGGAACAGTGGCTGCTTACTTACGCACAGTGAGATCCCACAAGCCGCAACAAGGCAATGACCAAAGCATCTCTCTTAATGATGTGGTTTGAAGGATAGCTGTTGACCAGTGCTCCAGGGAGTATTCCCCTGAGCATTTTCAAGTTAGTGGCTGCAGGATTCTTTCCAAGTACTTGATGGGACAAACTGAGCCTTGGTTGAACATCTCACCTGAGAGAGAAAGCTTCACCAGCCAAGCACTGTCCTAGTACTGCCCTGGCATTGTGACTATCATTCATCTTATCTCCCTCCCTGTCTTTTCAATCTTGCTGACATCCTGCAATGCTGGCCCTTAAATTGCAAAAAATAATGAACTCAGCAATGGAATTGGATAAGTTGGAAAGAGAGAAAGGTTGGGGGGAAGTGAGCAAAAACCAGGGAGCTTGGGGCTGTTTGGACAGCTCTCTTGATGGGCCGGTACAGGCATGATGGGCTGCCTAGCCTCGTTCTGTACTGTGCAATTCTCTGAGACTGAGGCTGGATGCTGTACAGACCCTTGTGGAGTTTTCTGTTTTAGTTCCGGACATGGAAGGCATGTGAATCAATGAAGCCTCTTGCCAATTGCTGCTCTCTTGTGGCAGACTCAGTTCGAGCAGAAAGCAGGAAAGCAAACAAACTGCATCGTCTTGCAATTTTCCACTCTCCCCTTGAAATAAGGAATGTCTAGATTTATTACCACAATGCATTGGATGAGACATTCTGTGTGTAAGACCATAAGACCATAAGACATAGGAGTGGAAGTAAGGCCATTCGGCCCGTCGAGTCCACTCTGCCATTCAATCGTGGCTGATGGGCATTTCAACTCCACTTACCCGCATTCTCCCCGTGGCCCTTAATTCCTCGAGACATTAAGAATCTATCAATTGTGTATGTCTTTGCCTGAATCTTGATTTTGACAAAGAGTTAGAGGAAGGGGCAGTGTATATTCTCTAAACATAGCCCATCCCTCCAACCTGGTGTGCATTCTCTCAAGGAACACTAATCTTCGAAAGTGGAGAAGATATGTCTTCCCCTGTCTGCTATTTGACATTCACTGAGCTGAGGGGTGGAGGGAGGGTGGGGATGGGGGGAAAATGGACAGGATAAAAGTTCTAATTCCAGGCTGCCCCTGTCTTTGTAAAATTCTTTCATGGAAGACAAGTGAGTAAGAAAAAAAAGCCAAGGGCCTCTCTCCTTTCTGCAACTCCCTTCGTGCCCTTGTGACAGGCTGAATCTTGAGGGCTGTGTGACGCCCTTGATCAGGTCAGCATGTCACTGAGCTGGTATGTGTTTGGGTGAGCGTGTGAGATCATACAGTGAATAGGGAGGATGGATATCTCTGTACCTCATTGAATAGACCTCCAGTGCTGCAGAAAATCAAACTGACAGGACAAAGGCTAAATGCTTGACAACAGCGAATTTAATACGAACCCAGGCATGTCCTTTAACCTTTTCTGATGCAGTTGCAACATTCCAGTGCAATGTCAAAAAGATACCAAATTGGGAAGTTTCCTCTTGCCCTTGGCATATAAGTTGGACACGTGAGCGTATTCACCAATGTTTTATTTTATGTAAAATTCAGTATTCATTTGAATGGCTATTGACTGCGAACACATAAGTTGAAGATGGATTACTTTTTCAGTGTCTTGTCTCTATCTTTCTCCAAGATACAACCCACACTCTGTGTTCATCTCCCAAGCAGGCAATTGTTCTGAGGAAGAATCATATCGGACTTGAAATGTTGATTCTGTTTTTCTTTAGATTACATTACATTACAGTGTGGAAACAGGCCCTTCGGCCCAAAAAGTCCACACTGACCCGCCAAAGCGTAACCCACCCATACCCCTACATTTACCCCTTACCTAACACTATGCGCAATTTAGCATGGCCAATTCACCTAACCTGCACATCTTTGGACTGTGGGAGGAAACCGGAGCACCCAGAGGAACCCCACGCAGACAGGGGGAGAACATGCAAACTCCACACAGACAGTCGCCTTAGGTGGGAAATGAACCCAGGTCTCTGGCGCTGTGAGGCAGCAGTGCTAACCACTGTGTCACTGTGCCACCCACTCTCTCCCTGATGCTGTCAGACTTGCTGAGTTTCCCCACCACTTTCTGTTTTTATTTTATTTCTGATCTCCAACATTGTGCTTTTATCATCTTCTTGCCCTCCACTGTCTCAAGTGAGATGTTCTTTGTCTTAGTTAGCATCAGGATTCGAGCAACACATCCGTTATTGCTTATTGTCGATGGGGATTGTTTTCAGTTGTCCTGATGACAGATTGGAACCCCAAACCTCTTATGGACATATTTAGCTTTTAATTCTGACTCCTGATTTTTAAAAAAGGGATGATTACAGTTAAGCCTGACTGAGGGTGTCAATTCAGTGAGTGTCTGGCTGAGTCCTGGGTGGACCAATGGAATCTCACAGCCGTACAGAATCAGAGAAATGTCAAACCGAAGGACTAGCGAGGAAGTGAAAATGAGTAGCTGATCACCCACTGCCTTCTCAACAAGAAGCTAGCTCCTGTGAACATGTCTGTGTTTTACCCTTCCAGGGTTTATAAAGGGTAGGGGATCAAAACCAACTTTTATTTATTTACTCGTGGGGCATGGGTATTGCTGACTTCCCAGGAGCTTAACAATTTTGGGGTATTCTGTCCGGAACTGTAACAAATTGGGGAATTTCACCTGAGAGTTGATCATTTCTTGCCCATCCTGAGTTGCCCTAGTCTGTGTGTTGGTGATCTGACTCACCGATGTGGACAAAGGCACTGTGCAGGTCACTGTTTGAAACCAGTCATTAAACATCCCGTCACTGCAGGCCAGATGAATTGGCCATGCTAAATTGCCCACATGTTAGGTGCATTAGTCAGAGTGAGATGGGTCTGGGTGGGTTACTCTTTGGCGAGTCGGTGTGGATTGTTGGGCCGAAGGGCCTGTTTCCACACTGTAGGGAAACAAATCTAATCTAATCTAATCAAAAGAGTTAATAACACTCTTGCATTCTCACTGGTGTCAGCCAGACGCCGTTGAAAGGAACTCGGTCAATGTGGGAAGTGAAGGATCCTGAAATTGACTGTCCAACCATTGTCCTCAGCACAACTGACATCATCCACAAAGTAACAGCCATAACATTCTACTATCTGTTCTTCACAAACAACTCAGTGACCGATTTGCTTTTTTTTAAACTTGTTTTTTGGATTCATCTCTGCTCCTAATCTGTGTGAATGTTTGTTGCTTTATTATTTCTTCTTATATTGAGGAACGAATAAACTCTCTCTTTTTGTAATTCAAGAAAGCCTGTTAGATTAGGTTCTTTTTAAAACATTATTTCATTGGGTCTGGATAAAGGGAAGGGATAACTTTTTAATTAACCTTATCAGTGTGATCACTTTGGGGGAAAGGGTGAACAAAACAGGGGAGCCACTTCATCCTCCTTTATCCAGGAGCTCAAACAGTTTGGGGTATTCTGTCTCAAATTGTAACAAATTGGAGAATTTCACCTGCAGAACTGGTCATAACTGGTTGGTTTGTGAAGCCACATTAATCCTTGTTTATTAACCTTTGGTTTTCAAAATGCCTTTTTGAAATACAGATACAATGTGCAGTCTGGTCACCCTGTGTTTGGAAGGATCTTACTAAACTGGAGAGGGTTCAGAAAAGATTTACCAGGAAGTTGCTGGGTTTGAAATACAAAAATGAACTAGATAGACTGGAAATTTTTTCACAGGAGTGTAAGAGATTGAGGTTTATAAAGTTAAGAGAGTTAATCGATAAGGGAGAATGACAATGGTCTTTTCCTGAAGGTGAGGGAGTTCAAATCTACGGGGCATATTCTTAAGGAGACAGGGAAAAGATTTAAAAAGGACATGATGGGCAATTTGTATTTACACAGACAATGATTCATGTGTGGAATGAACTGCCAGAGAAAGTGGTAGATGCAGCTACAGTTACAACTTTTAAAAGACATTTGGATAAGTTCATGAATAGGAAAAATTTGGCCAGATGTGGGCCAGGAGTAGGCAGGAGGGACTAGTTTAGTTTGGGAACATGGTCAGCATGGATTAGTTGGACCGAAGGGTCTGTTTCTGTGCTGCTGGACTCTAAGATTGTATAGTTCCCCTTTATCCACACTACCAGCTTTATCGTCCTAAAACTCTAATAAAACTGGAAAGCAAGATTTCTCTTTTGTAAACTCAGGTTCATTTGTTCGAATCTTACAATTCTTTTCATGATAACTGATGTCAGCCCCCCCCATGCCTGTTTCTTTCTTTGTACTTCTTTGAAGATAAGTTCTACATTTCCTAACTTTCAAACTGCTCGGAATCTACAGAAGCTGGGAAAATCATAGCCAGTGCATCAACAATCCCTGCAGCTCCATAAACCTAGACAAACAAGTCCTGGAGACTTGTCAGATTTTAATCTCTTGACATTCGTCCAGTACCTCTTCTCTGTGAATATTAATTATCTTAATTCTTAACCAATTGTCATTACTCTTACTATTTATTAGGTTAGCCACTATTATGGTGTGTAACTTAGTCTTATTTTGTGAAGACAGACACAAAATTTTTGCTCAATACCTGTGCATTTCCTTAATCCCTAAGATGCTTAATTCTTTATTTCCAAAGAACCAACATTCACTTTAGCTTCTCTCTTCCTTTTTGTACATGCTTGTAAAAGCTCTTACAATTTATTTTATACTCCTGACCATGAGAACTAAAAACAATTGCTGTAAAACCCATCTGGTTGAGTTACAGAATGAAATCTCCATCCTTACCTGATCTGCCCTACATATGACTCCAGACTGCCCAGTGCAATTGTGTAACAATGTGAAGACCAATTAGGGATAGTCAAAAGAATGTCAGCTTCTTCAGTAATATCCATGTCTCAAGTTTATGATTCTTGATTATAATTAAAATATGTTTTTTCAGATTTAATGTATGATTCACATATATTATGATACATATATATTATGTCATGAAAGTGTTTTACAATTCATCTTCCAGACTACTTTTGCCTATTTAATTGGCCCAGTCTATATGAGGACTCAAGTGTTGAATAACCATTATGTTGTCTTTACTGCAAGCTTTAATACTTTCTAAAGTACAACTACTGTGGATGGGTGGGGTAAAGGTGGTAAGTGCAATAACCTACTTAGAAACTATTCCCAAAACCTTGAGAATGTGAATCTACATCCTAATTTTCTGAGTCCTTTCTCACTAATCTCTCTATATCATCCTTGACCATCTGCACTGCCCCTCCTCCTTCTCTATTCCGCCTATCTTTTTGAAATGTTGTATATCCTTGAACATTTATTTCCCAACGTTCACCACCCTGCAATCATGTCTCTGTAGTACCAATAGATCAAAAGCATTTATCTCTATTTGTGCAACGGGTTGATCTATCTTAATATAGGTGTCCCACTTTCAGAGAAAGTGACTTCAATTTTATATTGTACATTGTGTTGGACATGTCAACCTGTTTCCTGAATTGGCACATCTTTATCATATTTGACTACTGGGCAGATGTTGCCTGTTGACTTTCGTTGCAATGAGTGAATGTTGAGTTTGATCAGTGTGCTATGAATGATTTGCTTCAGTGTCTGGAAATGGTTTGATGTAACACAGATGCTTTAACATCAGTGAGTTTTTGCATGCTTCAAAAAGTCTGTTTCTGTCAACTTAGACTTAAAACAGACCCTGGAAAATCATATCATCACAGACAGCGATTCCATTGTCTCCATTTACTCACAAGCGATTTGAGGGTTCATACTTGATTGGTTTCGGATCACTTTTTGGAGAAACTGATCTATCTATTGTTTTCTTTCCTGAAAGACGGTTTACACCCTAATCAAATTTGACAGAATTATCATTCCGACTTAGCCTTAATAGAAAATAATTCAATCATTTGATTCTACGGCAATCAAATTATAAAATAAGATTGCAACACTTTGAAAATGCATTCTGGGGAAGGAGTGGGGCGTCGAGTAGGAGTAGCACTTGTACATGATTAGAAAGTTCTGGTTTCAATCTCACTAATGGCAAGGCTGAGCTTCAGTGCAGTACCAAGGGTGTGCTGCATTGAGGACACTACACTGTTCAGATAAGGCATTAACTGAGGACAACTCTTGCTAAAATGAATACTGAGTGTCTGCAATATTCATGGTGTAGTTGAGGGAGGGTGTGAGATTGCGTGTGTGCGTGTGAGTGTGCGTGAGTGTGCGTGTGTTGTGTCTGTGAGTATGTGTGTGTGTATGAGAGTGTGCGTGAGTGTGTGTGTACATGTGTGTGACTGCGTGTGTGTGTATGTGTGTGTGTAAGTGTATGTCTGTGTGTGTGTGTGTGTGTGTATGTGTGTGTGAGTATGTGTGTGAATGAGAGTGTGTGTGTAAGTGCATGTGTGTGTGAGTATGTGTGTGTATGAGAGTGTGTGTATCTGTGTGTGTAAGTGTGAGTATGTGTGTGTGTATGTGTGTGTATGAGAGTGTGTGTGTGTCATTGATCAGGGAAGATGGGGAGATCTGTCTGACGTTCAGTGGAATGTTGCTGTGTCAGTGTGAAATGAGGCTCTGGCTGTCTAGACAGATGATTAATTAAAGGTTATACAACTTAATGATGTGTACTCCCTTTAACAGTTCCAAAAATTGGGTAAAGGGAAATGGTTGCTGATGATACCAGTAACAAAAATGTAGGAAACAATTTAAAACTTAAACACATTTTGTTAATAATTGCTGGATTGCTTTCTGCTCATTGAATATTGCTGAGTATGAAGATTACAAATTTCATCTGAAACATTCTGGAAAATGCACCAGATTAAAGAATGTGTTCTCTACAGGAGGAGATCTCAGGCAGCAAGAAGACACATGGTGTTTTAATGAATGGGGTATAAACTCTGTCTGCTGTTGCCTGTCACACACTCACAATGTGTGAAGATACCTCAGGTGTGCAAGGGCTTAAATAATCTGCCTTGGAAATGTTAAAAATGTTTATTTTTTGATGAAGTCAAAAATCATATGACACCGGGTCCTCGTGCAACAGGGTTTATTTGAACCAGCAAGGTTTCAGAAGCCCTCCACCCTGCACTCCTTCCTCAGGCAGCTAGTGAGAACACAGCAGACACAGAATTTATGAGTAAAAGATCAAAGGGTCAGACAACTTATGCGAATGTATTGAACAAATCTAGATTAGATTAGATTAGATTAGATTAGATTAGATTAATCTAGAAGACTATAAAGTCTGTAATCAGTTAGAATAGAGGTGCAGGTTTCGATTGATTAATATGTAAATTCCAGAATTTCTTTCAAGTCACTGCCCCAAGATAACTTTAGGTTTAAACAGAATAAGGGTGACACCTCAGGTCAGATGCTGCATTTTAAATGTGAGGCCATGTTTCAAGTCTGTTTGTAAGGGGTGTCGATCTTCTCGTTTGTATATGAAAACCATGAGGACACAATGATATGGCACCATCTGAAAAAGAACAAGGAGATCCCATGTTCCCTGTGCCTTAGCTAGTGGAAGAACACAGCAAGGCAGGCAGCATCAGGAGGGACAGGCAGGAGGCTGGAGGAACACAGCAAGGCAGGCAGCATCAGGAGGGACAGGCAGGTGGCTGGAGGAGCACAGCCAGCCAGGCAGCATCAGGAGGGACAGGCAGGAGGCTGGAGGAACACAGCAAGCCAGGCAGGATCAGGAGGGACAGGCAGGAGGCTGGAGGAACACAGCAAGGCAGGCAGCATCAGGAGGGACAGGCAGGTGGCTGGAGGAGCACAGCAAGCCAGGCAGCATCAGGAGGGACAGGCAGGAGGCTGGAGGAACACAGCAAGCCAGGCAGGATCAGGAGGGACAGGCAGGAGGCTGGAGGAACACAGCAAGCCAGGCAGCATCAGGAGGGACAGGCAGGAGGCTGGAGGAACACAGCAAGGCAGGCAGCATCAGGAGGGACAGGCAGGTGGCTGGAGGAGCACAGCAAGCCAGGCAGCATCAGGAGGGACAGGCAGGAGGCTGGAGGAACACAGCAAGCCAGGCAGGATCAGGAGGGACAGGCAGGAGGCTGGAGGAACACAGCAAGCCAGGCAGCATCAGGAGGGACAGGCAGGAGGCTGGAGGAGCACAGCAAGCCAGGCAGCATCAGGAGGGACAGGCAGGAGGCTGGAGGAACACAGCAAGCCAGGCAGGATCAGGAGGGACAGGCAGGAGGCTGGAGGAACACAGCAAGCACAAACACAGAATTGTTTAACTTTTTAAAGTTTTACTTTTATTCATTATCATCCTCAGGATTGATTTCCTCTCCGTATCAATGGTTTACTAGGCCATTTAAAAGACAACCACATTGCTGTGGGTCTGAATGCACATGGAGGCCAGACCAGGTAAGGATGGCAGAATTCCTTCCCTGAAGGACATCAGGGACTGAGATGGATTTTCATAACAATCCTGTCATTTATGATCACCGTTTCTGAGATTAGCTTTTGTAGTGACTGTAATGAGGTCAGCCAGCTAAACCTCAGAATATCAGTTCTTTGGCTGGGGCTGTTAACCTGGTCCAATCAGCTGACAGGATTGTGAGAGGTTCGGTTCACTCTGAGAGCTGGCTCAATATGAAAGACTCTCCATAAGTGAAGAAGAGGTGACTTGGTGACGGGATACCAGCCTCTGTGGAGTTAGGTCAGTGCTGATGAGAGAAAAACACACTCCTGAAAAAATTCACTCACGGCAGTTGTCTTTGAGTCAGGGTAAACGCTTGTGCCGGAGGAGAAAGTGAGGTCTGCAGATGCTGGAGATCAGAGCTGAAAATGTGTTGCTAGAAAAGCGCAGCAGGTCAGGCAGCATCCAAGGAGTAGGAGAGTCGATGTTTCGGGCATGAGCCCGTCTTCCTGAAGAAACGTCGACTCTCCTGCTCCTTGGATGCTGCCTGACCTGCTGCGCTTTTCCAGCAACACATTTTCAGCGAAACGCTTATGTCATCATGCTGTTATTTGGGAAGCTTGATCCATTCAATCCTACCATCAAAGACTGGGGCCAGAATGTGGACAGAATGTGTTAGCTTTTTTCTGGGCAAATGACATTGGGACGGATGAAAAACAATGAGTAATCCTCCTGACAGCTTATGGATCCACAGCTTTTTCGGTTATTAGGAGCCTAACTTTCCTTGAGGAAGCACCTACTAAAACTTTTCAAGAGCTGACATATTTAGTTAAGGAATATTATGACCCCACGTCTCCTCTAATTCTGAGACACTGTGAGTTTAACTTAGCAATTTGGAACCAGGAGAATCCATATCAGGATTTTTGACTGGGTTAAGAATCATGTGACTTTGGTTTAACCCTTAATGAGATGCTGAGAAAACTGTATAGTGTGTGGGAGTAAGGATATAACCATCCTAATAGCTGAAGCCCAACTGGACTTCACATAGGCACTACAACTGCTTTATCAGTGGAAAATGTGGCAAGTGGAACATATGAGTTCCAAGGTATCTAACGCCACAATACTGCAAGACCTGCCCAATGCCATTTGCCATACAGGCAAATGTAGGGCCAGAAGTCAGAAGGCTGTCCTTTTTTCGCATTAAAAGTGTGACTATAATTCATAAGGCATTTCATTGGTTGAAAAGGGTTTTGGGACATCCTGTGGATTATAAGAATAGTCAGGTAAATGCCAGTCTTGCTATTCTGTGGAAGTTTGTATTTCCTTAAGTATAGAAGACTCAGGGCTGACCTACAGAAGTGTTTAAGGCAGGTGAAGGAGTTGATGGGGGTGGAGAGGGACGGAGAGAGAAACTATCCCCACTGTTTAACAAGGCAGTATCAGACAGAAGCTATGGCCTGGCGAACAGGATAGATTTCAGGAAGCACTCACTTCTCGACACAAAGAGTGGTGGAGATCGGGAACTCTCTCAAAAAAACATCAGAGGCTGGAGTTCAATTTAAGGTTTGGAAGTTGAGATCAGTAGATCTTTGTTAGATGCATGTTTACAAAGGGTCACAGATGCAAAATGGGCACGTGGAGCTAAGGCAATTGCAGCTTCACAGGATGACAGGAACAGCTGAAGGGGCTGAATGGTCTGCACTTTGTGATGAGTTAAATTAGATTCTCTACTGTATGGAAACAGGCCCTTCAGTCCAACAAGTCCACACCGACCCTCCAAAGAGTAACCCACCCATTCCCCTACTCTATATTTACCCCTGACTAATGCACCTAACACTATGGGCAATTTAGCATGACCAATTCACCTAAACTGCACATTTATGGACTGTGGGAGGAAACCCACACAGACGCGGGGGGAATGTACAAACTCCACACAGACGGTCACCCAAGGTGGGAATCGAATCTGGGTCCCTGGCACTGTGAGGCAGCAGTGCTAACCAATGAGTTAAAGTAAAAATTAGGGCAAAGAATCCTGATTTAAGAACAGAGAAGGTAAAGGATGTGATGAGGAAACTGGGGTTTGAAAGAGCATGGGATGTCGGCTCACAAACACCATGACACAGCACAGCACACAACAAAGCCTTTAATGTTCCCTTCAAGCCAGCCAACTCCATGGAACCCTTCACACCATTCTCCTTCTCCTTTACAGTGTTGTCGCTCTGGAAGTTACAAGGCAATAAAAGACACTTGGACGTCTTATTAAGCCAGCCATGTTTCAAGCACCAAATCAAGGCACAGCTCAGAGGAAACCTCATTATTATTTAATCGATGGGCAAATGTTAGCAACAGTTAAAGAAATGAAGTGCCAAATGAAAAATACCATTCAAAACAAGAAGGTGTGAAATAGTTGTGAATATTTGTACTTAACACTCAATGACTTGTGATTAGCTTCGGGGATCAGTTTCTAGAATTCCTTGAGTCTGTTGGGAATGTGTGGAATGCTGCTGTCACCTCAGCCAATATTTGATTTAGATTCAGGGATAGACACAAGCTAGCTATCTGTTCCAAACAAACGCCAGGACACAGGCTGTAAATTGACACCTGCCTCCACTTTGCCATCAACATTCCAAAGTGTGCAAAGTAGCAATGCAACGGCTATCCTAACAATGAGGCACTTATGCAGTTAATTCACTGAAAAACCCACCTCCACAAAAGTAAATGGCTTTCAGTTCTGAGATTTCGACAACCTATGTTGAAATTTAGGTAAAGCCAAGATCAGTCTGGCTATTTGGCAACACTCACACCTCCAAATCACTGGACAACTATCTAGATCATGGACATATACGGGATGGGATTTGTTCATATTGCACTGCTGCTCATGATGTCTATGTTAAGGACACCAGAGGCACCAATACACAAACATCTGTCTCCTAATCCGAATTGCTACGCTGTTCTGGTACTGAGGCAATGCTGCATTGTGGGAGGTGCCATACTTGCAGTAATTCATTAACTGGGATCAGGAAGATCCAACTGCATCATTCAACATCCTGACCAACACTCCTCCCTCAACCTGGAGCTCCATCTGGCCACTGTTGTTGTGAAATCCTGCTGTAAGCTGACTAAATCTTTGTTAAAATAATTCATATTCTACCTGAAGGCAGTTCAAAACTTGGCAAATGCAACAAGATGTTTCAGATGTTGTTAGGGTGCAGCTAGATCAAATGTTCAGTCACCCACGTTGAAATGAGCTCGCTGGAGTCTTGCTCACCATCAGGTGGACTTGTTGCTACCACCCTCATTTTACGGGGAGATCAATAGATCTATAGGGTTGGCTTTGTCTGGTGTGTTGATGGAAACCATTAGGTAGTCTAAAGAGAAGAGGCTGTAGTCTTAGACAAGATGTAGTTTATTGCATGATAGATTCACGTACAAGTTGCTTTGGTCTGATAGACATTGTCACAGGAATGATGAGGAGACTGAGTTGCTTAGAGCTTCTAGATCAGAGCTTCACGCCTTCCTCCATCCAAGTCCTGATAGCATCATCTGATTAGGTGGAGTTTATTATAAACTTCAGCCTTAACCCTTTCAGGACCATTACCTTATGCAACACTGAAAAGGAAGTTTTAAAGAAATAGCACAAAGGTTAGTCCTCACAACACTCTGTAAGCTTTCTCATTGCAGAAAGTTGGGTTTGGTCATTCATCTCTCAATTTCATTAATCCTACAATTTCAGACTTGCTGACAATTCACACCTAGGGCTTGTATGAATAGAAGGTGTCACAAATTAAAATATCACGCACAATGTTGAAAACCTTGTCAGTTAAACTATTTTCCTGGGCTCACTGAGAGGACAGGGGACGTCAGTGTTTGAGTATAGAGTGCTTGCTTGAATATTGTTTTAACACAGAAATTTATTAATCTCTAACACTTGAATTTCAATCCAATCCCACTTTATAACTGACAGGATGTTTTATGAACTGAGTTTGCACAGTCTCAGCCCAGTCCATGTGGATTTCAAGGCACAGCCCTAATGTACCCACATCTGACACAAATTGGAGCCAATTGGCTGTATCTCTTGAACATTAATTATGTTAGTATGAACTATTGGGAACTTTATTACTCATCCTGGTGTGTGGTATCTGTCCAGGATGAGCTTAATGCTATCAAAAACTATCATTGCATTGCATTGCGTTCCCAGCACTGACATTGCCTGCCTTAACAGTTAAAAATCACACAGAATCAGGTTATAGTCTGACAGGTTTATTTGGAAGCACTAGCTTTCAGAACGCCACTCCTTTGTCAAGTGAACCACCTTCAATCCCGCAAGTCCACACCGACCTTCCAAAGAGTATCCCACCCAGACCCGTTCCCCTACACGTACTCCTGACTAATGCACCTAACCTACACATCCCTGAACACTATGGGCAAGTTAGCATGGCCAGTGCACCTAACCTGCACATCTTTGGATTATGGGCAGAAACCGGAGAACCCAGACTGAGAGAGAATGTGCAAACTCCACATAGACAGTTGCCTGAACTGAAGTTGAGTAAAAAATGAGGTCTGCAGATGCTGGAGATCACAGCTGCAAATGTGTTGCTGGTCAAAGCACAGCAGGCCAGGCAGCATCTCAGGAATAGAGAATTCGACGTTTCGAGCATAAGCCCTTCATCAGGAATAAGAGAGAGAGAGCCAAGCAGGCTAAGATAAAAGGTAGGGAGTAGGGACTAGGGGGAGGGGCGATGGAGGTGGGATAGGTGGAAGGAGGTCAAGGTGAGGGTGATAGGCCGGAGTGGGGTGGGGGCGGAGAGGTCAGGAAGAGGATTGCAGGTTAGTTGAACCTGGCCCCCGGTACTGTGAGGCAACAGTGCTAACCACTGAGCCCACTGTGCCGCCCATGCCACTGTGACTACAGATTATAACCAAAGCTGGCTATCCCATCTTTGAAGAAGGCATTTTGTATGCTTTCCTTTATTTGTCAGAGTGCTGAGTACAGGAGTCGGGAGGTCATTTGCAGCTGTACAGGATGTTGGTTAGGTTGCTTTTGGAATATGGTGTGCAATTTTGGTCTCATTCCTGTGGAAGGATGTTATGAAACTTGTAAGAATTCAGAAAAGATTTACAAGGATGTTGCCAGGGTTGGGGCTGTTTTCTCTGGAGCGTCGGAGGTTGAGGGGTGACCTTATAGAGGTTTATAAAATCATGAGGGGCATGGATAGGGTAAATTGACAAGGTCTTTTTCCTGAGGTAGGGGAGTCCTGAACTAGAGGACATAGGTTTAGGGTGAGAGGGAAAAGATATAAAAGAGACCTAAGGAGCAACTTTTTCACACAGAGGGTGGTACGTGTGTGGAATGAGCTGCCGGAGGAACTGGTGAAGGCTGGTACAATTGCAACATTTAAAAGGCATCTGGATGGGTATATGAATAGGAAGGGTTTGGAGGGTTATGGGTCATTGGCTGGCAAATGGAACTAGATTCGGTTGGAATATCTGGTCAACATGGATGAGTTGGACCGAGGGGTGTGTTTTCGTGCTGTCCATCTCTATGACTCTATAACCATCTGGTTCAGTCTGAAACCAGTCAGACTCCAGACTCTACATTCTTGTAACTTGTTGCAGACTCTGTTTGGCAAACCTCATTTTCCTTACTCTGTAATCTGTATTTGTGTTTGCAGAAGTCAGAACTTATGTTATTATTTTACTGTGTTAAAGTGTAAAATTTTAAAATGTAAACCTGAAATGTTGAATTTAAATTTAAACAGGCTAACCTCTTTCTCCAATAAACCTCAGAAAACCTGTTTAGGATTTTTAAAAGTCACATTGTGTAAACAGTTAATTACTCATTACTTTTGTGAGTATATTCAAAATAGAAAGAAAACCTGCTGTCCATAAAGAAGAAGATGATAAAGAGGGGAACTTCTTTATCCTCACACGATCATAAAACATGACACAGGGTATTCTCCTGCATGGAGTGGTTAGTTTTTGTAACATAATGATATGTAATAGTTTAATATCAAAATAATAATTTGTCATCATTGTCTGTCAATATCAACTCATATTCCAATCACTAAAAATATTCCTGAATAACTCTGCTTTGAGTTTCCTCCTAACACTGCACGGGATAAAGCAAAAGAAGTAGACTCCTTTGACTGACCACGCTCTGTGCGCTGAAGATAGCTGCTATGCTAAAGTGTGTTTCAAAATGACACCTTCCATGCTCCTGGCCATTGG
The DNA here is from genome assembly GCF_020745735.1 of Hemiscyllium ocellatum. Taxonomy (NCBI): domain Eukaryota; kingdom Metazoa; phylum Chordata; class Chondrichthyes; order Orectolobiformes; family Hemiscylliidae; genus Hemiscyllium; species Hemiscyllium ocellatum. The sequence goes on along the minus strand of NC_083439.1, from coordinate 5,937,604 downwards.
TTTAGCCACGGAAAAAAGCTAATTTTCTCTCTCATGCAAATAGCTTTGCTCAGGTACATACGAAAGTAATGAGTAATTAATTGTTCACATGATGTGATTTTTTTAAAAAAATATAAACAGGTTTTCTGGGGTTTATAAAACAGAAGTGATTCTTCTCCAAATAAGAGGGTCATTCTAATGTTGCTGCCCTTTCCAAGTTCAGATTAGGATACAGATATTTATTGCAATCCAAGATGGCAGCAGGGTAGGACACCTGAGCCAGAGCTTCTCCGTTCCACCTGTTTCTTTTTCTTTTTTCTCTTCTAAAACTTTTTCTTTTTACCTCCCATCTTCGGGTGGCACCAGCAATGTCTGGGATGAAAGCCAGCCCAGACATCTGGCCTCATTGTGGACTCAAGCTCCCAGCCTGACTGTGGACTCGAACGCCCAGCCTGAGTATGGACTCAAACACCCGGGCCTGTGCATGGACCTGAACTCCCGGCTTAAGTGTGGACTTGAGTTCCCAGCCTGAGCGTGGACTCGAACGCCCGGCCTGAGTGTGGACTCGAACGCCTGAGCTTGAATTCAAACCCCCAGCCTCAATGTGGACTCAAACGCCCGGCCTGAGTATGGACTCAAATGCCCAGCCTGTGCGTGGACCCGAACTCCCAGCCTGAGTGTGGACCCGAACTCCCGGCCTCAGCATGGACCCGAACTCCTGGCCTCAGCGCAGACCCAAACTCCCGGTGTCAGCGAGGACTCGAATCCAAAGGCCTCAGCGTGGGCTTGAACTCCAAGCATCAGTGTGGACTCGAACTTACGGCCTGAGCAAGGACTCGAACACCCGGCCTCAGCATGGACTTGAACTCCTGGCCTCAACGTGGGCTTGAACTCCCGGCCTCTGCGTGGGCTTGAACTCCAGGCCTCAGTGTGGACTCGAACACCCGGCCTCAGCGTGGGCTTGAACTCCAGGCCTCAGTGTGGGCTTGAACTCCCAGCCTCAGCGTGGGCTTGAACTCCAGGCCTCAAGGTGAAGCCTCGCACGGTCTGGGTTGGAAGGACTGTCATTCCAAACTCTTATTTCTCTATTTTTCTAATTGATTTTGTGGACTTTTTATTTCTTTATTTTTAAATTTTTTCCCTAAGAATTTATACTTAAACTCTGTACTTAGGTGCCATAAGTGGCAACTTGTAAACTTTTCACTGTATTCATGTGAGTACATGTGATAATAATTCTAATTCTAATTCAAATTGGGAAGATCCTAAATCAATACTATACTGAGCTGTCCAGGAAGCGGCAGTACACACAATGGTGGAGTTAGCACATTGTCAGATTTTCTTTGCCTATCTGCAGAATTCCTGTTTTCATCTAGTAATTAATAGGAAATCCATCTCTTACTTCGGACAGATGTTTGAGAGCCTGCAATTTGGATCAGTATAGATTCCACATTTTAAATGAATATGACCCAAGACTGTGTTTACATTTTGGGTCTAGCCCTTAAACAAAGAAGAATGTAGTCCTCACTGACAGACACAGCCAGAGTCAAACAAATGGAAAGTCAACAGACAGAGTAAAACAGCACGCACTCCGAGATTAGCAAAACTTTCTGAAAGTAACAATACAATAAGATGTGTGCTCCCATTTGCAAACCAAGTATTGACTGTGTGTTTTTATATAATGAACTGGACTGAATATCCTTAGATGTTCAACCCTTTCCCCTACCTCCATTAATGATTTTCACTGATTTTATTTATGACAGAATTCCAGGCACTGTTCTGATGGTGTGTGACAATAATTTTTAGTCAACAACGAAGAGATAACATGTTCTTGAGGCTTTTGCAAAACATTATTAGGAAGGAATTCCCCCTTATCTTTACCTCAAATGAGTGATCCTTTACTCTGAAATGACGTCTTCTGGTTCTAGATTTTCCCCATCAAGGGGAAACAACCTCTCAGCATCTAGGCTGTGAAGTTCCCTACAGATTTCATGTGTTTCAACAAGCTTGCCTCTCATTCTTCTCCAGTCCCAGCTACTGCCCCTCTCCTCATAAAACAATCCAGCGACACCCAGGATCAACCTAGTGAACTTCTTCTTGTCTGTTGCCTGGCTTCCAGCACTTACCGTGAGATATTCCTTTCTCTTTCCCTTACTTGTGCTGCAGGAGAGTTTAAATGGCAGCTCCCAAAGCTGTGACCTTCACAGCATACTAAGCCGCTCACTCAGATAGCAGGTGGTGTGGTAACACACACAGACCAATGCTTCTTCACCCTTCTTTTGTATCTTCCTGGAAGGCCAAAGCATTCTGCAAGACGTCACTTTCTGGTGCCAGTGAGGTGGTGGTGTTTGGGGGAGGGGTGGGGTACATCAGCCCCTCCCTTAACTTTTCCTGTTTAGTTTCTGCCTCTGTTTAAAGTCTCCTCGGTGCTCTACACGGGGTGACATTCCAAAAGTCTCACTTTCCAAATGGAGACCAAATTTAAATCAGCAGTCTTTTTGCTAGCCTTAACAGACTTCTTTTAAAGAACACATTGCAGGGTTAAAACTTTAACAGTGTCAATGATACATTAAAGTCCTGATCCATCACCATGTTACCTTCACAGAACTGAAAACTGAAACCCATTTTCCCTTCACTTTTCAATCCAAATGATAATGACAATAAATCATAAGCATTCATCACACTTCAGAATTAAAATAAACTTAAGGAGGCCAAAATTGAGCTTTGATCTTCAGAGCTGATTTCATGACCACTCTATATAACTGCGACAAAACATCCCACGCTTCATCTTCCAGTGCCTCTGCTGCAGTGGTGATCTTCCTGGTCTAATAATCCAGAAGGCCTGTGTAATGTCTTGGGGTCATGAGTTTAAATCCACTCAGCTAATTGGTGGAGTTTAAATTCAATTGGAATCTGGAGTTGAATGCTTGTCTTGGTAATGGTGGTCATGAAACTACGTTGTTTAAAACAGCATTTATTCACTAATACCCTTTAGTGAAGGTCATCTGCTGTCCTGACCTGGTCTGGTTAATATACAACTCCAGGCCCGTTGCCTTCTGAAATGGTCTTAGCAAGCTACTCCATTCCAGTGCGAGGTAAGAAATGGTGGCTTTTCCAACAGTGCTTGCATCCCAGAAAAGTACACTTTTTCAGACCGTTCCAAGTGAAAGCTTCTATGCCTTACAGTAATTTCAGCCAGGTAGTTTGAGCAATAGCTGGGATCACTGTTAGACTGAGAGAGATTGCTCCAACAAAGCACCACTCTTAATATTTCACATTATAGAATGATTGGCTTACACACAACATAAAACTTCACAGCCATGAGAACCAAATCTCTGTGGCAAGGCAAAATTCCAGCAGACTTTGTTAACGTTCCAGGGGAGTTGTTTTTAATGCTCTGGTAAATCAAACATTTATATATTCCACAATAATGAGAATTCAGGTTATCTTCCAAGCTGAAAAGGTAATGCTTTAAGAGTGCTGCATCTTTTCTGTATTCTTTTCAAACTATTCAATAGTCACACTTACCTGGGTATTTTCTTGTAAGCAAGAAACACTAAGCTTGACAATTCTTTGAGTGGTTTTTGACATCAGCTCTGTTTCACTCGTTACTATTGTATTTACAAACTGCTAGTGGCCCTTATGAAGTAGCCCTTGTTATCAAAAAAGAGCAATAGAGTTCACTCCTGGATCCTGGGCCAACACCAATAAAAAGAGAGATGATTTCTAGGGCCATTTTATACGGACCTGATTGACATGAGCAATGGCGAGAATTATGGCAAGTCCTACCTCAATGATGAGAGCAATGTACTCCATCTTTCAAGCCTGTGCCAGATATCAAGATGAGTTTCTTGCTAGGCAGCAATAAGTCACCTCAAAAGAGGATTAATTGCTTGTTAACCACCTTATTGACAGCACCTCAATCATTTCCAGTTTCCTATCTTAACAAATAAGCAAGACCTTACAAATTCTCGCTGTGGGAATCCGAGCAGGTATGTAGTGAAATCAGTTCACTCTACTTCAGACCAAATTGTATCTCAGGGCATGGTCTATGCCACAAGCACCCTTTGTCCAAAGACACTGACATCCCACATCTGCCAACCGCTCACAACATCATGACACCACTCCAACATTTTTAGACAAAAATAAATCATAGGATTCAGCTCATGGTTTCTCACATCTGGAGCTGACTGTGTTCAAATTGGCTGTTGTGTTACAACAGTGAAGAAAGACTATTTACAATAAACAAACTTTGACTGGAGACTCAACATTGATTTTGATAAATATTCAACATGGGTTTTCTTGTTGAGTTAGAAGCTTTGGGTGATGACTAGTGTAGTGCCACACTATGGTAGAATTATCTGTAAAGTTCAGAAGAATAGTGAGGCGATATGTAAATACTGGCTCTTCTTTTTCTCTTTTAAACTATTTCAAAAGATCAGTATGGATAGTGTTGTATCAGTATTCAAACCTCTGCACCACTACCTCTGGATAGAAGAGAGAGTCGGGAGTAGATAGATTTTACTTGTCATTTCTACCATCTACAGCTGATGGAGTAAAAGAAAACGAGACAACATTCCTCCAGGACCAAGCTGCTACATGGATCATACACTGGGTGGATGGGAAATGATGTGCTTGATTAGTGGAGGGGGGGAGCAAAGGCATCAGTGTGGACTCCTGTGTCCTACATTTCAGGGAATAGCTTTAACCTGGAGTTGTGATGGACATTATATAAATGCAAGCCCACCATAAGAAAGCCTGTTACATGCGTCTGTTGCGCAGGACAGTGCTCTGATGTGATATGGAATACAGACATTGTGGAACTGCCTCTGGCTCTCATTGTATAACACTGAGGCATTTCAATTAATCAGTGTTCGAAAGCCCAGATGACTGGAGCTATAAAAATGTCAACATGTCTTATCTCTCCAATCTTTTTTAGAGACTAACACCAGGGTCTGTCTGTGCAGTCTGGCATTCAGATTGTAATTGGCAAAATAGGGGCTTTAATCGAGTCATTTTAAGTTAAAAGACTATTTACAATAAACAAACTTTGATTGGAGACTCAACATTGATTTTGATAAATATTCACCGTGGGTTTTCTTGTTGAGTTAGAAGCTTTGGGCTGATGGCTAGTGTAGTGCCCCACTATGTTTTTCAATAATCCATATTATTTCAACTATGACCTTATTAGAGCGGTCATTGTTCGTGTGCGATTCCACACAGCAAACTTTTCCACCAAGGAAACCTGATCTTGTCCTACACCCAAAACACCACAATTACTGCCTGTTGTTTGTTTAAAGCTTTCTGTAAAGAAAAGTCTGCAGCATTGCCTCTCAAATCATTTTTAACAGAGATTTATTATAATTGCCAAAAGTAAAAGCCAGGAATTAAACCAGTTGTACTTCTTTAGTGGAGTGTCTGGAATGAGCTGTTCGAAAGGGCGGTGGGGGGCAGCTTTTGGTCATTTGGCCTAAATTCAGATTTTTCATCGCTAATGGTCCTGCGGAGTGGCTTGGGATGCTTTTCTACAGAAATGCACTTCACAAATGTGAGTGTAAGTGTGCTGAGAATGTCTTAGTGTACTCCCACTAGATTGGAAGTCATGCAGTGCTATCCGCCACGGTCTCCCTGTGGAGGTTAGGGGCTTTACTGGAGACTGGTCCTTGACTCAATGACTGCGGGCTCATTGTGCCATGTGCCATCACCAAGGCTGGATATTCAAAACCATCTTTTAAAAGTGAGCCCTCGGTTGGTGCAACTTAACACAAGTTAATACAGAGAGAAACATTTGCTTGAGGAATTATGGTGTTGGCAATGACACATGTTATCTATTAGCTTATAAATGGGCTGGTCCTGTAATACGCAGACATTATGCCTTTTCTAAGATTAAAATCTGAAGCAAAGGCGACCTTATAATTGCTTTATCTTTGCCAAGTCCTTCAGCAAGTGATACGCCCGTCTGTGAGTCAAGGTCGTGAGTTTAACTCCTACTCCAGAGACTATAACTCATAATCCAGGCTGACCCTCCTGCTGCAGTACTGAGTGAGTGCTATATTGTTGGTGATGATGTGTTTTGGATGAAGCTTTAAACTGAAGTCACGTATGCTCTCTCTCTCTTAGATTGACATTAAAAATCATGTGTTACTTTTTGAAAGAATACCAAGGGACTGGGTCTTCCGTGATGTCCAGACTAACAGTTTTCCACCAACTAGCATCGCTGAAAGAGAAGAGAATCAAATAGAATTAGCTTTATTGTCACATGTACTCAAATGAAAAATTTATAAGTCATTTCCTACAGTGCCATCTTAGGTACAAAGGCTTCTTCTGTTACAAGAGCCTAGAAAAATAGAGAAATAAGAAGTCTAACATTGCAGAAATAAAAGTTCAGAACAACAGTCTTCCAAACCTGATCACACTGCCACCTAGACTCTGGTCTGCACTAGGCCTTGGCTCCAGACCACTCTAGGCTTCACCTTGAGGACCATGAGGCTGAGAAATTGCTCTGGAATCACCTTGAGACCAGGAGTCCACGCTGAGTCCACACTAGGCCAAGATGCTGCTATGTAGCGCTGGAAGACCACCACTGGACTCAAAATGTCAAGCCTAATTCACTCTCCACAGATGCTGCAAGATTTGTAGAATTTCTCCGGCAATTTCCTTTTTTTTCAGATTTTCAGAATCCACAGTTCTTTGTTTTATTATACCCCTAAAAGAGGTACGTATTTCACAGCTATTTGACGTGCCTTGACATGTGCAAATTGGCTGTCATGTTTTCTACATTACACCAGTGATTGATATCACAATGATGGATCCCAATCTCTGAGCAGTTACCGACATATTGAACTTTTCATTTCAACATGTGTTGTTTTTAAAGAGGGAGGCTACAGCCAAAAGTGACTGAGGGTCTGGCAGACCAATGGAATGTCACATCTGTATGGAGTCAGGGAAACTTCAAAGAGAAGGACTGAAAAGGAAGAGGTAACGAAGGGTTGATTGCTCACTCCCCTCTCAGCAGGACATTGTAGACATGTTTGTCTATTACCCTACCAGGAATATACAGAAGAAAGGGTTAAAACCTGATTTGTCAGTGTGTGATAGTGGCTTGCCATACTGGTTTGTGTGCTGCGCAGGTCCCAGTTTGAGAACAGCCATTAAGTGCCTTCACACTGCAGGTAAGGAAAGATTTTAAAAACTCTCTCCCTTTGAGTGGTCCCAGCCTGTCACCGTTGAAAGGAACCAGGAGAAAAGAAAATTAAATCAACCTTCAAAATCAAGAATCTTGAAACTGTCAAATCAACCACCTACATTAGTGCTACCTGTATCATCCACAACTGGTCACAGCCACAACATCTCACTCTCTACAAATGACTCAGAGACTGATACATATTTTGCTTTGATTTTTATCTTTATCTCACTTTCTATTCCTAATCTATTGTGTTATTATTTCTTCTCATGTTCACTAATTCTTAAACTCACTCTTCTTAACCCAAACAGGGGCAGATAAATTAGCTCCTTTTAACAGATGTTCATTTAGGGTTTGGGGTGAAATATGCCCAAGGGATCCTTGTAAAACTAATTGTGTTGTGACTAACTGAGTGGGTGGGTGAACAAAAATGCAACATGTTTATTATCATTGAAGCTAACTTTAGATTTCAAATTTTGTTCATTGAATGTAAACAGCTAACCCCTAACTTCACTCTCTGGATTACCACTCTCACCTACAGTGTGAGACAGGACTCTAGGATGGAACTTAATCAATGGTGATCCTAATGGCAGAATCAGACATTTGTGTTACTTCCAGTCTTTTGCTTTTTCCCATTTCCCACACAATTGCAATTAAGGTTTAATTCCATGTGCACAGCAGAGATACGGAATCCAGTGGTGGGGAAAACATATCAGTGGTGAACCCTTGCATTCATCAGAGGTCCCCAGTGGGCTGCAAAACAGGCTCCTCATCCATTAGGGAGATTTTACATTATGACCACAATTATTTGCCTATCACTACTCCCATTGTCATCAGCTTACTAACAGCACAAAGGAAGCATGGATTTTTTTCCTATTTCACTTGAAAGTATTTCACATTATATTTGATTCACTTTATTCATATGTGCATCATTGCACTTTACTGAGTTTAGCTCAGCTCACCTCATGATGGCAGACATTTGTGGCTACAGGGGAATTGGAACATTTCCTGCATGAGAGAAGAAACAATGCTGTGTTCTTTCCTTCATTCTGTATTGACTATGTCCCTTGGTGTGCAGTGCTGTACGTACTATATGGAACGTGGTTGAACTTGTCCTCAATTGATCCATCCTTCTATGCATCAGAAAAGAGACTACCTAAGACCATTCTCAGTCGGGAGAATTGAAATGTTGTAGGTGAACTCAAAACCCTGTGTGATGTAAGGTCCATCATTTATTTATATATGCATTGAGATTATTGTTAAAATTTGGATTCCTATATAGAGATACATAGGAGTTGGTTACTTTAGTGAAGGATTTCTTTTAGCAAAAAACTGGTCAGAATGTCCTTCTGGAACAGTGACCTATCCAATATGTGTCAAAGAGCATGTGACTGCAAATACTTTGTTTGGTGGGTAAGTATTAAAGGACATTCACTTGTTTTCAGTTCAGAATTTTTGAATATATAAATGATTTGGATGTGAATATAGGAGGTATGGTGACTAATTTTGCAGGTAACACCAAAACAGGTGGTATAGTGGACAGCGAAGAAGATTATTTCAGAGTACGACCAGACATTGATCAACTAAATCAATGGACCGAGAAGTGGCAGACAGAATTTAATTTAGATAAATGTGTTGCATTTTGGTAAGGCAAATCAGGGCAGGACTTATACTGTTAATGGTAGAGCCCTCGGGGGAGTGTTGCTGAACAAAGAGACCTAGGGGTGCAGGTTCATAGTTCTTTGAAAGTAGAGTCGCAAGTAGACAAGGTGGTGAAGAAGGCATTTGGCACGCTTGCCTTCATTGGTCAGGGCTTGGAATAAAAGAGTTAGGATGTCATGTTGGGGCTGTACAACACATTGGAGACCCTACTTTTGGGATACTGCATACAATTTAGGTTGCCCTGTTATAGGAATGATGTCGTTAAACTTGGCAGGGTTTGCAAGGATATTACCAGGACATTTGAGCTAGAGAGAGAGGGTGAATAGTTTTTCCTGAAGCATCAGAGACTGAGGGGCGACCTTATAGAGGTCTATAAAATTATGAGGGGCATGGATTGGGTGAATAGTCAAGGTTTTCCCCCCAAGGTGGGAGAGTCCAGAACTAGAGGGCATAGGTTTAAGGTGAGAGGGGAATGATTTAAAAGGGACCAAAGGGGTATCCTTTTCATGCAGAGGGTGGTGCACGTATGGAATGAGCTGTCTGAAGAGATGGTGGAGGCTGGTACAATTATAACGTTTAAAAGTATAAGTCCTGCCCTGATTTGCCTTACCAAAATGCAACACCTCACATTTATCTAAATTAAATTCCGTCTGCCACTTCTCGGTCCATTGATTTAGTTGATCAATGTCTGGTCGTACTCTGAAATAATCTTCTTTGTTGTCCACTATACCATCTGTTTTGGTGTTACCTGCAAAATTAGTAACCATACCTCCTATATTCACATCCAAATCGTTTATATATTCAAAAATTCTGAACTGAAAACAAGTGAATGTCCTTTAATACTTACCTACCAAAGTATTTGCAGTCACATGCTCTTTGACACATATTGGATAGGTCACTGTTTTAGAAGGACATTCTGACCAGTTTTTTGCTAAAAGAAATCCCTCAGTAAAGTAGCCAACTCCTATGTATCTCTATATAGGAATCCAAATTTTAACAATTTTAAAAGGTGGGTCTGTGAATAGGAAGGGTTTAAAGGATATGAGCCAACTGCTGGCAAATGGGACTAGGTCAGATTGGGATATCTGTTCAGCATGGACGAATTGGACTGAGAGGTCTGGTTTTATCCTGTTTTACTCTATGACTCTATGACTAACTTTAGTTCAGAAAAAACAGATTTATAGTTTCTAGTTTAGCTCAAAGGAGCAGTTCTAAGGGGTCAGAAACTAGAAAGTAGTTTTTCAGTGCAATTCAAGGAATAAGTTACCTCAGCAGAAATCTAGTCTGTGCAATTTCCAACCAGAATGGTTTGGTTATTAGAAACAGAGAAAGTCTAAGCACTCAGTTTTGTGGTATTCACATAACAACACGCCACAGTTCACAGTAAAGAAACTGCAGAGAGTCAGTTCATTCAAACTTAAAGATGTTGTGTAGAGATATAATTTCCCTGGACTTGAATTTCTGTAAATGAATGGTGTTGGGAAGTCAATTAAAATGCTGTTTTGCTGTGTGCTTTATGTTGTTTTCTATATCTAGATAGTTTAGCTATTTTGAGTTCAATAAGCTTCTGCTCTATGTTATAGAAAACACTGTAGTCTTGTCTATGTTTCAGTGAATGACCATGTTGCATCACCATAGTGTTTACCAGATCATAGGGGCTGCTCCCTCCTATGGTGGTGATTTAATCCAAGGACCAGCAGAACTCAGGCAAAAGAAGAGGTTGCAAAGGAGTGTCCTTCCCAGTAACCTCAAACTGTGATGGGAATTGAACCCACACTGTTAATAGTGTACTGTTGTATAAACCAACAATCCAGACAACTGAGCTAAACCCATTCCCAGTGAAAGGCTACTGCTTTGACAATTCTTTTAGAAGAAAATTTAATGGAACAATTCAGATTTCATCCTGGGACCTGCCTTGTCCATTTGAACTATTGGCTGAGACTACTGCACCTTTAAAGACTTTGCCAGCCAATCACTGAGATGGACTCAAATTTTGATAGTGTTGACCTCTAATCTAAAGATTATTTTCTTTTCTGTCAATTTTGTATCTTCATTAACTGCTCTGCTACTACCAGACCCAGGACTCCAGCTCTTCCCACTTCACTCTTCTAGGTCCCTAACTTTTGGATCAATCTTAATCTCCACCATGAACTTAAATTCTAACGGTTTTATCCCCACCCACATTTACCCTGCATTGTCCTTTTCGGTTCTGAGCCCTTTGTTCATGCTGCCAATCTCCTGCTCCCCTCTTTTTGCCACAAAGGATGCTTCCTCATGTGGGACACTCTGCTACTAGGGGTGAGAGTTTAAAGTAATGGGTCACTCCATGTAAAGCAGGGGTGAGGAAACATTTTTAGGTTTGATTTATCATTGTCACATGTACCTCAGTGAAAAGTTTGTTTTGCGTGCGATACAGCAATCATACCATACAATGGCCCCAGGGTGATCGAACAGAGCAAGGAATACTAAGTTAAAAATCACACAACACAAGGTTATAGTCCAACAGGTTTAATGGAAGCACTAGCTTTCAGAGCGATGCTCCTTCATCAGGTGGTTGTGGAGTACACAATTGAAAGACAGAATTTATAGCAAAAGTTTACAGTGTGATGTAACTGAAATTATACATTGAAAAATACCTTGATTGTTTGTTAAGTCTCTCATCTGTTAGAATGACCATGTCAGTTTCACTTCTTTCATATGTAAACCACAAAACTTTTTTTAAAAGTTGCATTCTCAGGTTAACTTTAACTTTAACAAAGGGAGTCAGGGGGCTGAGTATCCCAACAATTAAAGGGAGTCGGGGGCTGAGTATCCCAACAGTTAAAGGGAGTCAGGGGGCTGAGTTGAGTATGGTTGCCATTACAAAAGAGAAAATGCTAGAAAAGCTAAAAGGTCTAAAAATTGATAAATCTCCTGGCACTGATGGGATACATCCTAGAGTTCTGAGAGAGGTGGCTAAGGAAATAGCGGAGGCATTGGTTGAGATCTTTCAAAAGTCACTGGAATCAGGGAAAGTCCCAGATGATTGGTAGATCACTGTTGTAACCCCCTTGTGCAAGAAAGGATCAAGACAAAAGATGGAAAATTATAGGCCAATTAGCCTAACCTCGGTTGTTGGTAAAATTCTAGTATCCATCATTAAGGATGAGGTTTCTAAATTCTTGGAAGAGCAGGGTCAGATTAGAACAAGTCAACATGGATTTAGTAAGGGGAGGTCGTGCCTGACAAACCTGTTGGAATTCTTTGAAGAGGTGACAAGTAGGTTAGACCAGGGAAACCCAGTGGATATGGTCTATCTAGACTTCCAAAAGGCCTTTGATAAGGTGCCACACGGGAGGCTGCTGAGCAAGGTGAGGGCCCATGGTATTCGAGGTGAGCTACTGGGATGGATTGAGGATTGGCTGTCTGACTGAAGGCAAAGAGTTGGGATAAAAGGTTCTTTTTCGGAATGGCAGCCAGTGACAAGCGGTGTCCCGCAGGGTTCAGTGTTGGGGCTGCAGCAGTTCACGTTATATATTAATGATCTGGATGAAGGGACTGGGGGCATTCTAGTGAAGTTTGCAGATGATACGAAGTTAGGTGGACAGGCAGGTAGTACTGAGGAAGTGGGGAGGCTTCCTGAAGAAGGGCTCATGCCTGAAACGTCGATTCTCCTGCTCTTTGGATGCTGCCTGACCTGCTGCGCTTTTCCAGCAACACATTTTCAGCTGCAGAAGGATCTAGACAGTTTGGGAGAGTGGTCCAGGAAATGGCTGACTGGAATTCAACGTAAGCAAATGCGAGGTCTTGCACTTGGAAAAAAGAATGAAAGCGTAGACTACTTTCTAAACGGTGAGAAAATTCATAAAGCCAAAGTACAAAGGGATCTGGGAGTGCTAGTCAAGGATTCTCTAAAGGTAAACATGCAGGTTGAGTCCGTGATTAAGAAAGCGAATGCAATGTTGTCATTTATCTCAAGAGGGTTGGAATATAAAAGCACTGTTGTGCTACTGTGACTTTATAAAGCTCTGGTTAGACCCGATTTGGAGTACTGTGTCCAGTTTTGGTCCCCACACCTCAGGAAGGACACACTGGCACTGGAACGTGTCCAGCGGGGATTCACACAGATGATCCCTGGAATGGTCTAACATACGAGGAACGACTGAGGATCCTGGGATTGTATTCATTGGAGTTCAGAAGATTAAGGGAGATTTAATAGAAACGTACAAGATAATACATGACTTGGAAAGGGTGGACGCTAGGAAATTGTTTCCGTTAGACGAGGGGACTAGGACCCGTGGACACAGACTTAGAATTAGAGGGGGTCAATTCAGAACAGAAATGCGGAGACATTTCTTCAGCCAGAGAGTGGTGGGCCTGTGGAATTCATTGCCGCAGAGTGCAGTGGAGGCCGGGACACTAAATGTCTTCAAGGCAGAGATTGATAAATTCTTGATGTCACAAGGAATTAAGGGCTACGGGGAGAATGCGGGTAAGTGGAGTTGAAATGCCCATCAGCCATGATTGAATGGCGGAGTGGACTCGATGGGCCGAATGGCCTTACTTCCACTCCTATGTCTTATGGTCTTATGGTCTTAATTGGTGTGAGCCAGATAATGTGCTGAAGCTGTTAGCTCCCTGTGTACTGTTGTCTGTGCCAAAATGTTTAGACTGATTCTAATCTAAAAAATGAATTAACAGAATCTTACATGGATTCATGCAGTTTTTGAGCAAAGTACAATGTAACTCTGCAAGGAATACAAAGTTACGGTTGCAAGGAAAGTGCACAAAGAGAGATCAACATTAGATTTGAAACTTGAGAGGTCTGTCCAGTTGAATAGCTGATCTTGAACCTTGTTTAAACTTTTGTGTCTTCTGCCCGATGGAAGACTTTGATAAAGATTATTACCAGGGAAGGAGGGGTCTTTGATGATGCTGGCTGTCTTTCTGAGGCAGGACGAAGTGTAGACTGAGTCAATGGATGGAGAGTTGACTTGTGTGATGGTGTGGGCTGTGTTCACAACTTTCTGTAGTTTCTAACAGTCTTGGGCAGAGCAGTTGCTGTACCAAACCGTAATGCAACCAGATAGGATGCTCTCCACAGTGCATCTGTAAACATTGGTGAGGATCTTTGTTTTTCTGAGAGCTGTGAGTGTTTAGAATTCCCTTCCTGAAAAGGATCCTTGCAGAATCCTGATATATTTCAAAGGCAGAGGTAAATAGATTCTTGATGACCAAGAAGATGAAAGATTATCAGGGTGATGCAGGACTGTAGAGTTGAGGTTAAAATCCAATCAGCCGTGAGCAGACTGGAAGGGCCGAATGGCCTACAGTTATCCCTGTCAAATCATTGTTTGGGATGTTTACCCTGGGATGTGGTTTGAAGCCCTCATAGCCTGTTTTTTGTGTTTAATGTGTCCGGGAATCTTAGAGCTGGTACTGGAACAAAATAGTCATCGAGAGAGCTGCCAGGTCATTATAGAGAGCCAACTAGTTCCCTAATGCTCTTCCCAGCACAGCCTAACCCTCACTCCAATCTCAGGATTAACCCTTAATGTCTCTTGCAGTGGTCTAGCATTCCACTCACTAGTAAATATGGTTGCTCAAGGCAACTAAGGACAGGCAATAACAAATATGAGGATTTCATTGGAACCACTTGCATGGCAAGACAGGAAAGAAAAAAAAATCTGAATTTGACTTTAGGAATCATTTCCCTCTCTTGCAATTCCAGGAGATGAATCTTTTTGAAATTATCTCAACAGGGCATTATCTCATATATAGCTGGACATTAACTTCTTGAATAGAATAGTATTCAGCTTTTTATTGAGCTGACCAATCTCTTGGTGCCATTGATGCCAAAATGCTTTGACTCTACATAGCTTGAAGTTTGAGAAAGCACAGCTGTTTTCTATCGCTCTGTTTGGAGGGTTTATGTATTAAATGTATGCCATAAATGATGCTGCAGCCTATTTACTGGTAACAGAAACCATTACTGAATCCTCTATGCGCTCCACTCATTTTATCACTTATATCATTTAAAGAAATTTTCCATGGCAGATTTTCCTCTCAATTCATGTCCTGTGAAAATTCAGCATCACAAGAAAGAAATTAACTCTTGAGGTCCTGAATTTCCCACGGAGGGTCCTCACCACAGGTTTGTGTGTTAGAGCACGAGATCGGAGCAGAAGGAACTCGGACCCTACTCCATCATTTATAAGACCAAGGCTGGTTTGTTACTTTATCTCAAAAAGGAATATTGGGCACTTGCCTTTACCGGTCACGAAAGCTGGGAGGTTGTGGTGGAGCTGTATATAACATTAGTTACGTACTGTGTGCATTCTTGGTACTACACTCCAGGCAGTCTCTGGGGCTGTGAATGGGTTCCATTCTGGAGTCTGTTTGCAAGTTGATTTGTACGCAAGTCAGAACAGAGTGTGGAGCAATCATTATAAGTCCAGGAAATGTTTGTAAGTCAGATATTTTAAGGTACTCCCTTGTGTGGGACAGTGTTTGTAAATACAAGTACTGAAAAGTTGGACATTTGTAAATTGGGGACACCCTGTATAGCAGGGATGTGATTGACCTAGAGAGGATGCAGAAGAGATTCACCAGGATCTTGCCTGCTCTGGAGTAACTCAGCTATGAAGAGAGACTACACAGGCTGGAGTTATTTCCCTGAGAGCAGAGAGTCTGAGGGGGGAACCTGATTGAGATGTACAAAAGTTTGAGGGCATAGATTGGTTTGATAAGAATAAATGTTTCCACGAACTGCAGCGTCAATTGTCATAGATTTAAGGTAAAGGGCAGGATGCTTACAGAGCATTTAAGGAGAAATGTATTTATCCAGAGTGGGTGGGTATCTGGAACTCACTGTCTGAAAGGGAAGTAGAATTAGGGACCATCACAAAACTGAAGAAGTATTTACAGGATCTTGAAATGCCTGAGAATCCAAGGCTGCGGGGCCAATTGGATTAATGTCGATAAATACTTGATGGACCAAAAGGCTTCTTTCCATGTTGCGACAGTCGATGATTCTATGCCTCCACTTTCTTCCCTCTTCATTTTTTATTAATATCCAAAGTCTTGAATATACTGTACAATTGGCCATTCATAACCCTCTTCATCTCGGTACCAAATGGCTGACCCCTTTCCTTGAAACTATGATCCTCAATTCTCCAGTCAATGGAAACAACCTCTCAGTATCCACTCTGTCATGACCTCCAACAAAGAAATCCCATCTCGAATAAATGCTTCATCTAACGCTGCACAGACTGAGCAGGTCCAATCTTTTCCTGGATTTCAGTGAGGCAGTGACTGATATTGTCTATTGGGTAATGGTAAGCTGAATTGTTTTTCATTCTGCATTGCATCAAATCTCCTGAACATGTTGAACATCTCTCTTAATCTTCTCTGATCTGAGGAGAGCAACTCTCGTTCACCAAGTTCCATAACATAACTGAAGTGCATCATCACCGGCCCATTCTAGCCAACCTCGTCTCTACCTCTTCAAACCATAAGACCATAAGACATAGGAGTTGAAGTAAGGCCATTCGGCCCATCGAGTCCACTCCGCCATTCAATCATGGCTGATGGGCATTTCAACTTCACTTACCCACATTTTCCCCATAGCCCTTAATTCCTCGAGACATCAAGAATCTATCAATCTCTGCCTTGAAGACATTTAGCGTCCCGGCCTCCACTGCACTCTGCGGCAATGAATTCCACAGGCCCACCACTCTCTGGCTGAAGAAAAGTCTCCGCATTTCTGTTCTGAATTGCCCCCCTCTAATTTTAAGGCTGTGTCCACAGGTCCTAGTCTCCTCGCCTAACGGAAATAATTTCCTAGCGTCCACCCTTTCCAAGTCATGTATTATCTTGTAAGTTTCTATTAAGTCTCCCCTTAATCTTCTAAACTCCAATGAATACAATCCCAGGATCCTCAGCCATTCCTCGTATGTTAGACCAAAGGTTGAGGTCTCCTTCCTAAAGTGTGCTGCCAACAGTCCGAGATGATACTCCAACTGGGGCCTAACCAGTGATTTATACAGGTTCAGCAAAACTTATTTTTGACCGCTCCTCTCTCCTGAGGTATGGTGACCCTTAGGTTAAACCACCACTAAGTTGTCTCCTCAAATGAGAGAACAGCCCAGTGTTTTTATGAGTCTATTGTGATTTTGCTTTTTACTGTTGTAGCATGTTGTTTATATTGTCTCTGTCCATTGTTCCTATCAAAATGTATGACTTCACATTTTTCCACGTTAAATTTTATCTGCCTTGTGTCTGACCATTTCAACAAATTGTCAAAGTCCTCCTGATGTCTGCTGTTATCCTTTTAAGCGTCATCTCTTAACTTTGAAACTGCACCCAATAATATCACTAACATACCAAAAAAATGCTGAGTCCGGGAAAACCACTACACAGTTCCTTTCAGTCAGAGAAATAACTGTTCATTCTGTCTCAGATTTGTATCCCTGTTGCCCCTTCAGTTCAAGTCTACGACTAGCCCAGTTATAAATGCCTTCCTCTGTTCAGAAAACTCTCATGCTCCACTATTTGAAAACTCTTCCATAATCGTGGGCGGCACGGTGGCACAGTGCCTCACGCTGCCTCACAGCGCCTGTAGACCCGGGTTCAATTCCCGACTCAGGCGACTGACTGTGTGGAGTTTGCACGTTCACCCCGTGTCTGCGTGGGTTTCCTCCGGGTGCTCCGGTTTCCTCCCACAGTCACAAAGATGTGCGGGTCAGGTGAATTGGCCATGCTAAATTGCCCGTAGTGTTAGGTAAGGGGTAAATGTAGGGGTATGGGTGGGTTGCGCTTCGGCGGGTCGGTGTGGACTTGTTGGGCCGAAGGGCCTGTTTCCACAATGTAAGTCTAATCTAATCTAATTGTGAAAAAGCAATAAATACTTGCAGCACCACCTGCAAAATATAAAAATGAGAATTCAATGCTAACTTTGCAACAGGTAATAAATGCAACAATGTCCTTATCCTGATAATTGATACCTTTTTAAACGATGATCTCTAATTGATGCTATATTAATAACTATAAATGGCACTTATGCAAAATCTTTAAAGTAATAAGACAAGCCAGAGAGAAGAAATGGATGGATCAAACAGATAGGTCTGTTTCAGTTGCCTGCAAGACACAAAGAGGTATTTAAACAGTATCATTAAAGGGGTGGACACAAACTGTGTGAGGAGCATCAGGGATAATTATTCCAGCCCCCCCACCCCCCTGAGGGACATGTTGGGCCGCAGATTTTTAAATGGACAATTAAGATGTATATTAACATACCACCCTGTGAAACAGCAAATGTCTCTGCGTAGTTATACATTGGCTTAACAAACAATATTTGGTTGAGATCAGGACCAAAAGCAGAACGTGAAGACCTTTATTTGACAGTGTCAGTCTACAAATATTTTGGGTAGATGTTGAATACTGTGGAACACCACGTTCCAACGTCGTTTCCAGTACCAAACGGACATTCCTGCTCACCATATGTGAAAGAGTAACGGAATGATATCATCATTGATGGTTGTTTATGGTCATGTTACAAAATCAATGGTCGAGGCAGGAGTGGGACAAAAAAAAACCCATCAGAATTATGTCTTTGTGACTGTGCAGTAAATCAGAAGCACATAATTATTATTAATAATGAAATTAAACTGACAACTAAAGAACAGGAGAGTTCTCTCTGTCGTCTTGGCCAATAGTTACTCCTCAAATAACACAAGCCAAAAGAGAAATTGCTGGAGAAACTCAGCAGGTCAGGCAACATCTGTGCAGGGAGAAACAGAATTAATGTTTCAAGTCCAGTTCTGAAGAAGGATCACTGGACCTGAAACATTAACTTGGTTTTTCTCTCTCCACACCTGCTGCCAGACCTGTTGAGTTTCTCCAGCAATTTCTGCTTCTTTTTCAGATCTTTAGCATCCACTGTTCTGTGTTTTAAGAGACAACTTGTCTGGTCATTAGCACATTGCTGTGGGAGCTTGTTATGCACAACATGACTGCTGCGATTCTGACATTATAACAGTGACTGCGATGAAATAAGGGGTGTATCATTGGCTGTAAAACATCGGGACTTCAGTGGGCCATGCCTTGCCTTATGGTTCCCTTCACAATTCAGACTGTTTTTGGAAATAGCATTCAAGCAGGTGAATGGGAGAATTTATTTACATTTTAGTTAAGAACACTTGTGAAATCAACTAGGGTGTAAGGATGAGTTACTAGGACAAAGGGATTTATTACAAGGACACTATACTGTGCTTGCATTGCGTTTCCTGGTCCAATCTGGAATGTAGTTTGGTTCCCTCACAAGCAGGAGATGTAGAGGACTCTGGAAAATGTCTCAGGGCAGAGTCAGTGTAAGAGCTAAGCCTTAGGGGAAAAGGAAGGAGTTATGATTACCATCCTCAAAATCCGAGTGGATGCTGAAATGGCGAGGGAGAAACATTTGGCCTAAATTTGGTGGATAAAGATTCCAGAAAGTTATCCAATTGGAAGAGAATGATTGACCTCTGATATTGCTTACTGACATTGCGATTGTTGCAAGCATTTAAGAAGAAGCTGGATAAATTCCTTTAAAGTGACAAACATATTGCATGCAGTTAGGGTCTCTTGTGGTATGGTGGTAGTTTCTCTACCACTGGACTAGGAGACCTGTGTTATGAGAAATAGGATCAGGAAAAAATGTAATTTCCTAAACTGGCTTTTCATTGATTTTTTTGCCTCTTTTGACAGAGAAATGATGAAGATGTTGCTGGAATTTCCAATAGATCACAACAAAATAGATCCTATTCCCTAACTGTTCTTGTCCTGTTTGTCTTCCTGTATCATGTTATGGCACTGCCACATAAGTTGTGAGTGAAGACTAAAAATGGAAAACAGAAGGTTATTCAGTCAGGAAGGGACAGAAAAAGTGTTGTACCTGAAAGGCTACATAAACATCTCACATTTCCATATAACCTTTCATGATCTCACAGCTTCTCAAGCTCCAAGAAACAGCAGTGTGATAATCAGAGCATCAACTTTGGAGATTTGTTTGTGGGTTAGTTATTGGCCAGGACGCTCAGGAAAACACCTCTGCTCTTCTTCAATAAAGCACTGGGATCTATTGCGTTCAGCTGAGTGGGCACATGGGACCTTGGTGTTGCATGTTATCCTAAGGACGGCACCACTTCATCCAAGTACCAGGCTGGACTTTGTGTTTGACTCAAGATCAACATTCAAACCTATAACTGTCTGACTCATGTGAGAGTATTGTCCACCTGACCAGCATCAAGGTATAAAAATCTAAGGGAAATCATGAGTAAATGAGTCATAAAAAAGTGGGTCGGTAACACCCAATGTGACATTTAAAAGCGTATAAATTGTTGGTGGAATGGCAGAACACAGGAGTGGTCTGCTAAACAACTTGGATAAGTCTTGAACACTTCAGTTGTAGCCAAATTAGTGCAGTGTTAACAGGGACCTGGGTGGATGCCATGAAACTAGTTAGTAACAAGCAGTTCATTGCTGGGACAAGTCAGGATATAGATAATAAAAACATAAGAGTAAGGAGCAGGAGTAGGGGTAAGTAATTCAGCTCCTTGGCTTGTTTTGCCATTTAATATGGACATGGCTGATCTCATCTCAACCTCAACTCCTACTCTCCACTTCCCTTCAACCTTTTACTAATTAAATCTACATCTACCTCCTCCCTAAATTTACTCAATGTTCAGCTTCCACCGCAATCTGGGTGAGTGAATTCCACAAATTCGCAACCCCTTGAGAGAAGTTATAGCGTTGTAGAGATGTACAGAATAGAAACAGACGCTTTGGTCCAACCCGTCCATGCCGACCAGATATCCCAACCCAATCTAATCCCACCTGGCCCATATCCCTCCAAACCCTTCCTATTCATATACCCATTCTGATGCCTTTTAAATATTGCAATTGTACCAGCCTCCATCAATTTCTCTGGCAGCTCATTCCATACACACACCACCCTCTGTGTGAAAAAGTTGCCCCTTAGGTCTCTTTTATATCTTTTCCCTCTCACCCTAAACCTATGCCCTCTAGTTCTGGAATCCCCAACCCCAGGGAAAAGACTTTGTCTATTTATCCTATCCATGCCCCTCATGATTTTATAAACTTCTATAAGGTCACCCCTCAGTCTCCGACGCTCCAGAGAAAACAGCCCCAGCCTTCTCAGCCTATTCAGCCTCTCCCTATAGCTCAAATCCTCCAATCCTGGCAACATTCTCGTAAATCTTTTCTGAACCCTGATTGTTGCAGGCAGGAATCCACCTCATTGTCAGAAGGTTTCTTGACATCCATCCTGAAGCTGATTGATTACCAGTGTGACCCTCAGGCCACCCTACAGGCATGCTTGAGATTGAAATAATGATAACACTCCTTTGTCATTTTCCTTACGCTTTCATGGGATTTGGGCATTGCTGGCGAAGACAGTGATGGTTGGCCATCCCAATTGTCCCTTGAACTGACTGGTTTACTAGGACACTTCAGAAACAGGCCATTCAACCTAACAAGTCCACACTGACCCTCTGAAGAGGATCATATGGTGGAGAAGGTGTTGGTGACTATTCTCACTGATTGTGCTCTATGGTTTAGGAAGTCAAGGATCCAGTTACAGGGAATGGGGATCCAAGACCTAGGCCTCAGTGTTTGGCAATGAGTTTGATTGGAATTATGGTGTTGAAGGTTAATATTGATAAGTAGTAGCCTGACGTAGGTATCCTTATTATCCAGATGTTCCAGGGATAAGTGTAGGGTCAGGGAGGTAGGCATCTGTTGTGGACCTCTTGTGACAGTAGGTGAATTATAGTAGATGAAAGCAATTTGGGAGGCTGGAGTTCATGTGTGTCATTAATAACCTCTCAAAGCATTTCATAACGATGGAGGTCAGAGCCACCAGATTCTAGTCATTGAGGCACGTTGCCTGATTTTTCTTTGTCACCGGGTCTTCTTTGGTTTTGATGAAGGGCAGGTGTTTCGTTAGAATCTTTTAGTGACCAATCGGTTGAAAAGCCAAATGTAACCCAATGCTATTCAATGACCATCGTTATATAGGAACTCATAGAGGCAATCATGCAGACACTAATATTCCGGACACAATAATGTGGGGATGATTTATCCATTTTAAAAAAATAATGTTAACTAAGGAAGACATTCTGACCAAACCTGAAAGGGGATTCCATGCTCTACTTCCAACAGTATCAATGAGATTTCAAAAAGTCTCTGACATTAGCTGCGGCTATTTTCCCCGGAGTGTCAGAGGCTGAGGGGTGACCTTATAGAGATTTATAAAATCATGAGGGGCATGGATAGGATAAATAGACAAGATCTTTTCATGGGGTGAGAGAGCCCAGAACTTGAGGGCATAGGTTTAGGGTGAGAGGGGAAAGATTTAAAAGAGACCTGAGGGGCAACTTTTTCACACAGAGGGTAGTACGTGTATGGAATGAGCTGCCAGAGGATGTTGTGGAGGCTGGTACAATTACAACATTTAAAAGGTATCTGGATGGGTATATGGATAGGAAGGGTTTGGAGGGATATGGGCCGGGTGCTGACAGGTGGGACTAGATTGGGTTGGGTTATCTGGTCGGCATGGACAGGTTGGACCGAAGGGTCTGTTTCCATGCTGTACATCTCTATGACTCTATAGCTCTATGACTCTATAAGCAGGTAGTGACTTGGTTTAATGCGACACGTACTCCTACAAAACGGCACATGTGAAACCAGAATCCTGTATGTAATGATCAATAGTTTAACCACAGCCCTAATCTATTAAACCCAGCTGCACTAAGACATGCTTCTCAACTACCACGTTCCATGCCTCATTCATTAAAAAGAACAACTGTTGTCGAGTGGTGTTTGTTTTTACAAAGAGCCTCCATTTAAGCAATAGTCTCCAGAAAGAACAAATTAAGACTTTATTGCAATTCAATCCAGGTGATGACATTCCTTGTTCCCTGAGCAGGGTTCGCTGAAGTGAACTGCCAGCTTTTCAAGTCTACGTTGGATTGTGCTGCGTGTTTTCAGTGTGGCTAACCCCTGTCCCTTTCCCACCCAGAAGCTTTTATATCATTTGTCTTTTTTCCCTAACAGGAACGAATGTCACTCATTAATTAATAAGCATCATGTCAAGTTGACAAATTGGTTTTCAGCTGTTCATTAAAAGTAATGACAACTAGGTAGCAGGGTCTGAGTGACAGCAGAATGAAAGAACAAAAGGTTACAGCAAGCCCTTTGATGGTTTGGCAAAGGGAGGAGGTGACAGTTTTAAACTTCCTCGTGTTATCCATTTGCTTCCTAAGCTCAGATGTGTTTCCTATGAGAGTATAATATATTAAGCAGCCGTGTCTCGATCTCTATACTGGTGGTCTTCGCTGTCTCAGTAGTTTTCTGATTCAGATTTAAATATGGTACTGACTCCTTCGAATGTCTTCCTTTCCATTCCCTTTGTCTCTGGAGCGTACTTGATGTGTAGAACTATCTCGCTGGACTGAAAGGTCAACTTCATCCTAAATCTTTCCATCAGCTGTTTCTTGTACCTCTGTGCTCTTTCCTTTTCTAAACACATATTCATCTCTTCCATTATAAACTTGCTGCTCTGTAAAGATGAGCTCAGGAGAGATCTGGCCTTTGCCAGATGACAGAAAGGCAGCCGAGAGCTGCGTGATTCATAGTTGAAGGGAAAGGCCAGAGTGGGTTCCCTGGTCTGATGCCAGCTCTTCAAAGCACAGGAGCATGAATCTTCATAAATGAAACTGGTTGGAAAACAGGGTTAGAGTGGAAGGGTGTTTTCCTCTCCTAGCCTTTGCCCCTTTACATGGGAAAAAAGTAATGACTGAAAGTTGGCAGTGTACAGCAGCAACTGGAGAGATTAAAGAGTCAAGGCGGGCTTCAGAAATGCAGTAAAAGCTGACCATTTAGATCAACAAAGAAGCAATCAAAACCTGGAGATTTTAATTTCCGGTTGCAAACAAGGGAAGTGTTAATGGCGTGTGCTTTATCCATCACCAACAGGGCAGTCTAATGATTCATATCAAGTCACAAATGGTTACAAAGAGGAGCATGGAAGCAGTCTCTATTCGATATACATGGTGCTATATGAATGAAGATGCTTTCCCAGCACCAAACTCTTACAGGCACGATTAAAGGATTGTCTGAAACATAAAAGGATAAAATAATTAGAATGAAACTCCCATATTCCAAAGACCTTCCTCTGTAGTATGTCCACCAAAACGTCTACATTACAAGACCTGGTGGAAAGGTCCCCCTAATGGATGTAATACAAAATCAAAGCGTTAGTCATCATTCCTTCACTAGTTACAGGTTAGAGCTCCTGGGCTAGAAGGAGAGGACGGAGACCAAATGTGATTCCCACTCACAATCATCCTTTGGTGATTTCAGTAAACTTGAGTCTTTTAAAAGTTTGCTTGTCAGTTCCTGATCCAAGAGCTCGATCAGGATCACAGAATCACAGAGGCATTACAATGCAGAAGAAAACCACTCAGCCCATCATGTTTGCACCAGCTCGTTAAATCACTCGCTGAACTCGATGAGTTCATGCTATTGCTCAATTTTAACACTTTATCTGTGTTCCAAACCCTCAATAACCTAAATAAAAACTGACAGAACTGCAGATGTTGTAAATTAAAGACAGAAATAGAAATTGCTGGCTTTCTGAGGAAGGGTCACTTCACTCGAAATTTTAACTTTGGCTTCTCTAAACAAATGCTGCCAGACCTGTTGAGCTTTTCCAGCAATTTCTGCTTTTGCCTCAACAACCTAACCTGTCCCAGTTGTGTAACCTCATTCCATCTTTCAGTTGTAGCCTCACGGATTTAGAATGCATCACCATCGACATAGGGTCCAAGAACTGGAATTCTGTCTGTACATTTTTCTCTTCCTTGCTTGATGTTACATCTTAAAACTTAACACCTTGATATGACCTTTGGTCACCTCTCCTAACATCTCTGGATGTGATTCAATGTCCGATATTGTCTGACAATACTCCTGTGGATCACCATGTGATGCTATGTAATGTCAAATGTATATATAAAGGTAAGTTGTTATTGAGTCACAGAATCAGAGAGATCTACAACACAGAAAGAGACCCTTTCAGTATGCACCATTCAAAAACAAGCACTTAACTATTCTAATCCCATTTTCCAGCACTTGGCCCCTAGGTTTGTATGTCTTGGGATAGTAAGTGCACATCGAAATACCTCTTCAATGTGAGAACATTATTTGCCTCTACCATCGTTACGGGCTGTGAGTTCCAGATTCCCACCACCCACTGGGGGAAATATAATTTCTGCACATCGCCTCTGAGCCTCCTGCCCCTTCCCTTGAATCCAAGCCCTCTGCTCATTGGTCCCTCTACCAACGGGAAAAGTTCCTTTCTGACTACACTGTCTATGTCCCTCATTATTTTACACATCTCAATCAGCCTCCTCTGCTCCAAGGAAAACAAACACATTCTATTCAACTTGTCTTCATAACTAAAACACTCCAGTGCAAGCAGCATCCAGTAAATCACCTCTGCACGCTTTCCAATGTGATCGCGGTGTTGTTGACCTCTGCTGGAAAATGTGCAGAGAGATATCAGATATCAAGCTCACTCTGATACCTTCACAGTCAAACAGTTTGGCCACCTTCACTGACAAAGCTTATAAATGGCCATTTGAGAGATATCAGAGAGCAGTAAGAGCCCAGGCTATTTTATCCCAATAAAAATTAGCATCCTTGTGGGGACCACATGTGAAAAATTCAACAGAAACTTGTTGCTGATGACAAAATGATTTACATCTTTGGCAAAGCTGCAGCTTTGGTGATGATAAGTCAGAGATTCTGTCTCATTACCATTGCTGACTTGCTGAATGAGGGGAGTGAGGTCTCAGTACAAGGACTGTGGCTATGCAAAGCTGTTGTGGGAGGTCAGCCTGACAACTTGGGTCATCTGCATTCTGAGGCCACATCACATGATCTCTTACCCCCAATAACTCACCCCCCACCCCTACACACCCCCAATACATCTGTCCATGTGATCCACTGCTTCCCTGTGATCAATTAAGAAACAAACAGTTCTTTGTTTCTTGACGAGTTAATTGGCAACTTCTTCCAGATCTGATTTATTTGTTATTGCCCTGAGGCAGTTATTCCTGGTTGCTTGTAGCAGGCTGAACGAGCTCATTCCTAGCCAACTTCTCGTATGAAATACACAGGGCAGGTTCCAACATGAGGAATTAGGCCCACTCTGCACACAGCTTCACCCTCCCAGCAGTATAGTTACAACTGATGGGAAGCAGAGATTAAAACATTTCCAGGTGATCAAACACCCCACTCTTGAAACTTCATTTTTAATTATTTTCAATGTTCATACCAGGGAGACCACTGTTGTGTAAGCTCGTGTTAATATGGGCACGTATTCATTTTTGATTCTTACTCGGTGCATCGAGCTCCAATACTGCTGGCTGAGCTTGAGCAGCCAATCCCACAGCGCTTTGAGCAGGTATTTTTGAAAACAATCAGAGAGTTGGACACATGTGCACACATTTTTCTCCGAGTGTTTATGTGTGGTCCATGGCCACATTTCCTCTGTGTGTGTGTGTGTTCCCCGTGAGTGAGGTTCCAACAGAACACACTCCTGTCCATCAATCTCAAGGTCATGAACAGTGCCTTTGGCTTAAGATGACGGAATAAGCCGATGTTGCTGTTAATGCTTGACACAGCTATCATCCACCATCGTATTACACCCCATTATCATCTTCTACTATTGTCTCCCCCTGCTCTGGCTTTCCCCATTCTATTTGCCCCATCTCCTCCCTGTTGTAGCAAGTTCCACATTTTGCAAATTCTCTGGATAACAAATGTCTCTTGAGGTCCTTATATTTATGATCCTAACATGCTCATAGGCAGAAGCATCTCATTTGCAACTACCCTAGCATAGCCGTTCGTCATTGAAAAGATCTCAAAAAGGTCATCATTCTGCCTTCTCTTTTCTAGAGAAAAAGAGCCCAGTGTTTATAAATCCAAGTTCTTTCCACTGATCAAAGACATATTGGATGTTAGTTCCAAGTGGATTGAGTCTTGCGTCATAGAAAATGCTGTCTTGAGAGATGACAGAACCTTCCCAAACAAGCTGAGTGCATTTTCTGGCTTAACACATGGTATAGATTGGGCACCAGCCAGTAAGACCTTGTCAACACATTCATCAACGTTCTCCCATTGAGAATGTGAAGACTGGTAAAGGTCAACTCGTTTCCAAATGGCCTCATGTTTATAGCTCTCTTGCACTTGCAACGATTTCAATTGCAATGAGCCTCCGATAAAAATGGTAAGACCGCCAGACAATCCCCAGGAGAAGAATAGGCTTCACCCCAAAAGAGTCCAAACCAAACTTTCAACATGTGTCCTTGGCAAACTCTTAGGCATCAAAATGCTTTAAAAGAAAAATTCAATGGCGCTTGTTACAAGTCAACGCTTGAATCTCAAGTTGGCAAAAGAGTAGATTGATGAGACCATGAAAGACATCAATAAGACAATGAATTGTTTAAAAAGGCATTCTTTTTAGAAATTCTTCTTAGAAGCTGTAACGTGAGATTGGAAAAGGGACAAACTGTCAAATTGGTCAGTGGTAAACTTAAGAATATTAGAAAGATATTCTTCCACCATTTAATAAAGTTAAAAATCACACAACACCAGGCTATAGACTAACAGGTTTAATTGAAAGTACAAGCTTTTGGAACACTGTTCCTTTATCAGGTAGTGAAGGAGCACCACTCTGAAAGATAGTGCTTCCAAATAAGCCTGTTGAACTATAACCTGGGGTCATGTGATTTTTAACTTAGTCCAACCCCAGTCCAACACTGGCTCCTCCACATCATGCCAACCATTTAATAAGATCATGGTGGATCTGTTTGAGGTCTCAGCTTTACTTTTTTGTCTACCTTTAACTCCCTTGTTAACTGAGAATCAATCTAACTCCGGCTTAAGAGTATCCCAGCTTCCATTGCTGTCTACGAAGAGAGTTCCACAGACTAACAACCCTAAGAGAAAACAATTTTTGTAATCTCTGTCTTAAATGGGACAGCTCTTTCTTCCAAACTGTATCCTAGCTTTAGTCTCTGCTGCAGGGAAAACAGCCTCTGGGTTTCCACCCTATCCAGTCTCCTCAGGAATTCATGTATTTCAATAAGCTCACTTTTCACTCTTCTAAACTCCAATGAATAAATGCCCAATCTTTCCTCATGAAATGACCCTGCTCGTGCCTGGAAACAGTTGAGTGAGCCTTCTCTGACCCTCTTCTCATGCTATTATGTGTTTTCTTCAGTATGGGGACCAAAATGTCCAGGGAAATTTACAGTAATAGTAGCTGCAGCCTGCTGAAGAGAATAAACAGCAAGTCAACTCCTAGCAAACAGATTAGGCAGGGCATTCAAAGCAGTTTTTATTTTTTTCTGTGTACTTTGCTCATTGGCACATCCTACAACAGAGACACTCAGGAAACCAATGAGTCATTTCAGCGTGTTCCTTCTGACATTTCAGCACAGCAGACCACTGGAAGAAAATGATATCTGATTGGTTCCAGGCTTGTCCTCTGACCTTTCTGCTTCTGAAAAGCAATGGGTCCACCCTCGGAATGGTTTGCACTGGCAAGCCCTGAGGACAGTGGAAACACTTGCACAATGCTGACCTATGGGGCTGTCTGCTGAGAACATAGACAGCAGCTGGCAAGACATATGAACCTTCTCTCACCACGGCTCCAGAATTTCGGGAACTTTTTCCTCACCCATGCGTAAGGTGAATGATGGATAGAGAACTGTTTGGTAGACAGGAAACAAAGAGTTGGAAGAAACACTTCTTTTCCAAGTGGTCAGTGACTACTAGGGTACATGAGGAATCAGTGCTAGGTCCTCAGCTATTCACAATATATATTGATGATTTGGATGAGGGAACTAAATATAATATCTTCAGATTTGCAGATGACAGAAAGCTAGGTGAAAGGGTGAGTTGTGGGGAAGATGCAGAGTTGCTTTAGTGTGATTTGGACCAGTTGAGTCAATGGGTCAATGTACAGCAGATCAAGTATAACGTGGAGAAATGTGAGGTTATTCATTTGTGGCAACAAAAACAGGAAGGCAGATTATTATTGGAGTGGTGAGATATTGGGAAAAGGTGAGGGTCCATGAGATCTGGGTGTCTTTGTCCCCTCATTGCTGAAAGTAAGCACTACAGGTGTGGCAGGGAGTGAAGAAGGCAAATGTCATGTTGGCCTTCATTGAGAGAGGATTCAAGTTTTGGAGCAGGGATGTCTTGCTGCAATTGTACAGGGCCTTGGTGAGGCCACACCTGGAACACTGTGTGCAGTTTTGGTCTCTGTATCTGAGGAAGGATGGAGGGAGTGCAACAAAGATTTACCAGACTGATTCCTGAGGTGGATTCCTGGGATGAAGTATGAAGAGAGACTGGGTCAGTTAGGACTATATTCATTGGCATTTGGAACAATGAGGGGTGTCTTATAGAAACCTATAACATTCTAACAGAACTGGACAGGGTAAATGTAGGAAGGATGTCCTCAACAGCAGGACAGTCCTGAACCAGGGGTCACAGTCGAAGGATATGGGGTCGGTCAGTTCGGATTGAGATGAGGGGAAATCTCTTAGGGCATAAAAACAGTAGTAGGCCAATAAACCTGGCCATTAAACCATTAAACACTCACGCCTGTTCCACCATTCAATACGATCATGGCTTATCTTCGCCTTTAGGTCATTTTCCTTCTGACTTGTGCTGAACGAAAATTCATCTAGCTCAGATTTAAAATTAACAACTGATCAAGCATGCACCGGCTTTTGTGTGTCATCTACCACCCTTAAGTGTAGAAATGCTTCTTAACATCTCTCCTGAACAGTCTGGCCCTAATTCTCAGACCATACCCTCTTGACCTAGAATCTCCAACCAGTGGATATAGTTTATCATTATCTACCCTGTCTTTTCCTGTTAATATTTTGAAGATTTTGTTCAGATCATCCTTTAACCTTCAAAATTCTCGAGGAAATGCCTGTATAATGTCTCCTTAAAACGTAACTCCTGAATTCAAGGTGTCATTTCTGTAAACCTACATTGTGCTATCTCCAGGGTCAATACATCCTTCACCCAGTGAGCCTGTGGAATTCTCCAGGATCAATATATCCTTCACCCAGTGAGCCTGTGGAATTCTCCAAGGTCAATTCTCTGCCACAGAAAGTGGTTGAGACCAAAACATGAAATGTTTTCAAGAAAGAGTTAAACAGAGGTCTTAGGGCTAGGATGATGATATTGAATGGTGAAGGGCTGAATGGCTTACTTCTACTTCTATTTTCTATGTTTTAAGTGAAAACCAATATTGCTGGTTGAATAAAGAGTACATATTCCATGGCTTTCCATTGGTATCACAGTACAAACAATCTTCCTAATTGTTTAAGGGCTACTGAAGGTTGTTCACGACATGGGTTATGCCTGAACATACTTCAAGACAGAAGTGAAGATACAACCTACCGCCAGGGAACAGTGAGTTTTTAATGTGCATTGGTTTCTTTCCTTACGTTATAACCTTTCTCTTGATCATTCCTGAAGCAAAGTTGTTGTAAGTTCAACATCTACCGTAAAGTTTTTAGTCAGAGTGCATCTCAACTAATAATGCCCCAGTCTGCAAAATCTCTTTTTGTTATTCTGTTAATAACCCTCAGTTTTCTGTTGAACTGTTTTTCACTCAAACCTTTTGTTGTTTTGGAAATCTCTGCTTTGTTAATGAGAATGGTCTAATGATCCATCACTCTTTCGAGACGTGTTAACTCTGTGGATTACTTTATTTAAAACCATAGATTTTAAGCCAACAAGCAGACATTACAGCAAATCCAATAATTTCTGTGTGAGCTGATTATAACCTACACATGACTGTACATGTGTATTTTAATTTCTTTGCTCAATTTTTGCAATATTTCACTTAGTGAAGCCTGATAAAGCTGAGCTGACCGACAAAGCAAGTTTGATCCCTTGAACACCTGGTCTATGCTGAACTAAGAAAATAAGTTGAGGCTTCAAATGGGAAGTTACAAATGATTTCAGCAACACCCTGAAAAGGAAAGGAAGATCACCTTGTGGTCCTGTCTTTGAATATTGTTCAGTGACTGCTGCTGGTTAACGGACAAGAATAGTCTGGCTGTGATACCCATTATGGTCAAACTTTTACTCCCTGTCCGGATGTATATATATATGGAGATTAGCTGAATAAAGATATATTTTATTCCTGAAAAAGGACATTTTTATGTACATTCACAGTTACAAAAGCACTTCAGATCTATACAGTTTATGTGTACAAAGAGCAACACAAACATTAGGGCTTGACTTGCTTGATAGTTACAACTAATCCACAGGCATTTCTTAATTATGTCATGTGTTAGGAACTATTTACATATATCTGAGGTATTGGGAGCGTCCGATAACTGAATGGGCACAAGTTGTATTTTGGCAGGAAGACCTCAGGAGGTGGTCTTTCCCCACTGTGCCTTGGTGGCAGCTGCATTAAGTTTTAGTCTGTCCCTCAGCATAGAGTCCTGGACATTGGAATGTGCCAGTCTGCAGTACTTGGTACGGGTCAACTCTTTACACTGGATTTGCCATTTGGGTAAGGTATGTAAAAGCAAGCAGCAGCAGTGAAGCTCTAACTCTAACAAGAGTGCAATCCTATCTCGATTCCTGATGAAGGGCTCTGGCCCGAAATGTCGAATTTCCTGTTCCTTGGATGCTGCCTAACCTGCTGTGCTTTAATCAGCAACACATTTTCAGCTCTGATCTGCAGCATCTGCAGACCTCACTTTTTACTGCAATCCTATCTTGTCAGCTTTGTCTCAGTAGGTTGTACTGTCCGTGAGGCGAGAAAATGAAAGGTGACTGTTTACACTCCATAGGCACCTGCCCAGAATCCAGGTCAACACTTCCAACTATACTGCAAACCTATTTCATTGGTGATACAGAATTTGGAGCTGGCCCTGAGGTTGTAAAAGATGCAAATCTTTTTTGCGACAGAGAGAAGGGGGCAAAAGAAAAAGATAGAGTTGGATGTAGTATTCTTGGAGCCCATATTAAATTTGAACTAAACTAAAAACAAGTGAACATTACCATAGAAATGCTACCATAGCAATGTAAGAATTGCTTACATCAAGTTCCTCTGTGCACTATTTTAACAGAGAAACTACCCACTTTGCTTTCAATGGGTTAATATCTCCATTAAATACTAGACAGGAATTTGATAGGAATGTGTTAAACATTAGTGAGATAGCATCACTGATGGTGATTTCAGGTCTTTTATTCAAACATGAATTAAACAGAATAATCATGTGGGCAGTTTATTAACTGGAACCTGGTGCTAATGAAGGTGATTCAGAGTTACGAGAAAAGAAATCCAAGAAAAGTCCATCTCCCTCCTATGTCATCAAACTAGGGTTTTAGGACAAATTTTAAAAAATCCTTTTCAACCACATGCACTCACCTACATGGGTTAGAAATGTGCTTTTTTTCAAAGTGTGTGAGACAACTGGTATGAGAACAATAATCCAATGATCTCAGCCCCAAAGGTATTTGCTACTGTGCAAGTGCCAGATTGGAAAGCCCCAATGGAAAGCAAGCCTTGTGCCTTATCCAAGAGTCAGTCAGCACTTAACTGATACATCCAAATACAACCATTCATCTTTTTTATGCAAGTTAGAGGCACAGGGATTGTTCACTGTAGTTAAAGTTTGATGGTTTTTTTCACATTGTATGGTGAAGGGTAACAGCAGGGGTGGAATGGATTTGGACAGCAGGTCCTCCCAAGATGATCATTACAAAATGATACAGCACAGGAGGAGGCCATTCAGTCCATCGTGTCTGTGCCTACAAGATCCTTTTTTATAAAAGCATTCATGGAATGTGGGCTTTCCTGCCTGAGCCAGCATTTATTGCCCTTGAGAAAGTGGTGGTGGTCCCATGTTCCTACTCTTTCCCATATCCATGTGAATTTACTTGGTTGGGTAGGAGTCAGGAGGTAATGGCTTTGTGGTGTTGTCACTGTACTAATAATCCAGAGTCCCAGGTACGGCTCTGAAGGCTCTGTGGCAGATGGTGGAAATTAAATGTGTAATAGTGACCATGAAACCATTGTCAAAGTGAAAAACCCCTTTAGAGAAGGAAACATACTATCATGACCTGATCTGGTGACTCCAGACCCACAATGATGTGTTTGATTCTTCAGTGCTCTGTGAGAAATTAGGGATGAGCAATAATTGCTGGCCTAGCCAGTGATGCTCACATCCTGTGAACACATTGCTAAAAATCCAATCACCTTTTGAAAGTCATTACTAAATCATGATCCTCCTCTTCTTCATTCCAAATCACAACAACTCTTTGTGTAAATGGCTCTGGCCTCCTGTCATCTTTGACTCCTTTGTCAACCTGTGTTCCCTGGTGACCAGTCACTGGAACACTTTAGAGTCATGGAGTCATAGAGATGTACAGCACGGAAACAGACCCTTCGGTCCAACTCGTCCATGCTGACCAGATATCCCAACCCAATCTAGTCCCACTTGCCAGCACCCAGTTCATATCTCTCCAACCCTTCCTATTCATAACCTTCCTAACCCATCTAAGTACCTTTTAAGTGTTGCAACTGTACTAGCCTCCACTACACCCTCTGGCAGCTCATTCCACACACACACCATCTCTGCATGAAAAAGTTGCCCCTTAGATCTCTTTTATATCTTTCCCCTCTCACCCTAAACTATGCCCTCTAGTTCTGGACTCCCCCACCCCAGGGAAAATACCTTGTCTATTTATCCTATCTATGCCCCTCATGATTTTATAAACCTCTATAACGTCACCCCTCAGCCTCCGACACTCCATGGAAAACAGCCCTAGCCAATTCAACCTCTCCCTATAGCTCAACCCTGTCAACATTCTTGTAAATCTTTTCTGAACCCTTTCAAGTTTCACAACATCTTTCTGATACGAAGGAGACGAGAATTGCACGCAATATTCCAACAGTGGTCTAACCAATGCTCTGTACAACTACAACATGACCTCCCAACCTCTGTACTCAATACTGTGACCGATAGAGGAAAGCATACCAAACGCCTTCCCCACTATCCTATCTACCTGCGACTCTACCTACAAATCTCTCTATTTAGTTCAAATGCCACATCAAAATTCTCTTCAACATTCTTCGTCAGAGGGAGGATCATTGAGCAAAGTACCCAAAGCAAAAGGCAGACCATTCCACACTGTTTAGATTAGATTTCCTACAGTATGGAAACAGGCCCTTCAGCCCAAACCAACCCTCCAAAGAGTGACCCACCCCTGACTAATGCACCTCCCACTATGGGCAATTTAACATGTCCAATTCACCTAACCGGCACATCTTTGTATTGTGGAAGGAAACCAGAGCACCTGGAAGAAACCCACGCAGACACAGGAATGAATGTGCAAACTCCACACAGACAGTTGCCCAAGGCTGGAATTGAACCTGGGACCCTGGTGCTGTGAGGCAGCAGTGCTAACCACTGAGCCACTGTGCTCCCCCACTCCAAGACCACAGGTGCCACAGCAACCCACCCTGTGCCTGCTCTGACTGGGATGTCGCTGATTCATACCATTTGCTGCGGACTTAGGAAGAACTTAACGCATTTTACCTGAAACAACCAACAAATCAAAATGTGTTAAAAGTGCAGGAACCACTTACATTCCATTATGCCACAGTGTAATTTCAAAACCTTTCATGACTACGAGGTTCGATTGGCACATAAGTAGAAGCAGACGACTTGTGTATAGACACAAACTGATGCATAAAACACTACAACTGAGATTAGGAATTTGAAGAATGTTTCTCCCCCCAGAGGCAGGTAGATCAGTAGAATAGAATCTTGGCCATAGATGCAATACCGTGTTGTTTAATTCCTTTGGAAACACACTAGGTATTTGGAATGAATCCAAAAACTGCAGGGACATGTAAACTCGGGGATATGATCTTTTTCCCATGCTTTTGGAGAAGTGGGGGAAGGGCAGTATCAATTGTAGAGGAATGTGCAGTAGGGATGAGTAATTGAGATGTGATGATGGATTGATACTTTGGAATTCTGGCACATTATTTCTGGGGATCAGGGAGTATATTTGCACAGAGAACTTTTTTCAGCAGATTGGAGAGAGCTAGAGACACAGAAAAGGTTAGTTGCTTCTGGACTAGGCGGGGAATGAGCATAATATGGCAAATAATCTTTTCTCTTTGTGTGTTTCATGTATTTCATTGAGCTTCTGCTGTCAGGCAATATTGCGGTCTGGGCTGGATTGTTGAGCCTGCGTTCCAAAGGTTGAAAAATAAGTTCTAACCAACTGCAGATTCTAGCCTCACCACTTTCAAGCTGGGATTCAAGGGCCCAGGTTGAATTTTCAAAACAGTCAGGCACTACACAAATGCACTGTGGCTGGAGGGAGAATTGCTGTGGGCTGAGAGGCAGGAGCAACTCGCTACTATCCCTTATGCAGGGCAGAGTGGTCGGGAGGGGGGTGTTGGTGATGGAGCGGGAGGCTCCAAGAGTCAAGAGAAGCTCACTGGGCAGACCAACAGCGAATCACGGCCGTTGATGGTTCTGTCTCGTTGAAGAGGGGAGAGTTTTCAACAAAATATCGATGTAAATGTGGTACATCAAAATACTGGCCCCCAGATATTCTGAGTGTTAGACAACACGATTGGTTAACTGGGGTTTGATATATTTAAAAAAGGACTCTTGGATCATAAAGGTCTGTCAACCTCAGGCCTAGTTCCCTTTAGTTTGCATCATGCAAAGCACATTTTCAATATTATCACATCCATATTCCTTTTGGTTCACAAAGCACAAAGGTAGAAGCAGAATCGGAGAATTATCACAATGCGGGAGACTCTTCAGCCCATTGTTTCTGTGTCGGCTCTCGAATGAATGCCTGATACAGCGACATTCTCCAGCTTTCCCCCACGTTGTTTCAGTTCAAACCATCAGCTCACACCCTCCTGAATACCTCGAATAGAACAGGAAACATTCTCATCAAAAATGCAGGATGGTGCGTATATGGAATGAACTGCCAGAGGAAGTTGTAGAGGTGGATTCAATTACAACCCTTACACTACATTCAGACTGATACAGGGATAGGAATCATTTAGAGGGATATGGGTCAAATGCATGTAATGGGACTATTTTAGTTTAGGAAATTTAATCAGCATGGATGAGTTGGGCCAAAGGGCCTGTTTCCATGCTGTATACCTCCATGACTCTAACACGTACAAGTATATGGGCAGTACATATATTTGGGGGAAATATGATCCTAATGACACTGGGTACCTCAGCCTCAGTTGGTTGGGTGAGAGCCAGGAAGCAGCAGGTCCAAGATTCAAAGTTGCAAGTTGCTTCCAGCTTTACATCCTCAGATAACAAGGAAGTGCCCTAGGATGTAGATTACCGCTTCCCAAACCCTCTCCCACTCTGACCCCAGGTTGAGACTTGAATGTTGAAAATTGTCATGACCTCCCTCGGTGGGTGGGTGCCAGGGAGAGCTGGCAAGGAGGTGATGGCTGGGGAACCTGCACGATTGGGGTGGTGCTGATGAGACTGGCCTCCCTATTAGAACAGGGCCTTGCAGTTATCAGCTTGATTGCAGCATCACAGCAGTGACCCCGTCTCGGAGCTTGCAACCTTGAACTTTCAGCTTGCCATCCTGCTTGGGCTGTCCAGCCCTACCTGGGAAGTTTGATCGAGATGGTGTCTGTCTTCATGGCTACTGGCAGTTGATAATAGCAATGAGGAACAGAAAGGCTAGTACCTTTTTTTCTCTCTGTAACATGATACTTTCAATTCAACATTATAGATTCTTCATCGAGGTAAATCAGGTATCCACATTAATAAATATTGCTAGGCTTAGGGAATGATCAGCAACTTAAACTCTTCAATTTGTCTCAGCTTTTCTGTGAATTACTCAGAATACGTTTCCTTTTGGGCTGAGTACGTCCTTTCTAATCCAATCACAGCCTGACAATGCAGGCGATCCGATAAACAGAGGCAGGCGGGAAACATTTCTAAAAAATACTTTAACGACTGCAACCAACTCTCCAACTCAAACATACCTGCAGGATCTCTCCAAACTGGAATAAGTGAAGTTTGATGTGAATAGAGAGGATTAGGGATGTCAGGTTTGATCCCAGTCTGGGCAGTGCTTTGCTCTGTAGTAATAGAGATGGTGCACAAAGCCATGAAAAATCTCTTTGGGATCCTGCTCCTCATTCCTGGCCCCTAAAGTAGGATTGTCACTTGTTTTTAATCTTGTATTGGAGGTGGGTTTTGTTGACTAGGTTAGCAGTTATTGTCCATCTGCAATTAAAGGCTAGGAACACTGCAGTGAGTAATTCACCTCCTGATCCCTCAAACGCCTGCCCACCATCTACAAGGCACAAGTCAGGAGTGTGATGGGATACTCCCCACTTGCCTGGATGGGTGCAGCTCCAACAACACTCACGAAGCTTGACACCATCCAGGACAAAGCAACCTGCTTAATTGGCACCACAATCACCAACTTCCACTCCCCCCACCACCGCCGTTCAGTAGCAGCACAAGATGCACTGCAGAAATTCGCCAAAGATCCTCAGACAGCACCTTCCAAATCCATGACCACATCCATCTAGAAGGATAAGGCCATCAGATACAAGGGAACATCATCCACTGCAAGCTCCACTCCAAGCCACTCACCATCCTGACCTGGAAGCATGTCACCATTCCTTCCATGTCGCTGGGTTAAAATCCTGGAATTCCCTCCCTAAGGGCATTGTGGGTCTACCTACAGCACATGGACTGCAGTGGTTCAAGAAGGCAGCTCACCCCCATCTTCTTAAAGGCAACTAGGGACAGGCAACAAATGTGAGTCCAGCCAGTCATGCCCACACCGCCTGTTTGAATTTTTTAAAAAGCGTATTCTTGAACTGCTATGGTCCATCGATGTAGGAACACCCAGTAAATCCAATTAGGAATTTAGGGTGTTTTCTTTAATCTCAAAAGTGATTGAACTGGGGAACTTGCTTCCACAATTAGTAATGAGGCAAATAGTCTGGATGCGCACGATTAAGAAAGGAATAGAAGGATCCAGCGATTGAATCAGGTGAAGGGAGATGGGAGGAAGTTCATGTGAAGTTTAAGTATCACCATGAACCAGGTGGATTGATTTGTTCCCTTATTACAATTCCCAGAATATTTTCTGAGCCTGTGGCTGGAAGGTCCGACTGTGCAGTCATTTGATTATACCATAATGTATTAAATATTATACTCTTCTTTTGGTTTTCAAATGTTCATGGTTAAAGTGCTGCTAACACTCACAGTCTAAACTCCCAGAGCCACCTGCCTGGGTTGAGACTGAGCTGCTGACAGCTGTGGAGCTACAAGTGGGGTCGAGAAAAGAGACTGTTATATTTGCACTGTTTAACCAGCCTTACTGGGAAATGTGAGTTACGCTTGTTAAATCTCACCTTTCAGACTTGCTGAGTTATCCCAATTTTGACAAGCGTCTGGGAGACACTGAGAGAAATGTCCAAAGGAGAAAATCTAACATTTCATTCAGGAAATGAAGTTCTTGGCATCATAACGTTTGTGTACCAGAGCTTGGAAACCAGCAAATACCAAAGAGAAACCCTGGAGGCAACACACACACACTGGTTACTGGAATACTGCAGCATCAAAGGGAGAGATTGGCGCCTATGGCCAGTGTGATGGAAATGTCTGAGTGCTTCTTCAAAAATGACCCTTCAAAACAAAAATCCATAACTTTATTTTTCCAGCATTTGCTAAACAGCTAACCTATTAATGGCAAAAGCAGAAGGAACTCCAATTTCAAATGACTGTGATCTCTGACAGGTTAGTCTGAAGGATGTGTGTCATGCGTTTTGATCTGATGTCCAATAGAAACTCCTGCTTCTAGAGATGCCATTGGAATGTGTAAGGTGATGCCAACAGGACTGCTGCTCCATCTCAACACAGCCACCAGGTCCAGCAGGCAATGGGCAAAAGGGCACATACTTTACTCTTTATAAGGTATGTCAAATTTTCCTCTTTGACCTTCATCTGAAGGAATGGGGCTCAGCTGTGGTTTGGTTTGGTGTTAATTCAGGAACAAGGGTAGGTCACTTCAGTCACTTTGTTCACTTCCCATTGTGGTTGACCTGTACCCCTCACTGTTCATCGTAACATCATTTGATATGCTTTTCTCACAAGCATTCTCAGTCTTGAAAGGTTTAACTGTCTCCCAGTATCCAAAGCCTTTTAGAGCATGAGAGTTCCAAGATTTGAATTTAAAAAATTTTCTTAATCCAACTTTTGCTCAGGCTTGGTGTCTGTGTCTGACTGCTGGTGACACATTACACCTCTTCTGATTGACACACACCAACAATGTCTAACTATTTATAATGAATCTGTTCACAAATATTACAAAATGTCTGTGTGGCAGGTGGATTTGAACACACAGTTATTAATTTTAAGATTAAATGTTGATAGATGAAGGGCACTTATTGGCTGGTTCTTTCTCTTTACCACTAAGCAGTTCCTCAAGATTGTGCGTGACTTGCTTCCACTGCGCTTTGACGAGTTTTGAGACCATTGATAAGCAACATCCTCATTAGGCCGTGCAGCCATTCAGATGGCCCATGCATATTGATCTTTATGCCAACATGTCCCCAGTGTTGTCTTCCCCACAGACCTCAGAGCTCCATGCAGAAGAAAACAAAAGTAGAGGGCACTGTAACGGTTAGGTCTAATGTGCGATTTGTACAGACTCCACTACATAGCATGTGCTCAAAGGGTTGGGTAAGTTGGTTGGTTATGCACTTGCTCCAATATTTCAGATTCTCCTCTGCATGTTCCTGAGGGAG
Source organism: Hemiscyllium ocellatum (assembly GCF_020745735.1). Lineage (NCBI taxonomy): Eukaryota > Metazoa > Chordata > Chondrichthyes > Orectolobiformes > Hemiscylliidae > Hemiscyllium > Hemiscyllium ocellatum. The sequence goes on along the minus strand of NC_083439.1, from coordinate 5,897,843 downwards.
CCTCTCAGTGCCTTTTGAAATGAGCCTTCCCCATATCAGTCAGTCACAAACCAGGCTTATCCATGAGTCGGCGGGGATATATGATCTCTTCAGGGATGCTTTGAGGACACCTATAAAAGATATCTACTGACACCGGGGATGGGCTGTGGAGGTAGGAGGAACACATTTTTATAATTTGGAGATGCCGGTGTTGGACTGGGGTGGACAAAGTTAAAAATCACACAACACCAGGTTACAGTCCAACAGGTTTAATTGGAAGCACTAGCTTTCAGAGCGCCACTCCTTCATCAGGTGGTTGTGAAGAAGCAGTGCTCCGAAAGCTAGTGCTTCCAATTAAACCTGTTGGACTGTAACCTGATGTTGTGTGGTTTTTAACTTTGTACACTTTTATATTTCACCTTCTGAACAAATCTAAAACTGAGTAATGACCAACTCTGGTCTTCTCCTTTATCCTTCATGCCATTTTGGGGTGGTACAGTGGCTCAGTGGTTAGCACTGCTGCCTCACAGCACCAGGGACCCAGGTTCGATTCCAGTCTCAGGTGATTGTCTGTGTGAAGTTTGCACGTTCTCCCTGTGTGGGTGCTCCGGTTTCCTCCCACACTCCAATGATGTGCAGGTTAGGATGGATTGGCCACATTAAATTGTCCATAATGTCCAGGGAGGTGCAGTCTAGGTAGAGTAGCCATGGGAAATACAAGGTTATAGGGATAGGGTGAGGGTGTTATCTGGCTGGGAAACTCTTTGCAGGGTTAGTGTGGACTCAGTGGGTTGAATGGCCTGCTTCCACATCATAGGGATTCAGTGTTTCTGATAAAATGCGTGTAAGAAATTCAACAAGAAGCAAAAGTTAACTCAAAGTCACAAGAAGTATGAGGAGAAGGCTGTCAGAATTTGGCATTCTAATGCCTGTTCTTGCACACTGGCTCTGGATCAGATCAGAGATTGTAGCTAATGTTTAAATTACACAACAGGTTAAAACACAGCATAATTGGAGTCGTGTTATCAAAGTATTAGCGAGAGAGCAGCTCTTCTCCTTATCAGCAACAACCACAAAACTCATTAGAATCAGAAATTTCCAGAAGAACTTTCCATGTATGGACTGTAGAAACGCAGAAATAGATGGATCCTTCCATGGAGATGGAGCAAGTCACAACGTGGGCTGGGAGGTGGGAGCTGGTTAACAGTGATTTGTAGAAATATGGCCTCGAGCTGAGGCCCAGGACAGAATAATGAGACTGAGCCCATGAAAGTGCACAGTATGAGTATGGGTTCATTTGGGGTAGCTGGATTACGGGGATTGGAGGAGAGGGTGGAGGTGGTCGGTGTCTAAAACAGAATAGAGAACAGGATAGGGCGAGGGAGTTGTTTGGATCTGGCCACTAGGATCTGTTGTGTCCTTTGCTGCAAATAATGATTAATTTACAAACACGGTCAGGGGAAGATTTCATATTTGCACAATACCTTTTCACAGCTGCAGGCCTTCCCAAAGTGTTTCACTGTCAATAGGTTATGATTGCGAGGTGGTTTCTCTTCTTGAGTAGAAAGCCTTGCTCTTCATTTTACATCTAGCAAGGTCCCACACACTGTGAATCAGAAGACAGAATTCCAAAGTGCACAACCCTCTGAGACAGAATCATTCTTCACATCAAATTTTAAAACAATCCTCCCCATCCCATCAACCTCCCATTCTGGAATCATCCACAAAGGAAAATATCTTTTCTATCTTATCAAGATCATTTATATTTAATCAAGTCGCCCCTCACTTTGGTCCAACCTAGTTTCATAAGGCAACCGTCTCATTCCAGGTCTCAATCTATAACCTCCTCTTAACCACCTCCAACACATTTACATCACACCTGAAATAAAGAGACAACTATTAAAAATGTGGTCTCACCAATACTGTGTACAACTGAAGCATGACCTCTTTAATGTCCAATTCCCCTTGTAATACAGGATACCATCAATCGGCCTTCTGTATTACATACTATACCTTCATACTAACATTTTGTAACTCGTGTTTAAATCCCTCTCTGCACCTTGGAACACCACACTGTCTCTCTACTGATTCCTGATGAAGGGCTCATGCCCGAAACATTAATTCTCCTGCTCCTCGAATGCTGCCTGACCTGCTGTTCCTTTCTAGCACCACACTCTTGACTCTGATCTCCAAAACCTGCAGTCCTTACTTTCTCCTCCCTCTGTACTTACATAATGTTCTGCTTTTCCTGTTTCAGTCAACACCTTCACTTTTTCCACATTAAACTCCATCTGCCAGATTCTTGCCCGCTCGTTCAACCTCCGTCTGCAACCACCTTTTGTCTTCTTCGTAACATACTTTCCTACCTTTCTTTGAGTTATCTGTAAATTCAGCGAACGCGTTTTCACTCTCCTCCTTTTAACTCATCCCAAGTAAGAACGCCTAACTTGGTGGGCGGCACGGTGGCACAGTGGTCAGCACTGCTGTCTCACAGCGCCTGAGACCCGGGTTCAATTCCCGCCTCAGGCGACTGACTGTGTGGAGTTTGCACGTTCTCCCCGTGTCTGCGTGGGTTTCCTCCGCGTGCTCCGGTTTCCTCCCACAGTCCAAAGATGTGCGGGTCAGGTGAATTGGCCATGCTAAATTGCCCGTAGTGTTAGGTAAGGGGTAAATGTAGTGGTATGGGTGGGTTGCAGGTCGGTGTGGACTTGTTGGGCCGAAGGGCCTGTTTCCACACTGTAAGTAATCTAATCTAAAAAAAAACTTAGCAGAGAAGTAGCAACCACAGTGGACAGGACATTTAGAGAGCGTAATGTTTGTTGGGGCTGTGCGACGGGAGAAAGAATGCTCTCCAAATAAAATCAGGATCACTCAGTAACCATTCACTGGAATGATGTGATCACCCTATGGATAACAGTGATTTCCAAAGTATTCAGTGCCATCTGCTGTTTGAAATGATTCAAAGCATCGATTATCTTTTATTTTCTCAAAGATTAACAGCGGAGCATTTCCCAGCAACTTTCTAAACAATATTCCCAAGAACACAGAGCAAATAGAATAAAGGGTGGAAGTACAGCAACTTTCTTAATTATAGATCATAAAACCATAAGACACAGGAGCAGAAATGAGGCCATTCAGCCCATTGAGTCTGCTCTGCCATTCAATCATGGCTGATAAGTTTCTCAACCCTATTCTTCCGCTTTCTCCCCGTAACCCTTGATCCCCTGGCTATCAAGAACCTATCTATCTCTGTCTTAAACACGCTCAATGACCTGGCCTCCACAGCCCTCTGTGGCAGTGAATTCCACAGATTCCCCACTCTCTGGCTGAAGAAGTCTCTCCTTATCTCTGTTCTAAAAGGTCTTCCCTTTACTCTAAGGTTGTGTCCTCAGGTCCTTGTCCCTCCTACCAATGGAAACATCTTTCCAACAGCCACTCTGCCCAGGCAATTCAATAAGTTTCAATTAGGTCCCCCGCTCATCCTTCTAAACTCTGTCGAGTATAAACCCAGAATCCTCAAACATTCCTCAACTGTTAAGCTTTTCTTTCCTGAGACCATTCTCGTGGACTTCCTCTGAACACACTCCAGGACCAGTGCATCCTTCCTGAGATCTGGGACCCAAAACTGCGCACGTACTCCAAATGTGGTCTGACCAGACCCTCAGAAGTACACTCCTGCTCTTGCATTCAAATCCTCTCAAAATAAATGCCATCATTGCATTTGTCTTCCTAAAGTCTGTCTCAACCGCAAGGGCTATGTGAGAAAATAAATTCTTCATTTAGTGAGTAGTTAGTGTCTGGAATGCACTACCTGGTAAGGTGGTGGAGGCAGCTTCAACTGAGGTATTCAACTGAGAATTACTTAGATAGAAATAATGTGCAAAGGAATAGTGAGAAAGCAGGAAATTGGCATTAGGAAATGCTGCTTGTTTGAAGAGTCAGTGCAACCAAAATGGCGTGAATGGCCTCCTCTATGCTCTAACAATTCGGTAATTGTGTGATTCTTGGCCACCTGCCTGTACCAGCCATGATTTAACCCATGGATCTTCAGTGATATCAGACCCCTGCATGCCCTTATTCAGAATGCGACGAGATTTTAACTCCTGAATGGTGGTCATAGGGACAGAGGCTATTCAGCCCATCAATCCTATTCCAGCATTTATTGAGATCATGGCTGATCTGTGACTTATATCCACATATCTGCCTCTGTCCATGTCCCTCAATTTATCAATCTCAGTCTTAAAGTCAATAATTGATTCGACATCAATTGCCTTCTGCAGAAGGGAGTTCCAAGCTCCGATCACACTTTGGGTAAAGAAGCATTTGGCAGAGGAGGTGGTGCTGTCATTGTTGCAAGATTCTTAATCCAGACTAAAGTACAAGATTGGAACAGGAGTTCAATAGGATCATGGCTGACCTGATAAGATTTCAACTCCGACAATCTGGCACCTGGTAGAATTTGAATATGGAGCTCAAAAAAATTATTGAATTATTAAAAATGTTTGAATTAATTGTTAATAAAATCCCATCTGGTTCTGGAATATCAATTACCCAGCCTGGCCTACAGCAATGTGATAGACTCTTAGCTGCTCGGTAAAATTAAGAATGGACAACATCCTGGTCAGCCACCCCACATTCCATAAACAAATAAAGAGTTTCTCTCCTGGAGGAAGAGAATGTTCTTCCTGCATTCCTCTTTGCTCTTGCCTGATCCTCTTAATATCGCAAAGATTAAATTCAATCACGTCATCTTATCCTGAAAGACTTTGGAAGATTCACTCTCATTTTGTATAAACTCTCCTCATAAATTAGCTCTTGAGCCAAGGTTATTATTTTGTTCAACCTACTCTGCCCTGCCCAGGGAGATCACTGTGTCTTCCGTAAGGTATGGTGCCAAGTGCCCGACACACCAGTGCAAGTTGGTAGCAAACAGGATCATAAGCAGTTGGAAAGGAAGTCTATGTTTAAATTGAAATTACATTCTTTGTAAGTAAATGCTCCGAATGGATAGAGGAGCTGCAAGTTGTTCCAACACAGAATTGTTATGGTGTAAATGGAGACTGTTCAGCCCATTGTCTCTCACTAGCTCTCCCAATGAGCATGACCACTTAGTGTCATTGTCCTGCCCGTTTCCCCATAACCCTGAACATTGTTTCTGTTTATAAAATCATCCAATACCCTCTTGAGTTAAGTTGTGCCTCTACACACTTCCTGGCAATGTATACCAGACCCTAACCTCTTGTTATGTTCAAAAGGTTATTCTCATATCTTCTCACACTTTAAACCTCAGCCTCTCTCATTCTTGATCTTTTTATGAGTGGGAACAGTTTCTCCATCTCTACTGTATCCAATCCATTCAGGTTGGATATCTTCTGTCAGATCTCGTCTCGGTCTACTTTCCAAGGAGAACAGACCCAACTTCTTCAATCCATCCTCATCCCTGGAATCATTCTTGTAAATCGCTTCTGCATTCTCTCCAGTGTATTCACATCCATCCTATAATGTGGTGCCCAAAACTATACACAGTACTCCATCAGTGATCTAACAGGTGTCTTGTACAAGTTCAACATCACCTCCTTTCTCTCGTACACTGTGCCCCTCTTAATGAAGCCAAAGGAAGGAGTAAAATTAGGAGATCAGAGAGGAAAGGTGTATAACTTAACACCTGTATTGTGAGCAGGGTGCTTCAACAGAAGTCTCTTAACAATCATACGATCTGAGATGGAAGCTAATCAGGTGTGAGATAGGCTATATTGTAAAAATAAACTCTGCAATCATTTGATTGCAATGACTCCTGCCCTCCTACAGCAACCACCCGTGTCAGCATGATGACCTCCCAGTTTCGGTGTGGTGACCTCCTGGTGTTAGTGTGGTGACCTCCCAGCATTAGTGTGGTGACCTCCTGGTGTTTGTGTGGTGACCTCCCAGCATTAGCGTAGTGACCTCCTGTCTTTAGTGTGGTGACCTCCTGTCGTTAGTGTGGTGACCTCCTGGTGTTAGTGTGGTGACCTCCTATCAATAGTGTAGTGATCTCCAGTCATTAGTGTGGTGATCTCCTAGTGTTAGTGTGGTGACCCCCCAATGTTGGCGTGGTGACCTCCCGGTGTTAATGTGGTGATTTCCTAGTGTCACTGTGATGACCGCCTGCCATTAGCATGGTGACCTCCTTCCATTAGTGTGGTGACCTCCCGGTGCTAGTGTAGTGACCTGTTGGTGTTATGTGGAGACCTTCTATCGTTAGTGTGATGACGTCCTAGCCTTAGCATGATGACCCCCCCAGTGTTAATGTGGTGACGTCCTGTCATTAGTGTGGTGACCTCCCACCATAAGCATGGTGACCCTCCTCCACCTCTCCGGCATTAGAATGGTGACCACCCGTCATTAGTATAGTAATCTCCTGTCATTAGTGTGGTGACCTCCTGGCGTTAGTGTGATAAACTCTCATCATTAGTGTGGTGACCTTCCAGTGTCAGGGTGATGACCTCCCAGTGTTAGCTGGTGACCTCCTGTTGTTAGTGTGGTGTCCTCCTGTTGTTAGTGTGGTGACCTCCAGACGTTAGCATGGTGACCTTCTGGCATTAGTGTGGTGGCCTCCCAGTGTTAGTGTGATGACTTCCTAGTGTTAGTGTGATGACCTCCTGTCATTAGCATGGTGACCTCCCAGTATTAGTACGGTGACCTCGTGGCATTAATGTGGTGACCTCCCGGCATTAGTGTAGTGACCTGACAGTATTAGTGTGGTGACCTCCGAGTGTTAGTATGGTGACCTCCTAGCGTTAGCATGGTGACCTCCTAGCATTTGCACGGTGACCTCCCAGTGTTAGTGTGGTGACCTCCCAGTGTTAGCATGATGACCTCCTGGTGTTAGCGTGGTGACCTCCTGGTGTTAGTGTTTTGACCTCCTCGCGTTAGCATGGGGACCTCCCAGTGTTAGTGTGGTAGCCTCTCGGTGTCAGTGTGGTGACCTCCCAACATTAGTTTGGCGATCTCCTGGCATCAGTGTAATGACCTCCCGGTATCAGCTTGGCGATCCCCCATTGAAAGCATGGTGACCTCCTGTTGTTAGTGTGGTGTCCTCCTGTTGTTAGTGTGGTGTCCTCCTGTTGTTAGTGTGGTGACCTCCAGACGTTAGCATGGTGACCTTCTGGCATTAGTGTGGTGGCCTCCCAGTGTTAGTGTGATGACTTCCTAGTGTTAGTGTGATGACCTCCTGTCATTAGCATGGTGACCTCCCAGTATTAGTACGGTGACCTCGTGGCATTAATGTGGTGACCTCCCGGCATTAGTGTAGTGACCTGACAGTATTAGTGTGGTGACCTCCGAGTGTTAGTATGGTGACCTCCTAGCGTTAGCATGGTGACCTCCTAGCATTTGCACGGTGACCTCCCAGTGTTAGTGTGGTGACCTCCCAGTGTTAGCATGATGACTCCTGGTGTTAGCGTGGTGACCTCCTGGTGTTAGTGTTTTGACCTCCTCGCGTTAGCATGGGGACCTCCCAGTGTTAGTGTGGTAGCCTCTCAGTGTCAGTGTGGTGACCTCCCAACATTAGTTTGGCGATCTCCTGGCATCAGTGTAATGACCTCCCGGTATCAGCTTGGCGACCCCCCCATTGAAAGCATGGTGACCTCCCAGTGTTAGCGTGGTGACCTCCTGGCCTCTTGCAGTGGTCTCCAAGCCTGGCACAATGACCTCCTCCAATACAGGCCTCCCAGCATTGCCATTGGGATCTTCTGGCTTCCTGAAGTGGCATCCCGGTGTGGTGTGTCGCTGGTGCAGTGTGGAGGCAGGGTCCAGTGCAGACTGGAAGCTAGCTGTACTGAACGTTTATTCAGTAAGGCTGGACATTTTATTTCTGTATTATCTAAAATCTTGTAACTAAAGTAGCTGTACCTAGGCACTTTTGTATTGGCACTCCAATTGTCAATGTGTAAGTTTTCGCTATACTCATTGAGTACATGAACCAATAAAGGCTATGCTATTTGATTTACCATTGTTACATCTTTGATGATGTTGGCTGCCTTCCCAAGAAGTGTAGATAGAGTCAATGGATGGAAGGTTGGCATGTGTGATGGACTGGCCTGCATTCACAATCTTCAGGAACTAGCAGCAATTTTAAGGAAGGTTGAGAGCTGTTGGCCATTCGCACGAGGAGACCTTGCTTCAACTGAGTCTGTATTCATGGGGGTTTGGAGGAGTGAGGGGGACTTTGTCAAAATAGATACATTTTTGAGGGGGCTAGGCAGACTGGACACAGGGATGATGTTTGCCCTGAGGTGGATGGGTGCAGGAGGGGCAGGGGAATGTGGGGGATTGTCAGAGCAAGGGGATCATGGACTGAGGATCCACAGGAGGCCATTGTAGACTGAAATGTGGAGAAATGTCTTCATTTGGAGGGTGGTGAATCTGTGGAACTGTCTACCATGCAAAAGGCTCCATCTGTCAATATATTAAAGAAAAAAATAGATAGCATTCCAGGGAGTAGAGGTGTCAAGGGGCATGGGGAGGGAGCAGGGATATGGCACTGAGATAGAGGATCAGTCTTGATCATGTGGAATGGTGGAGCAGGTTTGATGGGCTGAATGGCCTACTCCTGCTCCTATTTTTGACATTTCAAGTAAATAAATTCAGAAACAATGGCCACTCAAAAGCAACTTAAGATTTGCCCTTCCAATTTAAGATCTGTTGAGTCCATTCAGTCAATCTTTTTCTTCCTCAACTGCCTCTAGAAGTATGAACTGCCAATTTAATCCCATAATATACATCCATCTGTCATTAACCTGAAGGCAGTACAGAGTCAGGCACATTGTGTGGAACTGGAGTCACATGTAAACCAGTATGAATAGGTTTAGCTAGCACATTGGCCTTGGCACTGATGCAGCATTCACCAAGAATAAGCCGAATAAAAATTAGAGGAAGGTTGGGATATAAAGCAAGTTGTCTCGTTATTTTCTGAGGCCAACTGCAAATTTTCCTCGTTATTAATTATAATTTCCAACTAATGATTAACAAAGGAACTGGGTGGGTAATGAGAATCCTTTCATGCAGCAAGCTGTGAAGAGCTAGAGCTGACTGCCTGAGTGTTGGCAAAAGTAGATATCAGTTCGGCCTGCGTGACACACATAGTGGCCATGTTCCCTAAAACCATCTGATACAGTTTGGATAGGTTCACTGCTGTCAATCCTTCTGTTGGTATTAGTCTGAGTTGCTGCTATAGCTCGGCGAAGGATGACCACTCAAAGTCTTCAGCAGAATGAAGGTTGGGTTTTGTTGAATGGAGTAGGTTTATTACTCACATTTATTACATTATATATAAGTTACCTGAATGTCTCTAGTAGAACATCAAACTAGATATAACACTAAGTACACATAACTGCAAACAAATTAAAACTAGCAAAACCCTACACCTGAACTTGATAACTCCTACACTGACTGCATGATACAACAGTAAACAGTAACAAGACAACTCAAGGGTTACAGAGTTCAGGAAGAAGTTGCCAGACTTGAGTTCTGAAGAAGGGTCACTGGACTCAACAAGTTATCATAGTTTTGTTCTCCACAGATGCAACCAGACCTGTTGAGTTTCTCCAGCAATTTCTGTGTTTTTGCTTTGTGTCAGATGTTCGTGCCCACTGTTCTTTGACTTTTTTAAGTTGCCAGACTTAATTGGTTCATGGAACAAATTAATACTGTCAGTTTGATAGGATGTTTGAAATCGGTAGTGAGAGTGAGATCAGACGATAGGCCTATACAGTTCATTGGCAACGAATTAGGTTGTTGGAAGGATGTGATACATCTCACAAAAGCACAATAAGGATTATTTTACTAGTGGCAAAATATGGGCGATCAATTATCAATATCCATTATTGGATTTCAATACCTGGGCCTTTCATGAACGGAAATTGTTTTACAGGGGCAGTGATTGGAACCAGGTTGACCTGGTTGACCACACTGATTGAGGTTGTTAGCCTGGGCCAATCAGGAAAGCCCTGGCTAACCAATACAAACAAAGAATTTAGAATCTCTTCAGTTGAGGATTGACTCTGAGCTGCTGGCCCCAGCCAGTGTACCGTGCACAAGGAAATGAAGGGCGACTTGGTGATGGGATGCCAACCTCTGTGCAGTTACTTCAACAACGAAATACACCGACTTCAAAACAGCCACAATGACTATAAATTGGCTGAGTTCCAGGAAACCAATGTGGCATAAATAAAATATTCAGAACTGAATTTAATGCTTTATCAAAAGATACTAAAAAGACTTCATATCCTAGATTTAATTACACCTGTGTGATAAGTTTCACAAATTGGAGATAAAAGATTCATCTAAAATTGTCTTACTTTGAAACAACAACCTCAGGCACGGAATACTGTATTTTAAGCATCTTCCCATTGGAGATAAAGTTGTAATAGCTAAATTGGAAGAAGTTTTCTGTTTGTGTTTTTGCTCAGAAAGCTCAAAGTAACACCTGGAAACTCAAATTGGAGTGATATCCAAACAATGGGACCTCAAATATATCTTCAATCCTCCTGGCTGCTGCTGATCCAGGACACTGCTAACCGACCATGGTCTCCGGTTAATATCTTCCACCTCCAGGCCAACTAAAACTATATATTGTTCATGAAGAACATGAAGGACATAAGAACTAGGAGCAGACTCTGACATTCAATAAGATCATGGCTGATCTTTTCACGGACTCAGCTCCACTTACCCACCCTCTCATCGTATCCCTTAATTCCTTTATTTTTTAAAAAATCTACCTGAGCTTTAAAAACATTAATTGAAGTAGCATTGACTACATCACTGGGCAGGGAATTCCACAGATTTACAACTCTCTGGGTGAAGAAGTTCCTTCTCAATTCAGTCCTAAATCTGCTCCCCCAAATTTTAAGTCTCCGCCCTCTTGACCTAGTTTCACCTGCCAGTGCAAACATCCTTCCTGCTTCTATCTTATCTATTCCCTTCATAATTTTATATGTATCCATAACATCCCCCCTTTATTCTTCTAAATTCCAATGACTATAATCCCAGTCCACTCAGTCTCTCCTCATAAGGCAACCCCATCAACTCTGGAATCAATCTGGTGAACCTTCTCTTCACCCCCTCCAGGGAAAGTACGTCATTTCTCAAGTAAGGAGAGCAAAACTGCATGCAGTACTCCAGGTCTGACCTCACCAGCACCCTGTGCAGCTGCAACATAACCTCTCTGCTTTTAAACTCAATCTCTTAAGCAATGAAGGACAAAATTCCATTTGCCTTCCAAATTCCCTGTTGTACCTGCAAACCAACCCCCTGTGATTCATGTACAAGGACACCCAGGTCCCTCTGCATTGTAACAAGCTGCAACTTTTTATCATTCAAGTAATAATCCTTTTTACTGTTACTCCTAGCAAAATGGATTATTTCACATTTATTAACAATGTATTCTATCTGCCAGACCTTTACCCACTCACTTAATGTATCTATGTCCCTCTGCAGAGTTTCACAGTCCTCTACACACTTTGCTCTGCCACTCATCTTAGTGTCATCCGCAAACATTGACACACTACACGTGGTCCCCAACTCCAAATCATCTACATAAATCGTGAATAATTACGGACCCAATACTGATCCCTGAGGCAAACCACCAGTTGCTGCTTGCCAGCCAGAATGGCACTCAGTTATCCCCACTCTTTGCTTCCTGTTAGTTAACCAAACCTCTATCCATGCTAATACTTTACCCCAAAGCCATGTATCTTTTATCATATGCAGCAGCCTCTTGTGCAGCACCTTATCAAAGGCCTTTTGGAAATCTAGGTACACCACATCCACCGGGTCTCCATGTCCAACTTGCTCGTAATGTCTAGGACTTTGATGTTGTGGCCATTTCGGAGACATGGAATGGTTGTTGCAGGTTCTGGGGTTTAGATGTTGCCGTAAGAACATGGAAGATGGTAAAAGAGGGAGAGGTGTGGCATGGTTGGTCAGGGACAGTATTACATAGCAGAAAGGATATTTGAGGACTCATCTACTGAGGTAGTATGGGCTGAGGTTAGAAACAGGAAAGGAGAGGTCACCCAGTTGGGAGTATAGGCCTCTGAATACTTCCAGAGATGTAGTGGAAAGGATAGCAAAGATGATTCTGGATAGGAGCAAGAGTTACAGGGTAATTGTTATGGGGGACTTTAACTGTCCAAATATTGACTGTAAATAGTATATTTTGAATAATTTAGATGAATCCGTTTTTGTCCAATGTGTACAGTGTTCAGACCATTAGTTGAATCAGACCAATTATGATGTGATTAGGCAAGATTTAGGATGCATAGGATGGGGAAGGAAACTGCAGGGGATGGGCACAATTGAAATGTAGAGTTTATTCAGGGAACAGCTTGAATCTCTTGTCAAGAGGAAGAAGAAGGCTTATGTAAGAATGAGATGTGAAGGCTCAGTTAAAGCACATGAGAGTTATAAGTTAATCAGGAAGACCTAAAGAGAGAGCTAAGAAGAGCCAGGAGTGTACATGAGAAATTGTTGCAGGTAGGATCAAGGAAAGCCCTAAAGCTTTCTATAGGTCTGTCAGGACTAAAGGAATGACTAGAGTAAGACTAGGGCCAATCAAGGACAGCAATGGGAACTTGTGCGTGGAGTCTGAGGAGATGGGGAAGTGCTACATGAATCTTTTTCATCAGTATTCACACTGGAAAAAGACAATGTTGATGAGGAGAATACAGAGCTACTGGCCACTATACTAGATGGGATTGAGGTACACAAGGAGGAGAAGTTAGCAATTGTGGAAAGTGTGAAAACAGATAATTCCCTGGGCTGGATAGAATTTATCCTAGGATTCTCTGGGAAGCCAGGGAGGAGATTGCAGAGCCTTTGACTTTGATCTTTATGTTGTCATAGTCTACAGGAATAATGCCAGAAGACCGGAGGACAGCAAATGTTCCCTTGATCAAGGAGGGGAGTAGGGACAACCCTGGTAATTATAGACTAGTGAGCCTTACCTTGTTTGTGGGGAAAGTGTTAGGAAAGGTTATAAGGGATATGATTTATAATCATCTAGAAAGGAATAAGTTGATTAGGGATAGTCAACACGGTTTTGTGAAGGTTAGATGGAGCCTCACAAATCTTATTGAGTTCTTTGAGAAGATGACCAGCAAGTGGATGTGGGTAAAACAGTTGATGTAGTGTATATGGATTTCAGTAAGGTGTTTGATAAGGTTCCCCTCGGTAGGTTAAAAATACAGAGACATGGGATTGAGGGTGGTTTGGATCAGAAATTGGCTGGCTGAAAGAAGACAGAGGGTGGTGATTGATGGGAAATATTCATCCTGGATTTCAGTTACTAACGGTGTACCGCAAGGATCTGGATTGGGGCCATCGCTGTTTGTCATTTTTCTAAATGACCTGGATGAGGGTGTAGAAGGATGGGTTAGTAAATTTGCTGATGACACTAAAGTCGTTGGAATTGTGGATAGTGTTGAAGGATGTTGTAGGTTACAGAGGGACATGGATAAAGCAGCAGAGCTGGGCTGAGAGGTGGCAAATGGAGTTTAATGCAGAAAAGTGTGAGATGATTCACTTGGGAAGGAGCAGCAGGAATGCAGAGTACAGGGTACTGGGCTAATGGTAAAATTCTTGGTAGTGTAGATGAGCAGAGAGATCTCGGTGTCCGTGTACATAGATCCCTGAAAGTTGCCACCCAGGTTGATAGGGTTGTGAAGAAGGCATATGGCATGTTAGCTTTTATTGGTAGAGGGATTCCGTTTCAGAGTCATGAGGTCATGTTGGAGTTGTGTGCAAAACTCTGGTGCAGCCACACTTGGAAGTTTATATCGAGTTCAGGTGACCATGTTATGGGAAGGATGTGGAAACTTTGGAAAGGGTTCAGAATCCCTACAGTGTGGAAACACGCCCCTTCAGCCCAACAGGTCCACATGTCCCTCCGAAGAGTAACCCACTAAGACCCATTCCCCTACCCTATATTTACCCCTAACCTGACAATTTAGTACAGCCAATTCACCTAACCTGCACATGTTTGGATCGTGGGAGGAAACTGGAGCACCCAGAGGAAATTCAGACAGACACAGAGAGAATGTGCAAACTCCACACAGACAGTCGCCCAAGGCTGAAGTTGAACCCAGGTCCCTGGTGCTATGAGGCAACAGGGATAACCATTGAGCCACTTTGCTGCCCATGCCACTGTGACTAGAGATTATAACCAAAGATGGCTATCCCAATATGTGCCATCACACATTCCAATTCATTTTAATAGAATTAAGTGTGTCTGCAAAACCCACCCAAAGTCAATTGGTGAATGTGAAGGGCCAACCCAAGGCTAGGATCGAACCCAGGCCCCTGGGACTATGAGGCAGTAGTGCTAACCACTGAGCCATCATGCTGACCCTACTAGGGCACTGCCTGATATGGAGGGAAGGACTTATGAGGAAGGCTGAGGGGCTTGAGGCTGTTTTCATTAGAGAGAAGAAAGTTGAGCAGTGACTTAATGGAGACATATAAGATAATTAGAGGGTTAGATAGGATGGACAGGGAGAGACTTTTCCCTCAGATAGTGATGGCTAGCATGAGGTGACATAGCTTCAAATTGAGGACAAACGTCAGAGGAAGTTTCTTTACTCAGAGAGTAGTCGGGGCGTGGAATGCACTGCCAGCAACAGTAGTAGACTCGCCGATTTTAAGGTCATTTAAATGGTCATTGGATAAACATATGGATGATAACGGATCAGTGTGGGTTAGATGGGCTTCAGATTGGTTTCACAGGTCAGTGCAACATTGAGGGCCGAAGGGCCTGTACTGCACTGTAATGCTCCATGTTCTATGTCTTCATGGAATTCCAAAGATTTGTTAAACATGACCTGCCCTTGATGAACCCATGCTGTATCTGCCCAATGGGACAATTTCTATCTAGATGCCTTGCTATTTCTTCTTTGACAATAGAGTCAAGCACCTTCCCCAGTACAGAAGTTAAGCTAACCAGTCTATTGTCCCTTTGTATTTGACATGATGCCTTTTTGAACTTTGTATTTGTGCTTGATAGTATATATGTGCATAAGTGATTGATGTCACATTTTTATTAATATTCTTGGGATTAATAAGTAATAACATTTCTCTCTCTTTTACTCAAGAAAACCTTATATTATTTCTGTTGACCGGGTTAGCTACATGTTAATTGTACTGAGGTAAAGCTGGGAGCTAAAATGATGATTAAATCTTTGTTATAGATTGCCAAGATGGTTGAAAAGTGAGGAACTCACTCATCCCTCTTGACTTGGTCATAACAATAGTGTGAGTGTGAAGGCCTAAAGGAACTTAAAGGTCCAAATGTACAAACATTAACAATTGGTGTGTAACTACATAAAATAATCAAAAAGGTGGCCTTGATCTTATGAGGGTTGGTGTATAGAAGGAGGAGATATTGCTTCATTTGTAGAATCTTGGTCAGAACCCATCAGAGTTGAGCACCACACCTTAGGAAGTGCATATAGAGAACTTGGGCAGGGCACAGCAAAGATTCACACAATGCCAGCAGGGCTTAAAGAATTAAATGATGCGGATGGATTCCATAAATGTTGTGGTCATTGCTTTGAGTTTCAGAAAATGAGGTGTGATCCAACTTTGCAAGATGATGAAATCGTTTACTAATAAAGAGAAATAATTTCTCCTGGTGGGAGAATCAAGAATGTTAGAGCTAGGCCTTTCGGGGTTGAATCAGAAAGTACATTCTTTTACACAGAGCATAGTGGAAAACTGAAATTCTTTCCTACAATTAAGGGCAGCACAGTAGCTCAGTGGGTACCACTGCTGCCTTACTGTACCAAGGACTTGGATTCAATTCCAGTCTTGGGTGACTGGCTGCTTGGAGGTTTCATATTCTCCCCATATCTGCATTGGTTTCCTCCCATAGTCCAAAGATCTGCACATTAGGTGGATTGTCCATGAGCAATGCAGAGTTACAGGGTGAAATACTCTTCAGAGGGGTGGTGTAGACTTGATGGGCCAAATATCTGCTTCTACACTGTAGGGATTATATATTTCAATGTCAATTGAAAGTTTTAACACTAAAGTCAATAGATTTTTGTTAACGGTATGGTAAGATATGGAACAAAGGTGGTGAATGGAGTTGAGGTACTGTACACCTATGATTTAACTGAATTATTGAACAGTCTTGATGGGCTGAATGGCCTCTTCCTGACTGTAAAACTTCTCCTGCTTCTAATTTATTTATTTACAGACTACTCTGTGGTCAGATGATGCCAGTAGCTTTGGCTGATGATTCCTCTGTGGAAATGTAATTATTTTTTCAACCTTGCATCTGCCAGACCACACATGCCTTGCAATAAAATAAAACAAAGGGGTCTCTAATGCACACACATCAAAGTCTTATTAATTTTTCTAGCTTAGTTTGCTTTCCTCCAAAAACACCAACTGAAGAACACTTCCTGTTAATGACTAACAGAAGTTGCCCTGTGAATTATTGCAGCTTCCATTATATGTACAGGGTGAACAACATAAACTCCTGAGTGATTTTATAACAAGCTAATGTGGGAGGCAGAGGACAATTAACCATGGCATTGGAAACAGATAAAGCGCACACAGTGACACCAATTGGGGTTTGAGTACCACTGAGTTTTAATAATTAGCAGGTTTAAAAAGAATCCTTTATTATCATAAAATCACACTGAACACCAATATGCAATGTGGCCCATTGTTGCCCTTGTTTGAAACAGCTCTCTAATTAGTCCTGCTCCTTTCTTCTACCTTCCAGAAAACATCAATTTTGCTTTTCACATGGAAACTTCCACCCACTTGACGCTGAGGGATCTGATCCTGGCTGAAACGCTGCCTTGGATTTCCTCCACTGCTGATCTGTCTCCACCATGTCCCGAGATCAGAAACCACTCTTGAGTAATTGCAACCAGCTCTGATCCCCGAGACACAAGGGAGATATTTAATCACCGGACACAGTGACCATGAGAGGGACCATGAAACTGATCCCTATTGTTGGGGATCTGAGTAGTGAGAGAAGATCTGAGCTATTTGGGTTTGTTGGTCTGATTAAGGACACACCTGAGAGATGATGTAACAGAGATATGGCAAACACATAAGGCTTTAGAGGGGTTAGACTTTGCAATATTAGGTGAATTTAGTTGCCTCTACTAATATGTACTTCTCAATACTCATCAGAAAAAACAGGCTGCTCAAGCTTGGGGAGATTACAGTGTAATGGCAGTGATACTGGGCTAGTAATCCATAGGCCCTTCCTAATGCTCTGGGGAATCCAATCCATGTTTACCCCTCATTTTTATTCTGGTGTTAGAAATAAGTTGTACATTTATCGTATTACAAGTTACTGTTCTCGTATGTCATAGTCATGTAGTCATAGAGGTATACAGCACTGAAAAGGCCACTTGGCCCATTGCATCTATATCAATCAAACGTAACGATCTGACCATTCTAATGCATAATGAGGTCTTGCTATTTGTTCAAAATCATGCAATCTTGTGGATTTATTCTCTCAGTGAGGCCTCTGGATCTCACCTTTACCCACTGTAAAAATAAAAGTTATAACCCAGGCCAAGTCATGACATAATTTGGCGACTTCTTTCAGATTCATAACAGTAAATTTGATACGTTAGTCTGGGACCATCACAGCCCTCACTCAGAATCAGAACTTCACCTTCAGGCCAGTGTTGATTCTTGTCTGAAGTATATGAGAAAATGGGATTTGTTAAATACCCAGCAAAGTGAGATCATCTTCCAACAGTTCACACAGGGCACTACCTTCCACTGATGATGACGATCAGAGCAAAATCCAGGAAAACTTGGGCCATTTTCCTCATCCTGGGAGTCACCAGTGGATTAAGGCAGGCAGAGATGGTGAAATCCATCATCATGTCCCATGTGGGGTTGGTAGTGTGGCCGAATGGTCTAAGGCACTGGACTCAAGTTCCAGCCTCAGTTGAGACGTGTGTTTGAATCCCACCACTGCCAGTGATCACATTGTTCTGGCAACCCATCCCTTCACTGCTTTGGATTTTCCTTGCTGCCTGAACCATGCACTGCTATGCAAAGAAGATGTTTCTAAATTTCTGTTTACGGGCAGCATGGTGGCTCAGTGATTAGCACTGCTGCCTCACAGCATCAGGGTCCCAGGTTCAATTCCGGCCTCGGGTGACTGCCTGTGTGAAGTTTGCACATTCTCCCCATGTCTGTGTCGGTTTCCTCCCACAGTCCAAAGATGTGCAGGTCAGGTGAATTGGCCATGCTAAATTGCCCAGAGTGTTAAGTGCATCAGTCAGAGGGAAATGGGTCTGGGTGGGTTACTCTTCGGAGGGTCGGTGAGGACTTGTTGGGCTGAAGGACCTGTTTCCACACTGTAAGGAATCTAATCTAATGTGCTCCAGTCCACTAAAGATCAGGATCACGAAGCCAAGACTAAGGATGAGATTTAACAGGCAGTGCTTTGGTAGGCATCTCAGTGCACTGAAGTAATAACACTTAGTGCTGCTTTCACAGGCTCTTCAAATCTAGAGGAAAGAAAGGACACCCAACAGCAGTGTACACGCCCAAACCAACTCAACATGTACGGTGGCACTAACCAGCTCTACTGGCTGGCAGATATTGTTCCTGTGCCTGACACTACATTCCCAAAACAACTGCTCTCATCAGAACTCAGTTGTGGTAGGGGGACATGGAAATGCTTGAGGGGTCTTCTCCAGGTATCCCTGAGGAGATCAAATACCCCACCAACTAATGGGAATTCCTGGCTTGTGACCAACCAAGATGGTGAAGGTTTATTGGGAAAGGCACCAAACATACCAGGAGACTTCGCTCGGAGTGTACGAAGGTGAAATTGAGGCATCAGATTGGGGTGCAAGAAACTCCAAACAACCAACCTACCAGTGGGGTCACATGCTTAAAAAACGCTAACTCAGGAACCTTGGTGAGTTGCTGAAGTACATCTTGTTGATGGTATACACTGCTGTGACTAGACATCAGTGCTGAAGGGAATGGGAGTTAAGGTGGGAGGAGACTGGTGTTGAGCATAAACCCTGGCAAATCATTGGTTGTTTGCAGTAGATTACAAAGGTGCAGAGAAGATTGACAAGGATGTTGCCAGGGCTGGAGGGTTTGAGCTACAGGGAGAGGCTGAATAGGCTGGGGCTGTTTTCCCTGCAGCATCGGAGGCTGAGGGGTGACCTCATAGGGGGTTTACAAAATCATGAGGGGCATGGACAGGATAAATAGACAAGGTCTTTTTCCCAGGGTAAGGGAGTCCAAACCTGAAGGGCATAGGTTTAAGATGAGAGGGGAAAGATTTAAAAAGGACCTGAGGGGTAACTGTTTCACACAGAGGGTGGTACGCGTATGGAATGTGCTGCCAGAGGATGTGGTGGAGGCTGGTACAATTACAACATTTACAAAGTGTCTGGATGGGTATATGAGTAGGAAGGGTTTTGAGGGATATGGGCCAATTGCTGGCAAATGGGACTGGGTCAGATTGGGATGTCTGGTCAGCGTGGACGTGCTGGACTGAGGGGATTGTTTCCGTGCTGTATGAGTCTACGAGTATAACTGTGGTAGCAGAGCCCCATGAGTCACTGGAGCAGAGTTTTGAATGGCCAGGCTTTAGATGGTAGAATCTCGTAGACCACCAAGAAATGCAGTGGAATGATCAATTGCAAATGTAATGAAAGCAAGAAAGAGGGTTTCAGCAGTGGGCGAAATAAGGCAGGGGTGAGGTCAGGCAATATTACTGGAAATTGGCTGTCTTTGTGATGCGATAAATGAGGTTGAACACTCACTTCAGGATGAAATATGACACCAAAGTTTGAACAGGCGGACTCAATCTCAGACTGCTGCCAGGGAGAGGGGTGGGGTCAGTAGTTAGGAAATGGCATTTGGAGAGGGGACAGAAAACAGTATCTACATTAAACCAACAAGTTCCTCAGAAATTCCATTTTTTACTCCACTTGGTATTCACAGAGACACTCAGATCTGGTGCAAGGAAAAGAATTGGCGTAGTCCAGTTTTCAGTGGCCAGTTTTTTTTTTGATTTTCAGGTCCTTGAAGGACAGGATGTTGGCCCTATTCAGATCTGTGAAGGGACTCAGACCACCCTTACTCTTCCCCTCTGAAGAATGCCTACGAAATTCCAATAAATTGTTTAGCCATTTACTTTTTGGATTTGTTTGCTGTTAAATTGTTTTTCCAAAACCTCACAGGGGAAATAAATGCTCATGCTCATCATAGGAAAATGTTTTGCATCTGTGGAGCTTCACTGAGCACAGATTTTGTTTTGGGTTTGCGTTAAGAGTCTAACCTTTCACAAAAGAACCATTGGGGAAGCGTGAAAACAAAGTGATCACAAGAGACTGTAAACCTTCCAGGGCAAAGGTAAAACTTTACTCCCACGACTTACCACCTAATGTTCCCAGCGAGCACAAAGTACTCATCTCCTCATTGAGGTTGAGGGGCCACTCCCAGAAAATGAGGATAACCAAGAAATAGTGCTAAATGACATCAAATTTGGATTTTTAAAATTTTCAAATGAAGAGTTTCACAGTTTGAAGATTCTAGAATAATTCACCGAGGCTCCTTTGACAGCACCTTCCAAATCCATAACCAATCCCATCTAGAAGGACAAGGGTAGCAGACACATGGTAACACCACCCCTTGCAAGTTCACCTCCAAACCACTGACCATCCTAGCTTTTTTATTCCTATTGTTTACTTACAAGATGTTGGGCCAGCATTTAACAGCAATCTCTAACCGCCCTTTGAGAAGGTGGTGGTGAGCTGTCTTCTTGAACGATTGCAGTCCATTTGGGATGTGAACACCCACAGTGTCCTTTGTTTAACTTACTCTTTCATGGGACATGGGTGTCGCAGGCTGGCCAATATTTATTGCCCGTCCCTAGTTGCCCCTTGAGAACATGGAGGTGATGAGCTGCCTTCCTGGACCACTGCAATGCATGTGCTGTGAGTAGATCCTTCAAGAGGGAATTCTGGGATTTTGATCCAGTGATACTGGAGGAACTGTGACATATTTCCAAGTCAGGGTGGTGAGTGCCTTGGATGGGTATTTGCAGGGGATGGTGTTATCATGTGTCTGCTGCCCTTGTCCTTCTAGTTGGAAGGTGCTGTCAAAGGAGTCTCAGTGAATTGTTCCAGTACATCCTGTAGATAGCATACCCTGCTGTTACTGAGCATTGGCGGTGGAGCGAGTGGAAGCTTGTGGATATGGTGCCAATCAATGGCCTGGATGGTGTCAAGCTTTTTGAGTGTTGTTGGAGCTGCACCCATCCAGGCAAGTGGGGAGTATTCCATCACACTCCAGACCTGTGCTCTGTAAATGGTGGACAGACTTTGGGGAGTCAGGAGGTGAGAGTTATTTATCACAGTCTCTGACCTGCTTTTATAGCCGTTGTGTTTGTCTAGCAAGTCCAGCTGAGTTTCAGGTCAGTGGTAACTCCAAGGACATTGATAGTAGAGGTAAGCTAGTTCATAACATGAAGGTAACAAGAAAGGAAGAAATATGACAGATACAGAGAGATTGAACATTAGAAGGATGAAAATTAGATGGATGTCAAGCTAATTCTAACATTAGGAATTAGCCAGGTAATTCAGAAAGTACACCCAGATAAAGGAAGCGGGAAGCAGCAACACATTAACATGAACAGAATAGGCTGATACCCCAAAGAGTATCAGGATCAGCTGCTCACCAATCAGAAACATCTCCCACATAGTCCTAGAAACAACTTTGATTTCAATACAGAGTTTCTGTTGATCAAACCAACTGATGTTATTTTCATTATATTAGCCTCAATTATTGTCATGTTCTGCACAGTTCCGTTCTTCCTGAGACTTAATCCAAATATTTCACTCCTCCATCAAAACTTAACTCATTCAAAATAAGCTCCTCCCCTACTCTTAACACTAGAAATAGAAGCAATGGAAGGCCATTCAGCCCCTCAAATCAACTCCAGTCTTCATAAAGATCATGACTGATCTCACCTTTCACCTAATTTCTATATTGCTTGATTTGATTGGTGATCAATCAATTAACTTGTCATTGATAATCAATTGATTATTGAATCAAGAGCAGTCTAATAGTTTGAGGTTCATAATCAAAGAACTCTTCCCTTCATTCGAGATTATTAAATAGGCCTCAGGCAATCTTTCGTGGAGGAAGTTTTCTACGTTAGTTGAGATTGTTGACTCATGTGGAGCCAAAATCGAGATTCTTCATCCAAGAACTTTTTACTCTACTTAGAACTCTCCACCTACGATTAGGATCCTTTGACATGGAATACAAATGCTTCAGATCCTCAGTCCATCTCAGCTGCAGGGTCCAACTAAGACCTTGTAGATATTTTCCTTGATCTCCTCAGATCTTTGAGATCTCTCCTTGGTGCAAGCATGGGCAACACAGCTGAATTCCTGAAGATGAGGTGTGTGTATGTGTGTGACTGCTATTGAGAAGAAGGAAACATTTGACTGAGTATGGCACCAAGGAGCCCGGGCAAAACTGCAGCGGGCAGGAATCTTGGAAAATTCTTCACTGGTTGGCCATAATAAATAGATGACTGCTGTTGTTGGAATCCAATCATGGCAGACCCAGGGCATCGCTGCAGGAGTTCCTCAGCACACCATCTTACAGTTATCCTGTTGCAATTATCCCTTGGATGCTGCCTGACCTGCTGTGCTTTAACCAGCAACGCATTTTCAACTGTTGCAATTATAGCACATTTTTAAGGTGACAGCTGAAAGATTTAAAAAGGACATGTGGGGCAACATTTTTTTTAAACTGAGTGGCTTGTATGTAGAATGAACTGCCAGAGGAAGTGTAGATGCAGATACAGTTACAATATTTTAAAAATATTTGGACAGGTACCTGAATAGGAAAGATTTGGAGGGATGTGGACCAAATGCAGGCAATGGGACTAATTTAGTTTGGGAACATGGTTGGTGTGGTCTGGTTGGACTGAAGAGTCTGTTTCTGTGCTATATGGCTCTTATGACTATAAAGTCAAAAGTTGGGATGTTCACTGATGATTTCAGAGTTTCAAGTTCCATACACAGCTCTCCTTAGGTTACAAAGCAATCCATGTCCACGTGGAGCCAGACCGGGACAACATTCAGGCTTGGGTTGATAGATGGTGAGTTATGTTTGTGCCATTTGTTCCAGGATGATTAGAGAAGGGTAATAATTTTTTGGTCTTGCCAGTGATTTCTACATGCTGTGAATGAATTTTGAAAAAAAAAACTCACTTTCTCTGCCACAGTAGCCAGCTGATTAAGTCCTTTTACTTTAATATTATGATTTGGTACAGGGACTGTAATTGGAGAGTCCATCCATATCAAAAAGGATTTGAATTTTCTAGCTGATAGTTTAAGGGTTAACATTTTTTTACACAGGAGCTCGGCACTTGATCCTATCTTTAAGTCTCTTACCTGTTGTCTGGTTCAAAACATACCTCAAGGTCATCTCTTTGCGGATTTTGTTTTAAAATTTATAATTTACTGTAGCGTCCTGGATAACCATTCTGTGCAGGATGAAGCTTAACATCTGGAAAACGCAGCCTCTGCCCAAGTGATTAATTATACAGAATGGACAGAGCAATTCACCCCTCTGCCTGCCCACACAGTGGCCTCCCACAGGGTCACTCTGACAGGCCACAGAAACAGGCAGACAAGGTTTGGTTTTGTTTCCTTGACCTCCCGCAGCTGCTTCATGGAGTTGAGATGCTCCCTGCAAAATGCAGCCACAGAGCGTTGGTCATTCCATCAGATATGAAACGGTCAACGGAAGGATTGCTCATTGTACTGGGGGAGGGCTTTAGGGACACTCTGACTCGGGCTTCAGTGCTGTGTGGAAGCCTCCAAAGGGTGGGGTCACTCAAGATGAAAATGGTGATGATGCTGATTCCACTGAGATTAACACATGATATACTGTGACACTAAAACCAAACACGGTGAGCAGGACGTTTCCTGAATGACCTGAAGTGATGACCAAGGGCAGTGCTGAACATAACAGCCCTGAGCTCTGGCTGATGTCCTCTTGCAAGTCTTATCACTGACGTCCCTCTTCCAGTTGGCCACCATCGAGCTGCCATCATTGGTCAATTGGATGCATGCCAGGTCTATCCTCGGGGCACCCTGACTCATATAATCAATTGGTAATTTAATGGAGCCACCTGATTGGTTCTGGGATTGTCTTTCCTGGCTATCTCCAATACTTCAACAACTAATAAAATAAAGTATCCAAAGAAAGTAAGAAATACAAGTTTTACTCACACTCTGAATAATGCTGTAGAATGAGTCATGCTGTCAAATCTTTTTGTTCTTGCTGACCTCTGATTAGACACAAGAAATATTCACATTTGTATATACTACCTGGGACTGACTCTTACCATATTTTGGCTAAGTATCATTTTCACTGAGTTTCACAGATGTTTCTCTCCATGACGCCCAGTGGGTATTCTGATGTTATTGCCCCAAACTCACCTCATGAATACCTACTGTGCCCCTACAGTGATCCCAGCTCTTGGCTGATTCTAACCCAGTTCTCCCACCTGCTGTCACCAAGAGCCAAGGATGTAGAATCATAGAGATGTACAGCACAAAAACAGACCCTTTGGTCCAACTCGTCCGTGCTGACCAGATATCCTAAATGAATCCAGTCCCATTTGCCAGCACTTGGCCTATATCCCTCTAAACCTTTCCTATTCATATACCCATCCTGATGCCTTTTAAATGTTGTAATTGTACCAGCCTCCATCACTTCCTCTGATAGTTCATGCCATACACACAACACCCTCTGTGTGAAAAAGTTGCCCCCTGGGTCCCATTTAAATCTTTCCCCTCTCACCTTAAAACTATGCCCTCTAGTTTTGGACTCACCTACCCTGGGAAAAAGGCCTTGGCTATTCACACTATCCATGCCCCTCATGATTTTATAAACCTCTATAAGGTCACCCCTCAGCCTCTGAAGCTCCAGGGAAAACAGCCCCAGCCTATTCAGCCTCTCTCCATAGCTTAAACCCTCCAACCATGGCAACATCCTTGCTATGGCAGGGAGATCAGCATTGAATGCAGTATTCCAAAATCTTGGAATACCCAGGGCACTGCTGGCTCTGGAACTTGGAATTCTATGCACTCGATCAAGTGTTGGCAGTCTGGAATTGTCCTTCACTGTCATGAGCCAGAGCTTCCCAGCACAGAGGTAGCATGGCCAACACAGTCAACTAGCAGAAAGTGAGGACTGCAGATGCTGGAGATCAGAGCTGAAAATGTGTTGTTGGAAAAGTGCAGCAGGTCAGGCAGCATCCAAGGAGCAGGAGAATTGACGTTTCGGGCATGAGCCCTTCTTCAGGAGTCAACTGCACAGTGTTGCTCCTGATCACCAGTCAAGAACCAAGCCACACACCTCATGGTCCATAGCTACATCCCAGCTCACAATCCTCTCTAAACCACGGCTACTCCCTCCACAATGCCCATTGGAGTCCAGCATCTCATCACTTAGCCCTGTGGAGCTCTCACAGACAGGTAAGCCTTCAAATGATATTTATGATTAATTTTTATACAGAAATCAAAGTTGCTCAGAAGTTGAACAAAACAGAGGCTGCAATTCCCTACATACTAACAAATTGCTGGCATCTTGAGCAACAGGTCTGTTATAGTCAGTGAGTGATCACTATCCCCAGCTCCCTCCGACTGGGCCTGGTATCCCCAGCTCCCTCTGACTGGGCCTGGTATCCCCAGCTCCCTCTGACTGGTATCCCCAGCTCCCTCTGACTGGGCCTGGTATCCCCAGCTCCCTCTGACTGGTATCCCCAGCTCCCTCTGATTGGGCCTGGTATCCCCACCTCCCTCTGACTGGGCCTGGTATCCCCAGCTCCCTCTGACTGGGCCTGGTATCCCCAGCTCCCTTTGACTGGGCCTGGTATCCCCAGCTCCCTTTGACTGGGCCTGGTATCCCCAGCTCCCTCTGACTGGGCCTGGTATCCCCACCTCCCTCTGACTGGGCCTGGTATCCCCAGCTCCCTCTGATTGGGCCTGGTATCCCCACCTCCCTCTGACTGGGCCTGGTATCCCCAGCTCCCTCTGACTGGGCCTGGTATCCCCAGCTCCCTTTGACTGGGCCTGGTATCCCCAGCTCCCTCTGACTGGACCTGGTATCAATCAGGTTCTGTCCTACTTGCGGGATCCAAGGTAGCTGGGCTCTGTCTTGCACAAGGTGATGCTCCATGAGAAAATGAACAGAAATAGCTGGAAAAGCTCAGCAGGTCTGGCAGTGGAGAGAAATCAGAGTTAAGCTTTCATGTCCAGTGACCTTTCCTCAGAACACATGTTCCCCAACAGATGGTCCATAAGATGTAGGCCATTCAGCCCGTGTTCATTGCTCCTCCACTGTTTGAGATCATAGCTAATCTGATAAGCCTCAACTCCACTTTCCTACCTTTACTCCATACCCCTTGATTTCCTCATTGATTCAAAATCTGTCTGTCTCCACCTTGAATGTATTGAATGATCTAGCCTTGAATGGTTTACTTCGACTCTCCTTCTACCCTGAGCAGTAACTCACCAGCCATTCTCTAGGCCAATAAACGCTGGCCTTCCTACTGATGCCCAGAACCCACTAACCAATTTTTAAAAAGATGCAACTCCTGAACTCTTTCTCTCTCTCTCCACTGAATGTCCAAATTTGGATGCTAGTTGGAGACTGCTTTACGTTGCCTCCAAGTTGGTCCACAGTGGCTTGAACTCTCCCCAGGGTCAGAAGATGACGGCTGTAAATCTCAGGGCAGAAACTCAAGTGAATATTTCAGGCTGACACTCCCAGTGTAATGCTGAGGGACAGCTGCACTATCAGAGACGCTGGCTTTTGGATGAGCCATTAAACCAAGATCTTATCTGTGCCTCAGAGGAGATTCAGGTAACGGGCCCCGTGGACATGTTTGAGGAGGAGTAGTGAGTTCTCTTTGGTCTCCTAGTCAATACACATCGCTCAAAACAACATCACCAAAAGAATACTATCACATCATTATCATATTGATGCCTGAGGATTCTTGCTGTTTGTAAAAGGATGGATGTGTTTCTTAAGTTTCTTAAGTTTCAACAAAATCCTTCCTTGTCAAGCACTTTTAGATAATAAAGTCATGAAGGATACTGTTTAAATACCAGAATTTAAGAAATTTGATGTTGTAAAGCAATGTAGAGTGTTGGAAGGTAGTTAAATTAAAAATAAGGGGTCAAACATTTAAGGAGAGACATTCTCTCTGAGATGGTAGTAAATCTGTGGGATTGTTTACCACAGAGGACTGTCAAGGCTGGGTTATTAATTATATTCAAGGCTGAGATAGACAGGTTTTTAATCAGCAAGGTAATGGTGAAAAGGTAAGCAAGTGGAGTTGAGAGTGATTATATCAGTCAGGATCTCA
This sequence comes from Hemiscyllium ocellatum, assembly GCF_020745735.1. Taxonomy (NCBI): domain Eukaryota; kingdom Metazoa; phylum Chordata; class Chondrichthyes; order Orectolobiformes; family Hemiscylliidae; genus Hemiscyllium; species Hemiscyllium ocellatum. The sequence goes on along the minus strand of NC_083439.1, from coordinate 5,870,419 downwards.
TTGAGTGGCAGGGCAGACCCGATGGGCTGAATGGCCTACTTCTCCTCTGATATCTTATGGTCTCTTTATAAATCAACATCATGGGAATTGCACTGTTATACCAGCAATGTCCATTGGAGGGCAGATGTGAGCAGAGACTATAAGCCGCTGATCACGTCAAAATGCCTGAAATGGTTCATACTAAATACTGGTCTAGTGCTATCTGAACCTTCCCATGAAGCGAGAAGCCACACAAACCTCATGCAAATCGAAGCATATAGAAACATATAGGCACCTGTGGCTCAACTGTTTAGCGAATAGAAATGGTTTATGTTCCTAATCTGCAAGTGCCCAAGTGACAAATTTCAAATTGAGACAAACTACCTCAAATACAAATTTACCAAAGATACCAGCCATAACGACCCAGCCTCTGGGCTTGAAGATCCAGGTTCAAATCCCACCTGCCCTGGACATTTACAAGAATGATACCTGGTCTTCAGGGGTTAAGTTCTGAAGCGAGATGTTACAAATTAAACAAAATTAGTAATTGCTGGAAAATCTTAGCAGGTCCGGTAGCACTTGTGGAGAGAAATCACAGTTAACGTTTCAGATCCAGCGACCCTTCTTCAGAAACGGGCACTGGACTCAAAACTTTAACTCTGATTTCTTTCCAAAAATGCTGCCAGATCTACTGAGCTTTTCCTGCAATTTTGGTTTTTGTTTCACATTTCCATCATCCACAGTTCTTTTGAGTTTTTACACAAATTTAAATCTATTTTCTCTTACGTTTAGAAGACTAAGGAATGATTTGATCAAAGATGTTAACATGAAAAGGCGAGATAGATAAAAATACACTATTTCCACCAGTTGGTGATTCTGGAAGTGGGGGGGGGGGGGGGGGGGGGGGGGGAGGGAGGGGGGCATAGTCTGAGAATGCTGCAAATAAAGGGGTAGTAGGGATTGGGGTGGTGAGGTGGGGATGGTTGGAGGATGTGGCTTGGTTGGTCGATTTCAAATAATCTCCCTACCCTTCCCCGACTCCCTTCCCAGCCCCTTCCCCTCCCATCCACTCCTCTCAGCCACCAACTGATTCATCTCTCCCATTGACCAGCCAGGTTTACTCTCAACTTGTCTCCACCTATCCCCATCTGACCACTCTTCTTTCCCACATCTCCTTTATCTGTAGCTCCCCCCACACCCACCCCCAGTCCTAAAGAAGGACTACACCTGAAACAATGACTTCTCCACCTCCTGATGCTGCCTGGCTTGCTGTGTTCTTCCAGCCTCCTGCCTGTCTACTTTCCAGCATCTGCAGTTATTTTATCTCTCATGCTAAATGGCAAGTGATATTCATGCAACAAAAGTGCCAGAGACCATATCTGATAAGGAAGAATCCAACCATTGAGTCTGACTTTCAATGGCATTATCGTGATTACATTCCCCTCTATCAACATACCTGGGTTGCCGTTAACCGAGAACTAAGCTGACTCACTATATACAGTGCGGCTACAAGAGCACATCAGAGGCTGGGAATCCTGCAGCGAGTAACTCACCTCCTCACTCCCCAAACCCTGTCTGCCAACTACAAGGCACAAATCAGGAGTGTGATGGAATATACCCCACTTGCCCAGATGAGGGCAATTCCAACAACACTGAAAAAGCTCAACAGTATTGTTACGACATAGGGTAAACCCCCCTGCTTAATTTAAACCAGCAACCCAGAAAAGATTTATCCCTTGCAGTAATCTGTGAAAGATTACTATTTAAAGTAAAAATTAACAACTTTATTTCTTAAAGTATAACAGAGAATAATTAAGTAACAACTATTTACAACTCCTTCCTCTAACCTATCTTTTACTTTCCCTTCTATAATACCAGTCTGATAAAACCCCCGATTAAGATTTACCAAAAATTCAAATTTCAAAACCAGCCAGCTCTCAAATCTTCTTTTTGTGTTTTCCTTTGTCTTTTTTTTCTTCTTAGGGATTATGTTTGACAGGTTACTGATCGACAAAGGTACCTTTAAGAGAGCTAATTTTTGGGTAGTTTCTACATGCTAGTGGCTTGGCATTCTCCCCCAACTGTTCAATTTTCTCCGGTCTTATACCCCCCAAGCACCGGATTGTGTCGTTGGCTGTTAATGTTGTCAATATACGCAATTCAAATGTGATTGGAGTTTTTTTTTGGGGAGGGGGTATAATTTAAACTGATTGGCCTAATTCAAATTTGTTTTTGTCTCTGGACAACCAGCTACTCTAGCTGCTGGATTAAAAGGTTACATTGTATCTGGTTCAGTACACTTGGTGCTGTCAGGTCATTCTGCTGGCTTTTAACTTTCTTAAAGGTACAGTACACCCATATCTTTATAACACCTCCCCCCTTAGGAAAACAATGAACCATCATAATGAAAAGATGGCTTCATTTTTTATTCTATTCTTTAATCACATTACTCTTAGCAAGTTTTGAGAAGATTTGTAGCTCAGGTTGAGGTTCTGGATGTAGGTTTGCTCACTGAGCTGGAAGGTTCATTCCTAGACGTTTCGTCACCCCACTAGGTAACATCTTCAGTGGGCCTCTGGGCGAAGTACCTGCTTTCTATTTATATGTTTGGGATGGTGATGTCATCTCCTCTTTTTCTCAGGGGGTGGTAGATGGGGTCTAACTCAATGTGTTTGTTGATAGAGTTCCGGTTGGAATGCCATGTTTCTAGGAATTCTCGTGCGTGTCTCTATTTGGCTTGACCTAGGATGGTTGTGTTGTCCCAGCCGAAGTGGTATCCTTCCTCATCTGTATGTAAGGATACTAGTGAGAGAGGGTCATGTCATTTTGTGGCTAGTTGATGTTCATGTATCCGCTGATACATGTCGAATGCCTCCTGGCATTGTTCTGTCCACTGAAACTTTGTGTTCTTCTTCAGCAAATCAGTTATCAGTGCCACTACACTGCTGAAGTTTAGAACAAATGTCCAATAGAATCCAATGAGTCCTAAGAATCGTAGCATCTCTTTCTTCGGGGTTGCTCGTGGAAATTCCTCGATGGCCTTCGTCTTTGCGTTCCATGGGGTCAACCTTCCATGACCGATGTTATGTCCCAAGAACGTCACCTCTGCTTTCGCGAATTCAGTTTTATTTACATTTATCACCAGTTTTGCTTCTCGTAGTCATTCAGAGAGCTCTGCCAACTGTACCACGTGATCTTTCCAGGAAGATTATTACATCGTCCAAATAGACTACAGTTTGTTAACCCAGCCACAACTCTGTTCATGAGTCTTTGGAATGCAGCAGGTGTGTCCTTCATTTCAAAGGGTATCACTTAAAACTAATACAGCCCATTTGGGGTTACAAATGCAGAACTTGTTTTCACCATCTCTGATAAAGGTACCTGTCTGTAACCATGCATTAAGTTCAACTTGGTGATGTAACTGTTTTGTCCAACTTTCTCGATACAGTCCTCCAATCTAGGAATTGGATATGAGTCCGATTTTGTAACGGCATCGATCTTCTGATAATCCACGCAAAATCATTGAGTCCTGTCTGGTTTGGAAAGTAAGACATCAGTGAATTCCACTCGCTCTGGTTTGGTTCGATGATGTCCTCATCGAGCAGGGCTTCCACCTCCATCTGGACCTGTCTGCCTTTGAAAAGATTAAGCTGATAGGAGTGTTGTTTTAGGAGCAGTATTTCCTACATCTACTTCATGTACAATAGCATTAGTCCTCCCCATCTGATTCTTGCATATGTCCTTATACTGCACTAACAAATCTTTCAACTGCATTCTATGCTCCTGAGACAGATCGCTTACTAACCTATCCCACTCCTCAAGGACTTCTTCATTTTGATGCTCATCAAAATCCACGTCATCAGGATTTGATTCCTCACTCTGCAGGGCAGTAACTAACTCCTGTTTCTCAATTTCTTTCGTTCTAGCATAATATGGTTTCAACATGTTCACATGACACACCAGATACCTATTTTTTTCTATCTGACATCTTTACTAGATAGTTCACATGAATCAACTTTTTCTCAGTTTGACAGGGACAACTAAACGTGGCTTTGAAGGGATCTCCTATCACTGGTAACAGTAAGAACACGCCAACCCCTCGGGAAAACATTCGGTCTCAGAGATTTTATCTGCCACCTGCTTCATTCTACGCTGTGTCCTCTTTAAGTGATGTTTAGCTAACTCACCTACTCAATATAATCTCTCCCTCACCTCAAATACGTAATCTAAGTGTGAGATCTCCGACTTTAGTCCTGTCAATTTTTCTTTAATTAATTTCAAAGGACCTTTCACTTCAAGGAAATGAATTAAGTAGATTTGTTTGGGGCACCTCTAATGGCAAACAATACAAATGGGACACCTTTATCCCACTCATTTGGGTAATCTTGACAGCATGGTCTCAACATGGTCTTCAAGGTCTGATGCCATGTTTCTAAAGCTCCCTGGGATTCAGGATGGTACGTACTGGATTTAAAGTGCTGTATACCTAAGCTATCCATAACCTCCTTAAAAAGCCTAGCTATAAAATTTGACTCTTGGTTCTACTGAATCTCTTTGGGTAGCCCATACCGTGTGAAGAAAGCTACTAACTCCTCAATTACACTTTTTGCCATGATACTCCATAATGGAATAGCCTCTGGAAATCTCTGCCTCCTTTTCGGAGTACGCATCTACATATATGTCTTGCATCGTGTTGTCTTGCTGTTGCAAGTTCTTAGCCTTTCAGGACTAAATACATTTGTCTGACCCTCTGCCTGTTCAGGCTTTTCCTGCACCATTACATCAAACAGAGTGCCTGCTAACTGAAACTCAACTCCTTCATCTTTCTCTTTACTTTTCACTTCATGCTGTGACTTATGACAGTGGGATCTGGTTACCACACAGTCTGGGAAAATACCAAGACATTTTTGTTTTAACTCCTCAGTTTCTTGGTCTTCCTTGAGCTTCTCCACAACAAGGGGTGTCAATTCCACCTTGGATCCTGCCAAATCATTCCTAAGAACAAACTGAATTCCTGGAACTGATACTCGGTCAATCCCTCCCACTGTTACTTCCCAAGTCTTAAGTTGGCACCAAGCATCTATTCCTTCCACCATCAACACTCAGTACTAGCAGAATATATGATCTACAGATGCACTGCAGAAATTCAAAGCTCCTGTGGTACCACCTTCCAAACCCACAAACACTACCATCTTGAAGAACAAGTGCAGCAGATACATAGGAACAATACATCCTGCAAGTTTCCCTTCAAGCCATACACCATCCTGACTTGGAAATGTATCACCATTTCTTCAGTGTCACTTGGTCAAAATCCTGTAATTCAGTTCTTAACAACATTATGGATCTACCTCCAACACATGGACTACAGTAGTTCAAGAAGTTAGTTCACCACCACCTTCTGAAGGGTAACTAGGGACTGATCAATCACCCAGCTAGTGATGCCATTGTCCTGTGGATGAATACAGTTTTTGGTAAGCAGAAATATTAAGGGACATGGTCTAAAGGCAGATATATGGTGTTAAGGCACAGATCAGTCCACAATCTCATATGGTGGAACAGGTTCAAGGGGCTGAATGGCCTACTCATGTGTCCAACAAAAAATAAGTTTTTGATTTTGCAACATATAGCAGAAGGAGAGGATGATATGTGAGCCATAGAATGTACAGTCCGGAAACAGACCCTTCAGTCCAACTCATCCATGCTTTCCTAAATAAACCTAGTCCTATTTACCAGCATTTAGTCCATATTCCTCGAAACCCTTCCTATTCATATAACCATCCTGGCCTCATTTAAATGTAAATGTACAAGCCTCCATCACGTCATCAGGCAGCTCACTCCATACAGGCATCACGCTCTGCATGAAAATGCTGCCCGTTAGGTCTCTTTTAAATCTTTCCCCTCTCTCAGGTAACCTTCTTTGCTGTCCACTACACCTCCAATATTGGTTACACCTGCAAACTTACTAACCATACATCTTATGCTCACATCCAAATCATTTATATAAATGATGAAAATTAGTGGACCCTACAATGATCCTTTTGGCACACCAGTGGTCACAGGTCTCCAGTCTTATTGCTTATAACTATAGTTTAGCAATGTTAAGAGCAGGAGAGAAGTCAAACAAGTTCCAGGTTAATGATAAACCTGGACACCACTGATATTGACCCAGTGACCCAGCTGGAACATCCTCTATATTATACATAGAGTCTGGACTGTCTCCCTTGCAGTGACACTGCGCGTGCGCTAACTTCCCACGCTGCGGTGGTGCGCGTGCGCGAACCTCAAATCGCAGCGAGGGATCCTGCCCCGACGCTGAGACAGTGCGCGCATGCGTCTGGTCCCCACCCCAAGGCGTGAATGGGCGCGCGTGCGCACCGTTCCCAGGGAGCGGGTTCCGGCGCCGCGACGTGATTGACAGGAGGCTGGGCCTGTCCAATGGGAGGCGGGCAGGGCCCCCAGCCCGGGCCAATGGGGGAGGCGCGAGATTTGAATTGGCGGCGGTTGGTGTCGGCGGGGAGGTAGTGCGGCCGTTGTCGTGGCCGCGGGTGAGAGCACGGCCTGGCTGTCCGTTATCATTAAAAATAAACTGCAACCATGAAAACAACGTGAGTATGGCTCTGCTGGATTAAACTCCTCTCTGAGATCACGCAATCCAAAGTAGCCCTCGGCTCCTTCTACTTTAGTGTTTGTTTTGGTCAGTCTCTCTGGCTCCTGAAAGTTTGAAATGATTTGTCTTCCCCAGCCCGAGGGTTGTCTCTTCCAAACAAAAAGTCCATTGATTTATCAAAAATGTTTTAAACTTGTGGCTTTCAATTTGGTTTCAAAGAGTATCTTCTTAATCTCGTTATTATTATTGATGTGTAATGTCTTAATGTTGTATTGCTTTTTAATTATTTTTGTCCACCCGCTAATTTTTTTTAAAAAAAAGATCTGTTCTCTTCTATTGTCACAACTGGCATCCTGGAGCTGCAACAACAGCCTGCATTTATATAGCAGCAGCTTCATGTGCTGATCTGTTCCCAGGGTGCATCAGGGTGTGCCATCCTGGTGTCCTGTGTCTTGAGTCGTAGCTGAGTGTTTCACTTCCACACCCCACTGTAGGGGAAAAAAAATCTGCAGGTCCCCTTTGCTTTAAAATCATGCAAAATCTTGGCTAGTTTCTGGCACAATAGCTTTCATTTGTGTAGTGCCATTCATGTAGTGACATTCCAAGATGATTCACTGAAATATTATGAAGGGCTTTTGCCCGAAATGTCGATTTTACTGCTCCTCAAATGCTGCCTGAACTGTGCTCTTCCAGCACCACTAATCCAAAATCTGGTTTCCAGCAGTCATTGTTTTTACCTAGTTGATTTTAACCCTACAGCGAATCCTCTTGCGAGGATGCCTGCCTTGAAGAAGTTTTCCTCCTCTCTCTCCTTTATTCCTGATGAAGGGCTTTTGCCCGAAACATAGATTTTGCTGCTCCTCGGATGCTGCCTGAACTGCTGTGCTCTTCCAGCACCACTAATCCAAAATCTGGTTTCCAGCATCTGCAGTCATTGTTTTTACTTACCTGAATAAGGCACTATCAACCTCGAGCAAGTGAGTTTGGGTGACTACTTGATCACAGAAATAGCTTTAAGCAAATAATGTTTTAAAAGTGGTGAGAGAGTGAGGTTAAGGGAGGGATTTCCAAACCTTAGATTATAAAGTGCAAAGTGTGAACTAACTCATGTAAAAGCAACTGGGAGTTTTTTTTCATTCTGGAAAAGCTCAGCAAGTCTGGCAGCATCTATGAAGAGAAATCAGAGTTAATGTTTCTGGTCCGGTGACCCTTCCTCAGAACGGACCTGAAATGTTCACTCTGATTTCTCTGCACAAATGCTACAAGAGCTGCTGAGCTTTTCTGCCAACTGCTGTTTTTGTTTCTAATTTACAGTATCTGCAGTTCTTTTGGTTTTTATTTTTCATTCTGAGTGCCTAACTTTAGGTAAGATGTTAGGTTTAGGTGAAAAATACCTGAAAAATACATGATTTGGGATGTTTTGAAAGATTCAAATGCAGATTATTTTTTAGGACACATCTAAGGTAGCTGGCATAAGAAGTAGAGGCGAAATGAGAGTCTGTATTTTCATCAGATTTTAAGACCGTAGTTCTGGAGGTTAAATTGAGCTCCACACAATCTAGTGATGATCTGGGTGAAGACAGTTGAATGCTGCCTGCATAACTCTTGAGATTCCTCCACTACATTGATGACTGCATTGGCGCCACCTCGTGCTCCCATGGGGAGGTTGAGCAATTCATCAACTTCACCAACACGTTCCACCTTGACCTTGAATTTACCTGGACCATCTCTGACACCTCCCTCCCCTTCCTGGACCTCTCCATCTCCATTAATGATGACTGACTTGACACCGACATTTTTTATAAACCCACCGACTCCCACAGCTACCTGGATTACACCTCTTCCCACCCCACCTCCTGCAAAAATGCCATCCCATATTCCCAATTCCTCCACCGTATCTGCTCCCAGGAGGACCAGTTCCACCACAGAACACACCAGATGGCCTCCTTCTTTAGTGACTGCAATTTCCCTTCCCACGTGGTTAAAGATACCCTCCAACACATCTTGTCCACATCCCGCACCTCCGCCCTCAGACCCCACCCCTCCAACCGTAACAAGGACAGAACGCCCCTGGTGCTCACCTTCCACCTTCGCATAAACCAAATCATCCGCCAACATTTCCGCTACCTCCAAACAGACCCCACCACCAGGGATATATTTCTCTCCACACCCGTTTCCACCTTCCGCAAAGACCGTTCCCTCCGTGACTACCTGGTCAGGTCCACGCCCCCCCCCCCCCCCACAACCCACCCTCCCATCCTGGCACCTTCCCCTGCCACCGCAGGAATTGCAAAACCTGCACCCACACCTCCTCCCTCACCTTCATCTAAAGGAACCTTCCACATCCATCAAAGTTTTACCTTCGCATCCACCAATAACATTTATCGTATCTGTTGCTCCCGATGCGGTCTCCTCTACATTGGGGAGACTGGATGCCTCCTAGCAGAGCGCTTTAGGGAACATCTCCGGGACACCCGCTCCAATCAACCACATCACCCTGTGGCCCAACATTTCAACTCCCCCTCCCACTCTGCCAAGGACCTGGAGGTCCTGGGCCTCCTTCACTGCTGCTTCCTCACCACCAGACGCCTGGAGGAAGAACACCTCATCTTCCGCCTCGGAACACTTCAACCCCAGGGCATCAATGTGGACTTCAACACTTTCCTCGTTTCCCCTTCCCCCACCTCACCCCAGTTCCAAACTTCCAGCTCAGCACTGTCCCATGCCTTGTCTGGACTTGACCTCCCTGCCTGTCTTCTTGTCCACCTATCCACTCCACCCTTTCTCCCCCCCCCCAACCTATCACCTTCATCCCCTCCCCCACTCACCTATTGTACTATATGCTACTTTCTCCCCACCCCCACCCCCACCCTCCCCTCACTTATCCCTCCACCCTTCAGGCTCTCTGCCTCTATTCCTGATGAAGGGCTTTTGCCCGAAACGTCGATTTTACTGCTCCTCGGATGCTGCTTGAACTGCTGTGCTCTTCCAGCATCATTAATCCAGAATCTGGTTTCCAGCATCTGCAGTCATTGTTTTTACCCAGTAATTATCCCTGACTAGTAAGATAAACTGTACATATTGCCATCATGCAATAAACCACTACTAAAGAAAAAAAAGTGCCCCTTCTATTGCCTATCTTCCACTGATAAATAGAGGCCCTGGACTATGTGGCATTTGAAAATACAACATGGTGCTGACCTTCTGAAGGGCAACCAGGCTGAAAAAAAAATCCTGGTCCTGGAAGTGATGCCTGCCTCCAATGAATGAGGGGAAAAAATAAAGTTGTCTTGCAAAGAAAGCTAGAGTCCCATGATAGAGCAGACTTATTGGCATGTTATTTTATTTCTAGTAACTTGGCTTTTGTTGGCAGCACTCCATACCTAAGGGGAGTTGATCTTATCCAAAAAAAAAGAGTGGCACTTCTGGCAGTGAAAACTGCACTGGAGTGTCAGGCTGGAGTTTTGTACTCAAGTCCTGGAAATAGGAACTTGAACCTGGAGCCTTGTGATTCAGAAGTGAATGCTTCTAATTGAGCCAGAAATAACAACAAAAGTTGAAACTGCCTTTCTGGACTGTACCTCTGGTTGTTCTGCAACTTAATGTTGTGTTCCAAATGTCTTTTTTACTCTATTCCACTGATTTCTGTAGCAGAATTAAAATTTTAAAGCTGGTTCTGAGATTCAGTCAGTAGTAAATTTTGTCACTGGAGCCCTGAGTACAATGAATGCTCTCTCTCTTCCTTCTCTGGAGGAAGTAGCTGTTGGTACTGTGAGCTATTTCCCATTCCATTGCACAGTGATGTTCAAATTGCTGGGACCCCTATCATACCAGCAGTAAATTTGTGAATATGACTTGTTTGACACATTTGTTGCTTTGGAATCCCTGTCATGGCAAAAGTGGTAAATTCAGCTGTGTAAACAACTCAGGGTGTTGATGAATTTTGCTAAAAATTGAGCTTTCTTTAGGTTTCACAAAATTTGATTTCTGTGACAAGTTTTTCCTCATTCTCTATTTTGTCGTCTCTCTCAGCCCCCACAGCCCCCAATATATTTCATTACGAAAATTAGTGAATGGCTTTCTTTTAAAGAAATACATTCAACATGTGCAAATTAGGGGCAGAATTGTCACTTGTAATGAGTGCAAAGTGAGAATTAATGCTTTAACACACACTCCCATTTTCTACATGAAGACCAGCATAACCCTTATTATTGAGCTATGCAAGTTCAATAGAATATGGAAGCAGGTGTGTTGATGTATTATTAATAGCCTGAAAACTGCGGTCTGAAATTGAATAGGTATGCTTGTTTGTTGTCTAAAGTCAATTCCAAACTCGTGCTGATTTCCTATAAGCTGCTGAGGGATGTGAAATTTATTTCTATAACTATATGGTGCCTCTACAAGCAAACATCTAGAAACAATATGCTATTGAGACCTGTATGTTATGAATGTTGCTGAATTTGAATTGAATGTTAGTGCATAACAAGTCATAGGATTTTTGCTAATGTTGGGAGCATGCTAAAAAAGGCTTAGTCTGATAATTCGATATGTCTTCTGAATCTATTTATCTGCCTTGCAATAAATGCTTACTTTTAGAATATTCTTCAAAATCTTCTGCAATGACAAATAATTGAAGTTCTGCAATTTTGTTGCATTTTGTTTAACCTCCAGCTAAATAAATGCTTTATTTAGGTCGCTTACGAATTCTTACAATGTATGAACTTAACTGTTTTCCCTCTTTGTAATTTGATCCTACTTTTAAATGTTTACTTTCATAAAATGTAATAGATTTTATTCACAAAAGGAAACAAATAAAAGCTCTTGATCTTTACATCCTGTTATTAAGAAAATGGTAGAGTCTGTTATGATGAATGTAATAGCAGAGCATTTAGAAATACATAATGTAATTAGAGTCCACATGGATTCATGAAGGGGAAATCATGCCTGATAAATTTGATATATTTATTAGAATTTGCGCCCTCTTGTGGTGCAACGGTACTGTCTCTACCCCAGGTCCAGGAGGCCCAGGTTCAAATCCACCTGCTCCAAATGTATACTAACATCTCTGAGCAGGTTGATTAGAAATGTAGACTCAATAATAATTTTAAAAAAGGCTTCTTGAGGATGTAAGGTGCAGGTTAAGTAAAAGCGAAACAGTGGATGTAATATATCTGGATTTTCATAGGATGTTTGATAAGGTATCTTAATGTATGGTACTTCAGATAAGATAAGACCCCATTGTGTTGGAGGTAATATATTAGCATGAGTAGAGGATTGTCTAACTAATAGAAGACAAAGATATGGGGGGCATTTTTAGGATGCTGGGGCCACAATTATTTACCACGTTATATTAATAACTTTGAGGAAAGAGAGTGTACAGCAGCCAAGTTTGTGGATGGCACAAAAATAGGTAGGAAGGCAAGCAGTGAGGATGACAGATTGCAGTAGTATATACAAAACCGAGTGGACAAAAACATGGCAGACAGAATGTTATATAGGGAAATGTGCAGTTGTGCACTTTGACAAGAAGAATAGAGGAGCTGAATATCATATTTTTTAAATGGAGAAAGACTGTAGAAAGTCATACACAGGAATTTGGGGTTCTTCTTCCATAAATCATCAAGTTCAACAGGTCATGGGGGAAGGCAATTGAAATGCTGGCCTTCCATTCTAAAGGAATGGTATATTCAAATAGGGAAGTTTTGCTGCAACTGTCCGAGGCAATAGTTAGACTACACCTGTGAACGGTTTGGGCCCCTTATCCAAGGAAAGATATAGAGGAATTAGAGACAGTCCAGATAAAGTTCATGAGGCAGATCCAAGGTATGAAGGAAATGTCTTTTGAGGAGAGGTTGATAGGATGGGGTTGTACTCATTGGAATTTAGAACAAATAGAAGCTGAAGATATGTCTGCCGGTGGCAGGGTGTTCAAGTTGGGGTGAATGAGAGGCTAGGATTGTTGAGAGGAGAGCTTATGAAAGTGCATTAGGTGATTGCAAGCAAATGATATTGAGCTTGTATAAGACGCTTGTTAAACCTCAGCTGGAGAATTGTATACATTTCTGGGTGCCATATTTAGAGAGAATGGGAGTGCACTGGAGAGTGCAGAAGGTTTTACAAGAATGGTTCCAGGAATAAGGAACTTTAGTTATGAGGATAGATTTGAAGGTGTTGGAACTCTTCTCCTTGAAGAAAGGACTAAGAGGAGATCTAATAGATGTATTCAAAGTTGTGAGGGGACAGTGAGCAAAATAGATGAGGAGAAACTGTTTCCACTCATAAAAGGAACATTAATAAGAGGATGTAATTTGAAAGTGATCTGCAAAAGAAGCAAGAGTGAAGTGCGGAAAAATCTTTTCACTCAACAAGTAGTTAGGCTTTGGAAGTGTGGTAGAGCCAGGTTCATTTGCATTCAGGACAGCATTGACTGATTATTTAGATAAAATAATGTTCAAGAGTATGGTGAAAAGCAGGGCATTTGCACTCTAATAATGCATACTTAACGAGCCAGTACAGGCATGACTGGCTGAATGGCCTCCTGCATTGTAAAGTTTTCATGATTCTGAGATTTGTTTTAACTTGTGGGAGTGTCTAGGATGAGAGGGCATAGTTAAGGGGCTGTCCAATTTACTGAGGAGGGAATTTTTTTCTGAGAATGGTGAATCTGTGGAATTTTGTTACAATTGAAATCTGTCTAAGCTGTCATTACGCATATTTAAGGTTGAAGTTTTTAATCAGTAAGGGAATCAAGGGTTACAAGATAAAGGCGGGAAAGTGAAATTGAGAATTATCAGATCAGCCGTGATCCTCTTGAATGGTGGAGCAGACATGATGGGCTGAATAGCCTACTTCTATTTTTATGTCCTATGGTAGTGATGTGTACTATTGTGGTTGTGGGTATGTTTACGCAAACCTTGATGTATAATATCATTGATGGCTGTCCCTTGATTTGAGGATGGTGTCCCCCAGGATTGTGAGTTTCTGCCATTGGTTTTCATGTGACTGCACAAACTAATTCTTGACCTGTACGTTATTTTTGGCATATTGGGCAGGACATTCACGAGGTAGTGAGATCTGGAGTGCAGGATTTGTTTTCTTTTCTCTCTTTCTCTGCCTCCATATTAAGTTATTTGGAGTGAAAGTGTGTTGCAGCTTAGTGGACAGTTGTTGCCATTTTGAGCTATTGGCAATTCCTCCCAGTCATTAATGTCAATGTTACTACACAGTTATTTCAAGAAAGGATTGTACGGTGTTGTACTTTTTAGCCATTCAGGTGCACTGTCCAGTCCATTGCAAATGATTTTGCTGAAGTTTTGTCTGAATGCTTGTTAAACTGGCTTCTCAAAGTACCACACCTTTTATTTGATGATCCTCTTATTGAATGTGAGAATATGGTGGATGCATTTCAGGCAGAATTTCTTGTCACTGATACAGTTGCTGCAGTACAAGTGTGGTGATATCACCTTCCCTGAACATCAGGGTGTTTTGTGACTTTTAGAGATCTTTGTCTCATTCAACTATAGTAGTTGAAGAAGATTGAGCTGATGTAACTGATCTGGTGCTGAATCTATTTATTAGTGCTAGCCTTTTGAGAGAAGTGACTCCCAAAGAATACGAAGTAATCAATTTGTTCCACAGTCTCCCCTTCAGCAGATGGGATTTTGAATATCTGTTTTGATCAGGTCTAGTTGATATGAAATTTTGTTTTGACAACATTCAAGGACATGCTGAGTCTCTTATGTTCAAATTGAAAAGATTGTGAGTAGCTTGCACATTGGTTATCAAGTGAGCAAAGGATTTTGATAAAGTTTCTTGGCCATCCAAATCTCTGTAGAACAATCTGCAAAAATTTCAAAATTAACTGAAACAAATACTTTGATCTGCCTAATTAATGAAAGGCAAAATTCCTGCATTTTTCTTGAGCTTGCTTGGCTGCAAAGACCTTGTCAACCATTCCTCTGGAAGGTCTACTACTATAATGTCTCCTGGGAGAATTTTCTCAGCCACAGGAAGCAAGTGATTCAGGAGGATTCTTGTTGGGATCGTCCTTGCTATAGCCAAGAAGGAGATACTTCGATCGTTTTCTTGGCATTAATTATCTCTCTTGTAGTCAGAATTGTCTCATTCTTGAAGTTGTTTTCTTTCCAATTATAAAAGATCAGTGCATTGAAGTCTTGGTGAGCAAAAGCTCACCAGCTTTGAAGAACTTAGCTATAATACCATCGGGGCTGCAGGCTTTGATTTTCAAGTGTTTGATTGGTTTCTGTAGCTCACCCATGAATGGAGATCCGCTATGTACACTGTCATAGCCGCCTTGGGGATAGCCTGGAGAATGTCAGCTGTCGCTGGATTCCTGTTTGAGGAGTTATTCACTTTGTTGAAGGATGATCTTATCTTTTGTTCAAATTGCAATCATGGATTTCGTTAAGGGCGTTGTAGAACATATCCTTGACTCAGGTGAAGATGTTAAGGAACAAGACATAAATTTTGATGTCTCTAGCATATTTATCACAGAGTTGAGTTGTAAGTGTAGGGTCATGAGCCTTTCATTTATATAATTGGAGAGTTCTGACATCTATTAAAGATCCAATCTGTACAGCAAAGAAAAAATCCATGGATGTGAGTGTCATTGTTGATTTCTTCCTCCCAGAAGGTGTAACCTGTGTGTTCCTTAAGTTCCTCCCCAGAAAGGTGGGTCTGACTGAGAATGACAATGTTAATTTTGTCGAATGCCCTCCAGTTCTGTAACGACTCTGAGAGTCTCGATAGTTGATACCCTGTATTTGCTGGGTTTTTCAGACGATCATTCTCTCTGGATTATTTATGAAAGTCTAGCATTTCAATTGCAAAACCTTAGTATTTTCTCTTTTTGTGAAGGTGTTAACCCTAAAGATGAGGCGACCCAGCCAGAAGAAAGTTTTTTTTCCAGGAGATCTTTTCTCGCCTCGTACCCTCTGCTTACTCCAGTGGGGTCTTGAAATAGACTGGTCGGTCACAGATCCAGCTGCCCAAAGGCACTATCATCCCAACACTGCTGTCCAACCACCTACATTAATTTTCAACCAGGGATTCTTAAGTTCACCACCCTGATGCAAATAACATTTCACCTTAGTTAGTCCCTGATATAAAATAATTTGTAGTCAACTGCTTAATGTGATCCCAATTTTAATTTAGAATGTTCTAATACATACAGGAGGCTCCAAACTCCCAGAAGACCAGTAAAGAAACCATCAAACAACCTCAAAGACCCAGTTGGTGTAAGTGTCAACAAGCCCTTTTTCTGTATTTTCTTTGTTGTAATATTTGATGCGTCTATCGAAGTCATGTTTTATTTAATATAATTGGAAGTGAATGCCAGCTGCACTGACGAGAGTTTAAGAAATTAACTGAAAACTATTGTAATTCATTTTCCAATTTCACAAGTCTCCTTTGGTTCAATATATTTTTCATTGTGACATTTCAAGGCCCACTAGTTTGCTGTGAATGACAATAATTATGGTGAGTTTTAAGAAGCTTTGTAGCTCAGGTTGAGGTTATGGATGTAGGTTTGTTCGCTGAGCTGGAAGGTTCATTTTCAGATGTTTCGTCACCATATGAAGTAACATAATCACTGAGCCTCCGGTGAAGTGCTGGTGGTATGGCCCGTTTACTATTATTTAAACCAGCCACCACATACTGCAGCATAGAGGAACTGCGAAGAGCAGAGGAAAATCACCAATACAGAGTATTCAATAAGAACAGGAACTCAATGAACATAATCCACCAATTTCTCAGTAACAAACCCAAACAAGCAGGCAAAACGTGTCCAGAAACCCCAGCCACTCTTCCCCCACATCAAAGATATCTCGGAAATGGCTGCCAGACTACACCATCCTCTTGGCATCATGGTAGGCCACAAACCCATCAACACATTAAAACAGCAGCTAATGAACTTGAAAGACCCTACACAGACAACAAGCAAAACTAATGTCATTTACAAAATACCGCGCAAGAACTGTAACAAACACTGCATTGGACAAACAGACAGAAAACTAACCACCAAGATACATGAACATCAACTCATCACAAAAAGACACAACCCACTCTCTCTATTATCTTTACGTACAGATGAGGAGGGACAACATGTCCACCCAAGACATGCGCGAGAATTCCTAGAAGCATGGCATTCCAACCGCAAATCTATCAACAAACACGATGACTTGGACCCCCCACCCCCCCCCCCCCCCAGCGAAAAAAGAACACAGGCAACCCAAACGCATAAATAAATAAATACCACCAATGCTTCACTAGAGGTTCACTGATAATGTTACCTAGTATGGTGACAAAACGTCTGAAAATGAACCTTTCAACTCAACGAGCAAACAATAATTGTTAATATTTGGAATTCTGAATTACTACAGCTGCTTGGGAGGTGGGATCACATTTCATTTTTTTAATCCCCTTGATTCTGTGGCAGCAACTTCAATTTTGAGTCTATTTGACAATTTTGTTTAAAAGGACTGATCCTAAGCATTGATGATTTTATCAGGTTTATTGCCGGGTCAGACCACTGACCTCTGAAGATACTGAATGTTGTGTTGAACTTATCAGTAATACTACAATACAGCTCCATCCTCCTGACGGGATTAAAGTCAACAGGAATGGTGAATTCAAAGAGGTAACCTGAAATATGAGACCCTTTTGATAATAGCCTTTTTCTCGTTGGTAAAATTACTGTGTGATGTTAAATTCACTAATTTTGGATTTTTAGATGCAGTATTCTTTTAAAGAAGTGTTTGGAGCCTTTACAACCCAGAAGGAACTATTTAATGTTGTCGCACGACCCCTTGTGGAAGATCTGATTCATGGCAAAAATGGTATGCTAAAACTTAATTAGGCCAATGCAAAATAAGTAGGACTGCTTTCCAACTCTAGGATAAAAAATTCTTGGTCATTTGTATTAAGAATTACTCCACTGTTATATATCTGATTCAGCATTCCTGAACCTCTAAGTGATTTAACTCAGCACCCAACATGATCTATCTGAATGAATCAGAGTTCAAGTTATTAGGTTCGAATAGAAAAGGGTACATGAAGGCATAACTGTTGTGACTTTATTTGGTTCTATCTTTATCTGGCTTTATGACATAAAACAGCAGGGCTGTAAACTAGCAACAAATAGCTAGCACAGCAAGTTCTATTACTAGTACCATAATGTGAGGCAATTACCTTTCCAATGTAATTGTATTTGGGCAAGGAGGCAAGAGTGTTACTGCACCTGAAATGCATGTCTGCTGTCTGTCAGGTTTGCTGTTTACTTATGGTGTTACTGGAAGTGGGAAAACGCACACAATGACTGGATCTCCTGGAGACGGAGGCCTTCTGCCTCGTTGTTTGGACATGATCTTTTGTAGTATTGGACCATTTCAAGCAAAGCGATTTGTAAGTATTACTGAAGGTAATTCACAATGTTAGAACATAGAACATTGAAAAGTGCAGCACAGAACAGGCCCTTCGGCCCACGACATTGTGCCAAGGATTAATCCTAATGTAAAATAAAATAACCTAACCTACGCACCTCTCAATTCACTGATGACCATGTGCATGTCCAGCAGTCGCTTAAATGTACCTAATGACTCTGCTTCCACCACCACCGCTGGCAACATATTCCATGCATTCACAAACTCTAAGTTTCTTACCAAACTTCTAACTTGCTCATTGCTTCAAGAGTTAAATGGAAGACTGTCTTAAAAGTGAAGTCCCTAGTTATTTTAATTATCTGTTTTGCTTTTGATAGGTTTTTGATTTTTTTTTGAGTGGTTCCCTTCTAATTGAAAATGTCTCGCTTTTGGGATTAAAATTCTGGTCATTTGGTATCAGTTGGAAGCCATCTTTACTTTCGTACAAAATGCTAATTTGTAGCATGAACTTTCCACTTCTATTCCAATAGTTTGCCTTAATTGTGACCAATTGACTACTAGATTGTTCTTGCAGTTTTCAGACTTTCTTACAGTTTGAGTGATATTTGATGATTTTCACTAACACCTGCTCGGAATTTAAAGAGTTTGCAAAAGCTCATTTCAGACTTGGATTAAAAAAATGTATAAAAGGGGGAGAAAGTTCTTATGTGAATTGTGTATGAAACAAATAAGTGGCCATTGATTTATAATTAAGCATTTGAAGAATATTTTTGTCAGGTGGGGATTGAACATGAAAGTGAGATTAGAACAGATATATCTGATGTGGAGCTAGACATGAACATTGACTGAAAACCTTGTCCTGACATTTAACATTGACAAATCAGTGCTAAATCTAAGCACAACCAACTATGTAAATATGGTGACAAGAAGATTATATCAGAGATTTGGAACTATGTGATCTGTAATTTGTCTCCTACTGCTCTGAAGGGAAATCTAAAGGGTGTACTCTAGACCACCTTTACGGATGTGTATGAGAACATATGTCTTACCCTGAAGATCTGCAAGGTGAAGGTCCACTGTCCACTTGGTGTCTGACATTGTGAGGCAAATCCCAGATGTTCGAGCTCCATGGGGAAACCTTAGAGATTGTTGACCGCTTCCAATACCTCTGAAGTGTCCTGTCGGCCAAAGCAGCTATTAAGGAAGAGATCCAGCATTGCCTTTAGTGTGCTAGCGCAGCCTTCAAGTGTCGGAGGAAAAGGGTCTTCGAAAACCACAACATTAGATCTGACACCAAGATTATGGTTCATACCTGTGGTGGTTCCTGCCCTCCTATCTTTGGCTCTGAAACGTGGACTGTCTACGGCAGACACCTCAAGGCACTACAGCAGTAACACCAGCACTGTCTCTGCAAGATGCTGTGAATCTGCTGGGAAGAAAGGTGCATCGACACCAGTGTCCTCGACTGGGCCAGTATCCCTAACACGAGGCACTGACCACCCTTGATCAGCTGTGACGCTCTGGGCATATCGTCCACATGTCTGATACGAGATTCCCCAAGCATGTACTGAACTTTCAGCTTTGAAATGACACGTGAGCCACAGTTGGACAGAGGAAGCTCTTCAGACCCTCAAGACATCTCTGGGGAAGTGCAGCATTGCCACAGACACCTGGGGAATCACTAGTCCAAGACCTTCCAAAGTGAAGGAGCAGCATCCGGGAAGGCGTTGAGCACCTTGAGACTTTTTTGGAGGGAAAATAATGGAAACCAGGATAAAACAGTGAAAGGAATGCACTGCCATACTAATATCCCAACCACCCTTCCTGTGACCACTACCTGCCCAAGTGTAACAGAGCTTGCAGTAATCACATTGGTCTGTACAGCCACCTACAGACTCACCCTGAGTGGAACAGCATCATCTTCGATTGCAAGGCACTGCTGATAATGATCCCCCCCAAAGTCTGTCCATGATCTATTCGGCAGAAGTCAGGAATGTGATTGAATATACTCCACTTTCCTGAATGAATGCAGTTCCGATCACACTCAACATGACACCATCAAGGGCAAAACTGCTTGTTTGATGTGTCGTATAATGCCTTCAATCTTTGCTCCCTTCACAAGTGACACATTGACAACAGTGTGCATCATCCACAAGGTGCTCTGCATCATGCACGCACAACGGCACTTTTCAAATCCATAGCCTCTATTAGATAGAAGGGCTAGGGCAACAGGTACTGGGAGCACTGGCACTTGCAAGTTCCTCTCCAAGGTGTACACTATTCTGAATATTAACACTCAGTTCCTTCTGTCACTGAGTCAAAACCCTGACACTTTCTTCCTCACAATATTGAGTGTCCATACAGCTCCAGGACAGTAGTAGTTCAACAAGACAAATACCACTACCTTCTCCAGAATGATTGGCCATTATCAGTTCCCTGTAGTGAGGAGTTTGGTGTAATCTGAGGAGGTAGGAGATGTGCTAACTATGTATTTTGTCTTTTTTTCCAGTGTGAATACTGACAATGTTAATGAGAATACTGAGGTACACACTATTAGACTAGACAGGATTGAAGTTCATAAGGAGGTGGTGTCAGCAATTCTGGAAAATGTGAAAATAGTTAAATGGGATTTATCCGAGAATTCTTTGGGAAGCTAGGATGGAGATTGCAGAATCTTTGGCTTTTATCTTTGCTGTCCATTGTCTACAGCAATAGTGCCAGAAGACTGTAGGATAGCACATGTTGTCCTCTTGTTCAAGAAGGGGAGTAGGGACAACGCTGGTAATCATAGACCAGTGAACCTTACTTTGGTTGTGGGTAAAGTGTGGGAAAGAATTATAAGAGAGGATTTATAATCCTCTAGAAAGGAATAAGTTGAATAGGTTTTGTGAAGGACAGGTCATGCTTCACAAACCTTATTGAGTTCTTTGAGATGGTGACCAAACAGGTGGATGAGGGTAAAGCAGTTGATGTGGTGTAAATGGATTTCAGTAAAGCATTTGATAAGGTTCCCCATGATAAGCTACTGCAGAAAATATGGAGGCATGGGATTGAGGGTGATTTAGCTGTTTGGATCAGCAATTATCTAGCTGAAAGAAGACAGAGGGTGGTGGTTGATGGGAAATGTTCATCCTGGAGTTCAATTGCTAGTGGTGTACTGCAAGGATCTGTTTTGGGGCCACTGCTGTTTGTCATTTTTCTAAATGACCTGGATGAGGGTGTAGAAGGATGGGTTAGTAAATTTTAGATTAGACTTACAGTGTGGAAACAGGCCCTTCGGCCCAACAAGTCCACACCGACCCGCCGAAGCGCAACCCACCCATACCACTACATTTACCCCTTACCTAACACTACGGGCAATTTAGCATGGCCAATTCACCTGACCCGCACATCTTTGGACTGTGGGAGGAAACCGGAGCACCCGGAGGAAACCCACGCAGACACGGGGAGAATGTGCAAACTCCATACAGTCGGTCGCCTGAGTTGGGAATTGAACCCGGGTCTCAGGCGCTGTGAGACAGCAGTGCTAACCACTGTGCCACCGTGCCGCCCAAAATTTGTGAATACAACTCAGGTAAGTGGAGTTGTGGACAGTGCAGAGGTACATAGATAAGCTGCAGAGCTGGACTGAGAGGTGAAAAAGTGTGAGGTGATTCACTTTGGAAGGAGTAACAGGAATACAGAATACTGGGCTGATGGTAAGATTCTTGGTGGTGTGCGTGAGCAGAGAGATCTGTGTCCATGTACGGAGGAACCCTAGCATTCGATTATGTGAATATTGGATTATCTGGCAAGATCACAAGGTCCCGATGCTTGGCTAAACTATGTTATCGGTATTTGATTATCGGAATTCGATTAACTGAATGAAATATTCCCCGCCCGTGTCCTTCGGATAATCAAGATTCCTCTATATGTAGTTCCCTGAAAGTTGCCACCCAGATTGATAGGGTTGTTAAGAAGGCATATCGTGTGTTAGCTTTATTAGTAGAGGGATTGAGTTTCGGAACCATGAGGTCAATGTTGCAGCTGTACCAAACTCTGGTGTGGCTGCACTTGGAGTATTGCCCACAGTTCTGGTTGCCGCATTACAGGAAGGATGTGGAAGCATCAGAAAGGGTGCAGAGGAGATTTACCAGGATGTCAAGCAACAATTTGATTTCAGATAGTCAACATGGTTTCATCAAGGGCAGGTTGTGTCTCTCAAACCTCAGAGTTTTTTGAGAAGGTGACCAAGCATGTAGATGAGGGTAGGGCAGTTGTCATGATATACTTGGACTTCCGTAAAGCCTTTGATAAGGTTCCACGTGGTAGGCTGATGGAGAAAATGCAGAGGTATGGAATTGAGTAATTTAGCAGTTTAGATTAGAAACTGGCTTTCTGGAAGAAGGCAATAAGTGGTGTTTGATGGAAAATATTTAGTCTGGAGTCCAGTTACTAGTGGTGTGCCACAAGGATCTGTTTTGGGTCCACTGCTGTTTGTCATTTTTATAAATGACTTAGACACAGGCATAGGTGGATGGATTAGTAAATTTGCAGATGACACTAAAGTCGGTGGAGTAGTGGACAGTTTGGAAGAATGTTACAGGTTGCAGGGGGATTTGGATAAACTGCAGAATTGGGCTGAGAGGTGGCAAATGGAGTTCAATGCAGCTAAATGTGAGGTGATGCACTTTGGGAAGAATAATAGGATGGCAGATTACTGGGTCAATGGAAAGATTCTTGGTAGTGTGAATGTGCAGAGGGATCTTGGAGTCCATGTGCATAGATCCCTGAAAGTTGCCACCAAGTGGATAGTGCTGTTAAGAAAGCATACAGTGTGTTAGGTTTCATTGGTAGAGGGACTGAGTTCCAGAACCACAATATCACGCTGCAACTGTACAAAACGCTGGTGCGGCCACACTTGGAATATTGTGTACAGTTCTGGTCGCCCCATTACAAGAAGGATGTAGAAGCATTGGAAAAGGTGCAGAGGAGAGTTACCAGGATGTTGCCTGGTCTGGAGGGAAGGTCTTGTAAGGAAAGGCTGAGAAACTTGCATCTTTTCTTGTTGGAAAGAAGAAGGCTAAGGGGAGATTTGATAGAGACATATGAGATGATCAGAGGATTAGATAGGGTAGACAGAGAAAGATTTTTTCCTAGGATGGTGATGTCAGCTTGTATGAAAGGGCATAACTACAAATTGAGGGGTGATAGATTTAAGACAGATGTCAGAGGCAAGTTCTTTACGCAGAGAGTGGTAAGGGCTTGGAATGCCCTACCTGCTAAGGTAGTCAACTCAGCCACATTAGGGAGATTTATCAATCCTTTGATGAGCACATGGATGATGATGATGATGATGGGATAGTGTAGGGGGGGGGCGAGCTGAGAAAAGTCCACGGGTTGGCGCAACATCGAGGGCCGAAGGGCCTGTTCTGCGCTGTATTGTTCTATGTTGCCTCCTATGGAGGGAAGGTGTTATGAGGAAAGGCAGAGGGACTTGAGGCTGTTTTCTTTAGAAAGAAGAAGGTTGAGAGGTGACTTAATGGAAACCTACAAGATGATCAGAGGGTTAGATAAAGTGGACAGTGAGAGCCTTTTTCCTCGGATGGTGATGGCTAGCATGAGGGGACATAGATTTAAATTGAGGAGTGATAGATATAGGACAGATGTCAGAGGTAGTTTTCTTTACTCAGAGTTGTAAGGGTGTGGAATGTCCTGCCTGCAACAGTAGTAGATTCACCAACTTTAAGGGCATTTAAATGGTCATTGGATAAATATATGAATGACAATGGAATAGTGGAGATTAAATGGGCTTCATATGGGTTTCACAGGTCAGCGCAACATCGAGAGCCAAAGGGCTTATACTGTAGTGTAATGTTCTATGTTCTATTCCTTTGAACAAATTTAATTCCAGTAGCCAAAGGGCTCTGTACTAGTTCATTGGTCTGAAGTTCCCTTTCATCTGAAAGAATTGCTGTACTGTGAGCATGGGTTTGTGTTGGAATTCAGTTCCTCTCTGTCAGTTCTAAGAAGCAATAGATGTGTGTGTAATATCCCTGTTTTAGGTCAGAAGTCACAGGCCACCATGTTATAGTACGACAGGTTTATTTGAAATTACAAGCTTTTGGAATGCTACTGCTTTGTCAGGTGAAGTGCTCTGCACGCTCAGGTAAAGGAGCAGTGTTCCAAAAGCTTGTGATTTCAAATAGATCCTTTGTACTATAACCTGGTGTCATGTGACTTCTGACTTTGCTCGCCCCAATCCAATACCAGCATCTCCACATCATCCCGTTTCAGTTTCACACCATCATAGTTTGCTCTGGAGATCATCAGGCATTTCCGTTCTGTCATGCCAGTGAGGACAGATGTCATTTGTCAACCTAGAACTCTGTGTTCTGCACAAGGTCTGTCTATTGATATTGTTAAATAGAACTACAACCTGCCAGATCTTGGTAATTCCGGTGCCACTTAAATCTTGTAACCCATATTCTAATAATAAATACAGCTTGTTGGATGCTCAAACTTGAGTAACTCACTTCAAGTTTGCTACCATGCACAATCTTGGCTCTGTCAAAGGTTTAGAAAGCTGTGCAACTTTTAATGATTTTGAATTGTTTGTATCATCCACAGGTTTTCAAGCCAGATGATAAGAATACAATGGAGGTGCAGGGTGATGTTGATGCTCTGTTGGAGCGTCAGAAAAGGGATGCCCAGTCTTCCACAATCCCAAAGAGCCTTTCCTCCAAGTGGGTACATAACAAAGAGGCAATGTGATGAACGCTGGTTGTGATTTTTGTTTTTCAGTCTAGGAATAGAGTTTTCAATTTATCATCTTGAAGTTTAGATTTTATTGAGCACAGTTTTTTGCATTTAAAACCCTTTTGCAAAATTTTAAGTCTGTCAAACTCATTTACAGAGGAATCTCGATTATCCGAATATCAATTATTCAAATATTAGATTATCCAAAGGAGATCTCTAGGTCCCGATGGAAGCAGCTCTTTGAAGTAATGTTTCTAACAGTCATTGCGTCTTTTGTTTACAGTGATTAAAAATGAATTCAACTTACTGAAATGCTGCTGAGAACAATCCTGGACTGATGGGAGCCCAGGCATCATCTCCAAATGACTGAATTCCTGCCCCCTCTCTCTCCCCACACACTTTCCCTGGAGGTCCACATAGGCATGTACCCTAAACCCCCCTTTCCTCGGATAATCTCTCCAACATTGTCCAGTGCAGGACAAAGGTGGAACCTGTCAAAAAGTTGCAATAAAAACATATCTGTGTGTCTGTGTGTGTGTGTGTATATGCGCATGCGCACATGCTACATGGAGACTCACTGGTGTTGGGCGGAGTTGAGGGGCATGTGGTATGCTGCTGCCTAGTCTCCTGAACATGGAGTGGACTTAGCAGAAAACTATGAGCCCCAGCGGAAAGGCATTGAATCAATTAACCGAGAAATCAATGATCTGATCAAAATAGTGCCTGGCCATCTCGTTTGGATAATCAAGGTTCCTCTCTATATGTTTGTGTGAAGTAGTGCTTTGAATGAAATCTTAATTTTATTAGATTTGGGAATGATCTTGATTATTTCATCATGTTAACCTCCAGACTCAGGGAAAGGTTCTTAAAGATCAAGGGTTGCAGTGGGAAAATGGGAGAATCAGGTTGAAAAACTTATCAGCTATGATTGAATGGAGGAGTACATGGTTGAATGACCTAATTTCTGCTCCTACATCTTAAACCTTTAAAGTGACTTTCTCTTATTTCTTCCTCGCTTCTGAAATCATGATCACCTCCAGACATCCCTGTCCCAAACACCCTGACGTGCCTTACCCTGGAGAGCATTCTCTGTGGTGTCCCCTTGCTGCCAGAAATCCCACTCATATAATGGACATACACCAATTCCTACTGGGTTCAGACTGGAACTTGCTTTGGAACACAACTGAGAATGCGTGTTAACTTCAGTTACACACTGTGGTTATTTGTTGCTTGCCTTGTCTGTATGCCAAATTTGTGCCTTTAATAATGCAGGCTTTACTGTGAGTGCTTACTGTTAAAACTTTCTATTTTTTTTAAACGAATTGAGAGTTAACATTTCTACTGTAGCGGATACGATGGAAGTGGGGAGGAGTTGATCTAATGGCTTCACCTTTATAGTGTTGTGAACTTAATTTTGCCTACCTTCTATTGTGCACTCCATTTGTATTCCAGTAATTAACCATAAACACTTGTTACTTTACCTCAACCATTCCTACGTGTTTTTCGAACTGAAAACAGCTTCCTGATGTAAAAGAAATGTCCATGATTTGATACCTTTTCTTATTGAGTTAGCTAATCTCTATTGGAATAGCATTATGGTTTTCGTAGTGTCACTGCCTCTCAAACTCTTGCTGCATTTAATAAAGATAAAATTATGTGTAAATGTCAAACAGCAATTTTTATGGGCTCATGAAGAATGCTCACTGTTTTGCTTTGAGATACAGGAATGCAGTTGAATGGAATCCACATCTCCAGTAATATTGTCACGTTTATTAAAGGCTCTCTCTAGTTTTGAAAGAACATGTAAATCTTGCATGAATGAATGCTAAAACGAAGGATTTTTTTTAAGGTGATGTCTCTTTTTGATCACAGTAGCAGTACTAAATATGTGGTACATTTGTTGGAAAATTTTCTTTTCACAGGCATAAAATGGATCCAGAGTTTGCAGATATGATTACTGTGCCTGAGCACTGCAAAGCTGAGAGAGTTGATGAGGACAGTGTTTATAGTCTATTTGTTTCTTACATTGAAATCTACAATAACTATCTTTATGATCTTCTTGAAGAGATACCACATGATCCAATCAAACCAAAGTAAGTTGCATTAAAACTTTTACAATTGCTATTGTGATGGTGTGCCACTTCATTGTCTGCCTGCCTGCTCACTAAATCCATGATGTATTTGATAAAATCAAGTAATATTCTACCAGATCAATATAGCAATGGAGGAATGACTGGAAGCTCGCTATTTCTCCAAAGAAAGAGAAGGAAAGGTGTATCACCCGAGGTTGTTAGATCTGCAACAGATTTCTGTAATGTTGCCAGAAGGAATGAGCTGCAATCTGCTTGCCCTGCAGGATGCAAACATTGCCAAGTGATTAAAAAATTGTAGAAGATGTTTTGTTTTCAATTCAATATTGAAATATAAGCATTAAAATCAGTATCCTAAGTAGAATTGTTGTCTCAAATTTGAAATGGTCCACACATTAATCCATTTAATTTCAAAGTGTGTGCAACTGGACAGACTTGCAACTGTGACCTTGTGGAGTCCATGTATGTAGAAGCTGAGAAGTGTCAGTGTCTTGAGACTTAAAACATATGCTATCAAATCAACTGTTAGCTCAATTTTAAAATGTTTTGTCTGCACTTTTGTTCTGTAATTTGAAACTTGACATGCAGAACATCTGAGTCTGGTCCCTCCTTGTGTCAATGCCTTAGTCACTCCATGATTATTAACCAAACTACTGATTTAGTTTTCAGAGTGCCAGTTAAATGCAGAGTACAGAGGCAGGAGGCCAACCATCACTGAAAAGTTCAGTCTGGGGGCTTAAGTATGTTACGGGGTGTTATGGTCTATCTGGTGCTAAGAGGCTGCCTTCAGTTATCGGCCAGCATTTGGCCTCAGCAAAGATGCTGACAACCATATAGTGCTGATACTAGGTAGAGTACTCTCTGTAAATTATATGTCCTGGGCATGTTAACTGACTCTGCCCTGCTCGCAAGCAGATAGCCGCCAACTATGCCACCTCCAACCCCAGTTGCAACTATCCACTACTAACATAGCCCAGAGATACTTTCACACAAGTTTGTGACAAGAAATTGTGCCAAATATGCCTCTAATTGTGCCACTACAGCAACTGTCTTTTTTTTAAAAACTTGGTTCAATGTATTGCTTTCAAAAAATTTGAAGATCATGGTGTGATTTTGATTCCATTTTAACATAGTGTAAGACCTCCTTAAATGATTAAATTGCTCATAATGTCAAGTATTTTTACAGAACTTTTTTTTTGTTTGTTTAAAGCAAAGTAATCTGTGCAATTTCTTGTTGGTACTTATGTTGTGATTGAATACAAGAAATTCAGCTAGGGTTTAAATACTTAGCTATGGCTTCTAAACTTACTGCGTAGGAGAATTGCATTAATGTGTTGTCACAAATTTCATATGTGCTTTCACTTGAATGTCAACTTGTCCTAAAATGGGTTTTATATTTAAGTTTTGCATAGACAAAGTTGGGATGAGCATGTTTGTACAGGGACAGTGGTTTGAAGGTGTATGGTACAACCTGTTAGGAATTGCGAAATAAGGCAAACTATCACCAGATACAAATCCAGCCCGCCTTGGAATTGTTCTGTAAGTTTTGTATTCTTGGAGGTTTTCCTATAAGACTTTCTTTAAACCTCATTGGGATATGGACTCAGAATCATAGCCTCTTTCTGCACGATAGGGGTTCTATTTGGCCCATCAAGTCCACACCGACCCTCCAAAGAGCAAGTGGCCCTGTAACTTCTTATTTGTCATGGCTAAATCCACCTAACCTGCACATCTTTGGACTGGGAAGAAACCAGAACACCTGGAGGGAACCCATGCAGACATGAGGAGAATGTGCAAATTCCAAACTTGATATTTGTTAATTCCCTAACTCATCGCAACTTCAAGGATGCTGCATTTAACATTTTTCTCAGGTGTCATGGACCAGAAGAAGCTTTCTGTTTGTGCAGTTAGCTGATTGGAGGTTAGGGGGAAGGGGGGAGTGGGGTAATGTTCAGGCTAATAAATTAGGTGCCACAATTTGCACACACAAGTATGTAAATTCACTCACTGTTCCTGTTCCTGATTGCCCCAAGATGTAAGTTTGAATGTCAGACACTGATAGTGCATTTCCCATTAGCAGTATCAAAGTGACTGTTGATGGGTGCTAATTTATATATTGAATAAACCAGAGTCTTAATGTCGATGTTAGTAACCTATGACAAGTCTGCTTCAAAAAAATTAATGCTCCTATTGAAGTTTTAAAGTAATTAAGTGCACCCATCAGTTTAGATCTTAGTGGCGTGTGAAAACATTGAATTGCTTTGAATTAACTTGCCGTGTGTGTGCTGTGACTTTTTTCTTTTCAAGTTCCTTTTGGAAATAGCTAAGTATTTCCCACTCCTTAACCTCACCCACCCAAAAAGAAAAATCTTACATTATTGTGCTTGCAAGACCAGGAAGAGAGAAGACGGGGTGATAGTTTGTATATATTGCAAGCAGTTCCGGGTCACTACTTTCACCCACTACCACTACAGCCAAATTGGCTCCTTGTAAATTTGTGTTATCTGAATGTACACCGATCCCAATCAATATTGTTGTTATTGATTTGGACACTGCAGATGTCAGTAAAAAAAATAGTTTTGAACATCCCGTCTACCATCTATTGAACTGCCATTTAATTTCAAGCCCCAACTTTTTCAAGGTGAATTGAAATCTCCCAAACCCTTTTTCTTCCTTATAATGTAACAAATTTTAAGATTTGAAAATTGAGCAGATTTCAGTATGTGTTCATTCATCTTTGTCAGGGTCCACATAACTAAACAGCTTTTTTTTAACACGACTTAATGGTTTTCTTTGTAACAATTTGCCATGTTTCTTTATTAGGTGGAACAGCACTCCTGTGCGGAACGCTGAGTTCATGTACGTCTCTAATGTACAAGCTGCCAGTGGTAATCTGAGTAATTGGTAGACTAGTTGGCTAAAATTTACCTGGTCAATGTTTTATCTTAGCTAATATTGCCCTTTCCTAGCTAACAGATCAGTACCATCAATCTATCCCATTGCTTATTAGTTCTGGTGACCAGTAGTGGCCCCAAGCATGTATAAAGCCTCTCACTGCTTGTGCTTAGCCTGTAGCAGGGAACCACACAATGCTAGCCCAATAAATGCTTGATTTTTTAACTTGCTTGGTTGCAAAAGTGTGCATTCCAGAGGATAAGTATTTAGTTTTGATTCATTGTTTAGTAAATACACCTGATGGCAAATACAGGTGTATCTTTGTGAGGTCTCTTTCCCTCCTTTCTTGGTAATGCATTTCGCTTAAACAATGCAAATATCTATTTAGTTAGGGTGGAATTTTGTGGTTGGCAGAAAGTCAGCTTTCATTCATCCTAAGGGGTAGAAGAGCTCTTCTCTAACATTTGGATGTCAAGGGTATTTCTATCAACTTTACAGGTGTTCTTGGAGGTTTGAAGGCTGAGCAGAGCAATTATTTTAAATAGCACATTGCACAACCAAGCATAACCTGAAATGCTGAGTTGGGGCAGAACTTGGGCAGTTTAGTCCTTTTTATTTATGTTGTTAATATAAAGCTTGTGCTTACAGTACAGCTTTCATGGCTTCAGGATGCCTCAGAAGCATCTCCAGCTTCTTCAGTGAAAGTAATTGTTTGTAGTGTAGGGGAGTGCAGTTTATATATGTTAAGATCTCTCAAGTAGTAATGCAGATACGCTGTTTCTGGTTATGGGGTCAATATTGGCCTAAATACAAGGAGAGGAACATTTAATATTACCTTAGTGAAACCTACAACAGTACAGCACAGGAACAGGCACCTTGGCCCACCATGTCTGTACTGACAATATGCTAATTTGATCTGCCTGCATGTGTTCCATGTCCCTTTATTCCCTGCCTGTTCATGTCTGTCAAAATGCCTCTTAAATGTTGTTATTGTATTGGCTTTCACCATCTCCCCTGGCAGTGCATTCCAGGCTCTGTTTTTAAAAAAAAAAGCTGCACACATCTCCTTTGAAACAACCTCTTCTCACGTCAAACCTATTCCCCTAATATTTGATATTTTCACCCGGGGAAAACAATTCTATCCACTCTATCGTAGAGATATTCAGCACAGAAACAGACCCTTCGGTCCAATTCGTCCATGCCAACCAGATATCCTAAAGTAATCTAGTCCCATTTGCCTGCATTTGGCCCATATCATGCTAAACCCTTCTTTTTCATATACCCACTATCCTCGCCTTTTATAATTTTACATGCTTCTATCAGGTCACCCCTCAGTTTCCGATGCTCCAGCGGAAACAATTCAAGTTTCTTCAATCTCTCCATATATCTAATACTGTTCATTCAGATACCATCCTGGTAACCCTGTTTGGCACCATCACCAACGCCTCTATATCCTGTATTGTGGCAATGAGAACTGCACACCGTATTCAAAATGTAGCCCAGCTAAAGTTCTACAAAGCTGAAGCATGAAGAAAAAAATTAGGATGTGAAATGATTATGGAAAAATCCACACTGGTTTCTTGACTTCTTAATTTTTTGCTGTCCTATACTAGTATTTCATAAAGTAAACTTGACACACACTTGTAATATAGGTTAAAAGCAAGGACTGCAGTTGCTGGAAACCAGAGTCTAGATTAGAGTGGTGCTGGAAAAGCACAGCAGGTCAGGCAGCATCCGAGGAGTAGGAAAATCGACATTTTGGGCAAAAGCCCTTCATCAGGAATAGAGCTATTCCTGATGAAGGGCTTTTGCCCGGAAAGTCGATTTTCCTGCCCCTTGGATGCTGCTTGACCTGCTGTGCTTTTCCAGCACCACTCTAATCTACACACTTGTAGTATGCCTGAACATTTTTCTTTTCAGAGTAACTTACTGCATATAAGTTTTCTACTTTGTAAGCACTTCACACATATTTGCAAAATACTACATTCAAAATAAAGTATTAGTGGAGAGTTAGTTTCTGGGTGCACAGATGGCACCCTATATTTTCCTACTTGCTTTAAATTGTTGAAGCTTTGGTTGTAAATGCCACTTTAGGATACTGATTATTATACACTCAATTCGAATTGTTTTCAAGATAAAGTGCATGATGGACAATATCTACTGTATTTGGAAACGGTAGTGAATTTGAAATACAGCTTTAAAAGTTTGTAATATCTGGGTAAGTTTTTTTTATATGGATGATTTCTACAGTTGTTTGCAGTTCTGCTTCACTGCTTAAGATGACTCCTGGTTTATTTCTCATGAACCAGGATCACTTTTCTAGATTAAACAAGCAAAATGGTGCTGTTATGTAACCTGCTCAAATTTATTGTCCTGCATGCATTTGCAATAATCTAAAATTGACATGGCAATCCTACTTGAAGCTGGCTTCCTTGGAACAATCTAGAAATGTCCTATGCAATTTATAGGCAATAAAATTTCAGTTTCTTGATAGATGCATGAATTGTATTTTAAAGTTCAGCAAAGTTAAACTGTAATGTATGAGTTAAGCTAAAAAATCATCAGGTAGGTAGAACAAGAAATGAATCCATTCTTAAGAAATACATTAATATAAAAGTCTGTGCTCTACTAGAAAGAGAAACGTATTTAGACTGTTCTTTGTATTTTCCATGTAGATAAATTTAACATTTAGTTAAAATGTTTTTTCAATTTGATGTCTGTCATTCACGTCAGTGAAACTAAGGTTTTAGACTAGTCAGTCTCTTCACTGCTGCCCAAGCCTAAAATGCATATGCAATTTATTTTTATGCTAAAATTTTGACTAGAATTTAGGTAGTTGTCCTAACCTTTTTTAAAAAAAAAGCTCCTGAGATGTATTTTGGCGCAGTGTATAGATTTCTGGTATACTGAGTACATTGTCATTGTTGGACCTTTCCTTTTAATATCACTTTGAGATTTAAGTAATCAATGTTTGCTTATAGACCTCCACAATCGAAAATTCTTCGAGAAGATTCTAATCATAACATGTATGTGTCTGGTTGCACGGAGGTAGAGGTGAAGTCTACGGAAGAAGCTTTTGAAGTATTTTGGAAAGGTGAGATTTGCACTTTAGTTGTCGTCATTTTCGTCTTGGTATTCAGATTGGTTTTTGTATCTTCCATGAAGTTAGAATGAAATTGCACCACATCCAAATGTATTTCAGCTTACATGTGGTTCTAGGATAATGCGCATTTTGGCAGCATGATTTTACTGTAACTTCGCTGAAGAATTAGGGAACGGCATTTTGGACATTGCTTACCTCCGTTGGCAATAGAGATAATTTAGTGGGTACTGGTCCTGCACATGCATAAATGTGTGCGCTGGAATCTCTGTGCCATTTTGCACATGTGCCGATGTGTAGGGTGAAATCTGCCGTTCTGCACAGGCGGCTTTCTGTGAGAGGTACTGTACAGAGCTCATCTCTGTTACCTTTTTTAAATGTGTTAAGTTAAATTTACTTTTGATAGTAAATATGATTTATACCTTCATACTTTGCATTAGACTTTGAGTGATTATGAGTGTTTTTTTTGTGTGCTGGTCTGCCCCTAACCCCACTTTCCCCATAGGCCCCTTTATTCCTATAAAGCGAGTTTTTGCTGGAATGTAACTATATGGTGTTTTAGGCGAACTACCTGTAGTCGAAGATAGTTTAGATTCCAAAAAATGACTCTGGTATTTCAATTTCTACTTAAACTGGATAAAATTGTTGTTAGAAATTGGGTGATTATGGTTCATCTTAAAAATATTATATTTAAATAATTAACTATTTGGCATTTGTGAGAATATTCTGAAACTCAACCTATGTACAGAATGTTTTGTTACATTTGGTATTTGAAAGCAATGTAGGAACCTGGGAATGCAAAGAACCAGGCTGTTGATTTGTAGACAACATTGTGTTTGTAACCATGATTGCCGGACGGAAATCCAATCCTTACTCTTCTTACCTGCCTTGCCATTTATAAACCAGGTTCTTTGCACTCTTTCTCTTTGCAGGCCAGAAGAAACGACGTATAGCTAACACCACGTTAAATCGAGAATCGAGCCGTTCACATAGTGTTTTCATTATCAAGTTGGCTCAGGCTCCATTAGATGCTGATGGGGACAATGTCCTTCAGGTAAGTTTAATTTATTGCCTTTGTTTGCCAGTTATTGAAAATCTAGGATATCAACATTACAAATGACTGGAATTGCCCTACAGGTTTATGTCATTTATGTCCAGCTCCATAAAGTCAATCTGAAAATTTTATTCAGTGTAATGTATAGTCTGAGGAAGACTTTGTTTGTTTTCTTTTTAAATCTTTTTTGAAAGCTAGTACAGTTACAATATTTAAAATACAGCTGAATGAGAATATGATTAGGAAGGGTTTAGAGGGATATAGGCCAAGTGCTAGCAAATGCAACTAGATTAGGTTAGGATATTCGGTCGGCATGGACAAGTTGATACGAAGGGTCTGTTTCTGTACTGTACATCTTTATGACACTCTCTCTCATTTCTTTTTTTCATCCATGAACTCCCACCCCTTAACCTTGTTTGTTGAGTTTTCTGCTGTCTTTGACCTTGCTGTATGAAACCTTTCCACTAAAAGTCCTTTACCTCTACTTCTTCCTCCAGTTAACAGTATATATTTCTATTTTTTTTTGTGTGCGTGTATGTATAGATATATATAAGTCGCTTGGGTTTTCCTTTCGTCTTAGGCTAAGGATCAGACAGTAGTGAGCCAACTGTCCCTGGTGGACTTGGCAGGAAGTGAGAGAATTTACAGGACAAAAGCTGAAGGCAGTAGATTGCGAGAGGCAGGTAAGGAATTTTGGAAAGCAAAAGATTGCTTGTGAATATGTTTATAGTTCAAATATTTTTTGACTTGATAACTTTGTTTTGTGTCTGTGTTGTATACCTGTTGTTTTTAACATTGTCGATATTAGTTTTATTTCAATTTTCTGTGTGGGCTGGCAGGTGTCGTTGCCTGAAGCTGATGCTGGGTAAGGAGTTCTGAACATGTTTTACAGTTGGGAAATTCTGTGTTTTTTAACCCAAGTGACTCATGTCCACACTTGAGTAAGGATAACGAGTAGCAGCAGCATAGCGAGTACTTAAGATGGGTTGAGACAAGATTCCAAGGCTTTGCTTTTGAACACAAACCATAGTTGTTTTCTTGCTGGCTTCTAGGATATAAAAGTCCAAACTCCTAAAAATGGACATCCTTTCAAACCAGCACTGATCTTGGGCAATTTTCTTTAGGTTTTGACCTCATTTGCAGTCCCAGATGAAACTTTTTTTTAAAGATAGGCATTGAAGTATAACTTGTTTTACAACCGACTGGCTAACATTTTCCATCTTGCTATAAAACTAATCTTCACATGGTTTTACGTACAAATTGACTGCCACTTTTAATTTTTAAACAGGCTACTTATTTGAATTTTTGAAAATTTGTCCAAACATGCCACAGGTCTGTTTGATTCCTAACTTTGTGAAATAGCCTCATTTTACTTCTCTAAAAATTAAAGTCCTGACCAATATTGACTTTTCACATGTATTTGTATACTTTCATGATAGGCATTTGGGTGATTTTATTATTTCTTGTGTGTCTGAAGTTGCAGCATACAATTATTGGATCAAGAATCAACCTGTAATTACTTCCTGGTAAATTATGTTCTGAGATTAAACATCCAGAATGCTGTTCATGTCGATGTAAAACTTGGAGAGTCTTGTGATTTTTGTATCCTCTGTCTTATCCCTCTAATTCTTATGGTTAGGTTTTCACGAGAAATGGCAACATTTGGCAAAAAAAATCTTCATAGTAATGAGCATAAATACTGTTGTGCACTAGAAAAATTAAAATAAATTAACTTCTCAATATTCTCTTATGCAGGGAACATTAATCAGTCATTGATGACATTAAGAACATGTATTGAAGTACTAAGAGAAAACCAAATGTATGGAACAAATAAGGTAACGTTTCTCTGTTTGAATTTCATTAGTGAGTTGGATCTAAGCAATTTAAAATGCTCTTATGGTATTAACACAATGAGATCCACAATGCTTTGAGACTGAAACTTCAGTGCATTATTCTTAGCTCTTGTTTTTGCACAGATTACTTGTCAAGGATATCAATAAATAATTTCGGTGCAAGGTGTCATGTGGGAGCTTTTCTCTTTTCAGATGGTTCCATACAGAGACTCAAAGCTCACTCATCTTTTTAAAAATTACTTTGATGGTGAGGGAAAGGTTCGGATGATTGTGTGTGTCAATCCCAAAGCTGATGACTATGAAGAAACCTTGGTGAGTGTTGCCAAAAGAATGTGGGAGATTGTCATATCTAACATCCTTAGTCTTTGGGCAATTCCTGATGAAGGGCTTTTGCCCGAAACGTCGATTTTCTTGCTCCTCGGGTGCTGCCTGATCTGTGCTTTTCCAGCACCACTCTATTCCATTAGCGTATTATTGCTGAATATGTGTCCCTTGAGGCAAGATGTAGTACATCTGGGCTATATCCCAACTTCTTGACACTTTTTAAATTTGTCTTTTTTTTGATGAAGAGGCTGTACCTCTAAAGCATGCTTTGAGGTTTGTAAAGAGCTTTCATTTCTTGGTTTCTTAAAACAAAGTTGGCATCTTTTTCAGTCAAGATCCTTTTGAATTCATGCTTGGGACGTTCTGATTTGAATATTTTTACATTGCAGCTGGTTATGAGGTTTGCTGAAATGACTCAAGAAGTTGAAGTGGCTAGACCTGTAGATAAACCAATCTGTGGTCTCACTCCAGGCCGTCGATACAGGAATCAGGCTTTCAAAGAAGAATTGGCAAGGAAGCTAGAACTACGAGGAGGTCCCATGTATGGAGGTACCGTACAGTGTGCAGAGCAAAAAGTTGATATTGGGATTGATTTTAGTTTAAAATGGGCATCAACCTGTTCGAAATGAATTCCCAAAGTTTCAATAAGAGTCTGTATGTGGTGTCCTCCTTTCTAGATGATTCAAACCCAACCTTGCTCTCCTCATCCAAAATCTAACAAGTTGGTCATGTCTGCAAATTTGATGCTCGATTCACAGTTCATCCGTGTTTTAATTAAAGTTTTGCTCCTTTTTATTCTTTGGAATTGGCATTTCAGGAGATGCACCCTAAAATATTTGAGAAAAAGAAACTGGGATTTACATAACACCTTAACACCTTTCATGAACTGGAAATATCCCAAGATGCATTGTGTTTAAGTGTAGTCATTATTGTAACAGAGGAAACAGAAGCCAATATGCTCTCATCAACCTCCCAGAAACAGTCATGTTCAAAATCTGTTTTGGTGATGTTGATTTGAGGGATAATTATTAGCCCAGAACACTAGGGATAACTTTCCTCCTCTTTGTTGTAGCCTTATGGGATGTTTGTACCTTTCACATTCACCTGAGAAGATAGATAAAGCCTTGGGGTAATGTCTTATTTTTAAAGTGTAGCTCATCCTCAGAACTGTGGTGGAATTTTGTTCAAGTCACTGAAGTGGCACTGGGGGGGGAGGTACTCGTGGTTTGCTGACTGTTACCAACTGAGTCATGGTTGAGAAGTCAAAACCTGCACATTGTGTACAATCTAAGGAATGTATTTGCCTTTAGAATTAGAATCAAGTTTTTTTTCCCCAGCAATAGATCTTTTTGCTTGAACAGAACTTTTATCTTTGCTCCACTCTGTGTGTTTTTTTTTAGATTAAAAATCTGGCCTGGCCACGATTATTCTTTGCATTTTGATGTAGTATATTCTATTTGCTCACTAAACTCCAGAATACAAATATTGGTTTCATAAACTGAAGAAAAACTATTTTGCCATTTCTAAATTTTCTTCGGCAAAAATATTTTAAAATTTGCTTTCTGTTGTAGTTCTAATTTTTTTGCAATGGGGAAGGAAAAGCACCTTTTCAAATGTTAAAATCTTCAATAAAAAACAATCAATGAAGAGTCAAAGGGCTTTGTGGACAGTAATATTTGCTTTACATTCCCAATTGAGGTTTTTTTCTTTTTGTTCTTGCATGTCTGCCATCTCAGAAGACTCGTCTACTGCAGAAGCTCTGCTGCAAAGTTTTGCATCATTGCCTTCAGTTGAGATAACTGATCCCAATGACGAGCAAACTTTACCACGTTTAATAGAGTGTTTGGAGCAAAGGTATAAAATACGCCAAATGGCAGCTGAGGAGATGAAGAAAACTGGTATGTAACGGGCACAGTAAAAGTTTCCTATTTTGTTGAATAGTGTAATCCCTTAACACCCCTTCAATTTTGGCTTTGAGAAAACTCTAGAAATTTCTTTTGCTCTAATGTTGCTCAGTAAACGCTATCAGAGGGATGATTCACGATTGGGACAGTAAGTTCGCAGCAAAGGACAATTACATACAGGATCAGCAAGAAAAACTGCTTGAAAAGGACCGGTTTCTTAATGGACAAAAAGCAGAGACTGAGCGACTGGAGAAGAAAGTTAAAACCTTGGAGTACAAGGTAATTTTCTTTTTTCTACTGTTTTATTTGCTCTGGACACCAGGGCGTGAGTAAGTATGTGTATGTGATTTGTGGCTATGAATATCTGTACGCTATATTTTTAGTTGATCGGCACATTCTCAACATTTCAAAGCTTGCTTTTGATGTACCTGTAGCTAGCTTGTGACCACTCTCTTCTATTCCAGTGCAGCTTTTCTTAGGCTTATTAGCCATCTCTGTGAGTCGAATGACGACTTCTACCTACAATCAGGATTAAAATTGTTGTAATTCTGAACAATTAGTACTCTAGAAGCTAATTTTGCCTTGGTGATGTTGAATCCCTTGGTGATGGTGAATCCCTTAAGTGGTAGGTGTGAACAGGTCATGATGCTCATTCTAGTAGCACCTTTCTATGGCTAAGGGAAGCTTTGTTTTCACAGTTCCCAATGGGAGAAAGTAATGCCAAATCCTACTGTTATTATTCTATAGCCAAGTCTAATTTTATGTTTCTATTTCCAAGATTGAGATATTGCAAAAAACAGCAAATATTTATGAAGAGGACAAGCGTGCCTTGCAACAGGAGCTGGAGGAGAGAGACCAAAAGCTGCATCGAGAGTTATCAGATAAACGGCGCTTGGAGCAGAGAATGCAAGGAGTGATGACAGATACAAAGATGAAATGGGAGAAAGAATGTGTGAGTAATTTGGGTTCTGAATTCCACGATCTACACAGGGTTACCGTTTTAATACTTCCAGTTTTGTGTTCAGTAAAGCTCTTTTTAAAATGAAAATACAGATGTTCAGAAATTAAAAACAACTCATCATGCAATGTGTGAATTAAGTGGAACAGCTGTGTTTGAAAATGTGGCAATTCAGTGTGAAGACTTCCAGATCAGTATACATCTTGCATATTATTGCCATAAAAAGGAATATTTTGTACAAACAAGACATTAGGATATTTTGTTAACAATCAGTATTTACAAAATAATTTGAACATTTATATTAAGGCTGTTGAGACTTTTTCTTTCTTGAAGAGTATTTCTTTTGCAGTATGTGATTTTATTTGTCTGCTTTTGTAATGTGAAGTCTCCAAACTGATTTGCATAAAACAACATTCTAACTCACCATCAATTTGTGTATTCTGCCATAGATGAGTTGTATGAGTTATAGTCTTCTCTCTCTCTCTCTCTCACCTGTACCATTATTTTCATTTTCCAATATCTTCTGCACCTCCTGCAAGTCTATTTGCTCTTAAAATGCTCTACCCAGGCTCTCTGCCTTCCTACTTAAATTTTAACAAATTTCCTTGTTCATTTACTCTCCTCAGCATTTTGTCATATACATTTTCAACAAACAAACTCTCTCCTTTGTTTTCTAACAATACACATTTCAAAATTATTTAGCAAATTAGTCTCTACGTTGCTCCATTTGATCCCATTATTGTGAATACCTTTGCCTTTGACCTCCTCAAGCGCATCACATTGTACATGTCTAAGCAGAATTTCATTTGTCAATTTTCTGCCCATCTGATCAGTCCAACTCCTTTTCAGTTGCACTTGGTTCTAACTGCCAGGTAGTTGTGCTCTCTGCTTTTTGTCTCATTTGCAGATTTCTTACAAGTCCTGTATCTCACCAGTCTGCTCCAATGTCTTTGGGCACTATTGAGTTTAATTGTTCAAATGCTTTTAGAAAATCTACAAAAATATAATTCCTGTCTAAACTCCAGACTCTGCATCCTTCTCTTGTCCCTTTTCCTACCAGGCATCCAGACCTATCATTTCAAAAGTAGTTCTGCACCTTCCTAGCCATTAACTTTGTTATAACTCTCAAAGCAACCTTAAATGCGTGGGTGATTAGACTAATTGTATGATAGTCAGAACAGCATTCTTTTAGCTGCTTTCTTTGGGTGATCATTATAGTTTGCATTAAGTCCTCGGGCATTCTCCAGATAAGTAAATATCTTTGTGGGGCTTAGTAAACATTTGATGTTCAGTTCAATCCCATGTTTTTAATCAACTCTGTAGGTATTCCATCGATTTCCAGCAGCTTTTTGGTTTTATTATCGCCTTGCTGCTTTTATCTCACTCCAGTATTTCTAGTCTAATTAAATCTGATGTCAACATTACTCTTTTTCCTATCAGTTCAGTTTGGGTGTCTCATTATTCTCATGTACTTGTATTTTAACTTATCTTCAATATTCTTCTGATTTTCATTTTTTGACTTTTGCAACATTACCAACCTAAAACAAGTTTTTTTTTAATCCTTCCTCTTAACCATATGTTCTTTGTGGCTCATTCTTGTTCTTCAATTGATTAACATTGCTCTTTTGAGTTGGTGGTATTCTTGAATTTTCTAACTAATACTTTGTTTAAATCTTTCAGATAGAGTCATAGAGATGTACAGCATGGAAACAGACCCTTCGGTCCAAACTGTCCATGCCGACCAGATATCCCAACCCAATCTAGTCCCACCTGCCAGCACCCGGCCCATATACCTCCAAACCCTTCCTATTCATATACCCATCCAAATGCCTCTTAAATGTTGCAATTGTACCAGCCTTCACCACTTCCTCTGGCAGCTCATTCCACACACGTACCACCCTCTCTGTGAAAAAGTTGCCTTTAGGTCTCTTTTATATCTTTCCCCTCTCACCATAAACCTATACCCTCTAGTTCTGGACTCCCCGACCCCAGGGAAAAGATTTTGTCTATTTACCCGATCCATGCCCCTCATAATTTTGTAAACCTCTATAAGGTCACCCCTCAATCTCCGCTCCAGGGGAAACTGTCCCAGCCTGTTCAGCCTCTCCCTATAGCTCAACTCCTCCAACCCTGGCAACATCCTTGTAAATTTTTTCTGAACCCTTGCAAGTTTCACAACATCTTTCTGATAGGAAGGAGACTAGAATTGCACACAATATTCCAACAGTGGCTTAACCAATGTCCTGTACAGCAGCAACATGGCCTCCCAACTCCTGTACTCAATACTCTTACCAATAAAAGAAAGCATACCAAATGTCGTCTTCACTATCCTATCTACCTGCGACTCCATTTTCAAGGAGCTATGAACCTGCTCTCCAAGGTCTCTTTGTCTGGCAACACTCTCTAGGACCTTACCATTAAGTGTGTAAGTCCTGCTAAGATTTGCTTTCCCAAAATGCAGCACCTTGCATTTATCTGAATTAAACTCCATCTGCCACTTCTCAGCCCATTGGCCCATCTGGTCAAGATC
Organism: Hemiscyllium ocellatum; assembly: GCF_020745735.1. NCBI lineage: Eukaryota > Metazoa > Chordata > Chondrichthyes > Orectolobiformes > Hemiscylliidae > Hemiscyllium > Hemiscyllium ocellatum. The sequence goes on along the minus strand of NC_083439.1, from coordinate 5,828,988 downwards.
CTGTTGAACAAGAGGTAACCCTCTTCACTGTCCACTGCACCTCTAATTTTGCTGTCATCTCCAAACTTACTAATTGGACCTTTTATGCTCGCATCCAAATCATTTATGCAAATGACAAAAAGTAGAGGGCCCAGCACCAATCCTTGTTGCACTCCACTGGTCACAGGCCTCCAGTCTGAAAAACAACCCTCCACCACCACCCTCTGTCTTCTACCCTTGAGCCAGTTCTGTATCCAAATGGCTAGTTCTCCCTGTTCTTCCATGAGATCTAACCTTGCTAATCAGTCTCCCATAGGGAATCTTGTCGACCACCTTACTGAAGTCCATATAGATCACGTCTACCACTCTGCCCTCGTCAATCCTCTTTGTTACTTCTTCAAAAAACTCAATCAAGCTTGTGAGACATGATTTCCCATGCACAAAGCCATATTGACTATCCCTAATCAGTCCTTGCCTTTCCAAATACATGTACATCCTGTCCCTCAGGATTCCCTCCAACAACTTGCCCACCACCAAGGTCAGGCTCACTGATCTGTAGTTCCCTGCCTTGTCCTTACCACCCTTCTTAAACAGTGGCACCATGTTTGCCAACCTCCAGACTTCAGGCACCTCACCTGTGACTATCGATGATACAAATATCTCAATAAGAGGCCCAGCAATCACTTCTCTAGCTTCCCACAGAGTTCTAGGGTACACCTGATCAGGTCCTGGGGATTTATCCACCTTTAAGCGTTCCAAGATATCCAGCACTTCCTCCTCTGTAATATGGACATTTTGCAAGGTGTCAGCATCTATTTCCCTCCAGTCTATATCTTCCATATCCTTTTCCACAGTAAATACTGATGTAAAATACTCGTTTGGTATCTCTCCCATTTTCTACGGCTCCACATAAAGGCCACCTTGCTGATCTTTGAGGGGCCCTATTCTCTCCCTAGTTACCCTTTTGTCCTTAATGTGTTTGTAAAAACTCTTTGGATTCTCCTTAATTCTGTTTGCTAAAGCTATCTCCTGTCCCCTTTTTGCCCTCCTGATTACCCTCTCAAGTATACTTCTACTGCCTTTATACTATTCTAAGGATTCACTCCATCTATCCTGACTGTACCTTACATATGATTCCTTCTTTTTCTTAACCAAACCCTCAATTTCTTTAGTCATCCAGCATTCCCTATACATACCAGCCTTTCCTTTCACCCTGACGGAAATATCTGGATTCTCGTTATCTCATTTCTGGAGGCTTCCCATTTTCCAGCCGTCCATTTACCTGCGAACATCTGCCCCCAATCAGCTTTTGAAAGTTCTTGCCTAATGCCCTCAAAATTTGCCTTTCTCCAACTTAGAACTTCAACTTTTAGATTTGGTCTATCCTTTTCCATCACTATTTTAAATCTAATAGAATTACAGTCACCTGCCCTGTCTTATTTCCCAAGAGTAGGTCAAGTTTTGCACCTTCTCTAGTAGGTACACTCACATGATCAAGCTTCTTTATTTTTGCATATTCCATTCTGGGTCTTCAGCGCAGATAGTTTTCATTTTCGCAAACATATGAATGGACTCTTTTTTTTTTCCCCCAGCTGAACCTTCTTAGCATTATTCCTGTGTCTTTTGTCCTAACTGTATATGTTGTCCAGTTGAAATCTTCCTTTATCACCAGTCTCCATGTTTATAATCTTTCATGGTGCATGAATCATGTATTTGTTATTATAAGCCATCTTCTTTAAGATTTTGGCTGTACTCATTTCTTTTTTCCAAGACCATATATCTCCTCCTGCATCAAATCTTTCCGCAGTCATGCTGCGCTAATCTCCCATATCAAACATGTAGCTCTTCCCACTCTCCTGTTTAATCTATTTGTTTAACTTTATCATTTAATTACCCACCCCGTCGGGATGTTTGCTTGTGAAATTGTTTGGCCTTGAAAAGGAAGTGGTATTTGAGGTCTGACAAATGACCTTGCCAGTCTTGGGGGAAGGGAACAGCTTCTCTTGGTTCTTACATTGAGAGAAGTGTAGGGCTGCTCTAGCCTGGGAGAACATGTGAAAAGTGTTGCAACTTAATCATTGGCCAGGGTGTCAGGTAATCTATATGACTGCAGACACCTGACAAGAGAATGTAGGATTTTGCATCTTTATACTTTTTTTGAGAGGTGGAATGGAAATGAGAAAATATTTTGTGTATGAACTGTTACCTTGTAACAGAGTGGTATTGGTATCATTTGTAACTCAGCATTACCTGTCACAACGGTTGAATTATTAGCAACTAACACAATGGCAAATGATCATTGAAAATTAGCCAAGACGATGGCACAGAATGATGTCAGCACATGTAAGCACCAATTGTGTGGACAGGAGCCCCAGTCGAAGGGTAATCAAAATTTTGCTTGCTAAGGGAGGAAATGAGGACTCAAGCTGCCATCCAGCAGAATCTATATATACATTTGCGCAAGGTTCATAAAAGAATAGGAATGTAGAATTAACAAATACGGATAGGCAAGGAACGCCAGAGAAACGAAAGCAAGTAATAGAAAAAGAGAAATTAGACATCCTAAGATTTGATGTACTGTGGACAGCAAGTGACAACTTTACAAGAAACAAAGTGAGACCAATATTCAGAAGAAGAAGAAATGGAAAAGAGAGCAACTATAATGGTAGACAAGGAAGCTCTGAACCATGAGTCAAGGAAATATAATGCAATAGATTGCTAATGAAACTATTGATGGTACCATGTTCTAACTAACTCGCATATAAAAGTGTCTTTGCTAAATTGTCTTAGCCTGATTTTAGTCACCAGTTTGGCAAGAGTTTGCTTCAAGCACACAGGCTTACAAAATTTGAAATAGAGCAACCCAGCGAAGTAAACTTAAAAAGAATTTTGTGGTTTGGATAGAGACCGCCCATGGGTTGATTTGTCTCTTCCTGAAATATTTCTGTAACAATAAAATTAATATACAAGTTCACTAAATTCCCTAAAGTTATTGTGAAGGAAAATTAATTTTTTTCTCTTTCTTCCTTTTACTTCTCTTTCTCCGCAACCTCCCCCAAACCTTTTTGGGGGAAATACAAATTTGGCCAAATCAACCTGCAGGAACGTCGTGTTCAAGCTAAGCAGCTCGAGATGCAAAATAAGCTTTGGGTAAAAGATGAAAAGCTCAAGCAACTCAAAGCAATTGTTGCAGAGGCAAGGACAGAGAGGGCCGAGAAACCAGAGAGGACACCAAGGGAAAACGACAAGAAAGTCCGTGTACATGTGCGGTCGGCATCTCCACCTTCAGTTCCTGTATGTACAGTAAGATGCTTAAGTTGCTTAGCACAATACTAAATTTTTGTGTATATTTAATTTTTAGGATAATATTTGGTGTTTGCCAATTTGGAAAAAAAAACATTATATAATGCTTTTTAGTGGAATGTATTTTCAACATCTTTGATCAAGTTACTGCTTTGTCTTGTCATTTGAATTCCTATATATAATTCTGCAGGCCATGAGTTTATTTTAAAATGGTATGTTTGGTAAAATATTATGTGTTGTGACTTTGTTGTTTCATGAGGTTAGATGAAGGTTGAGATGCCATCTAGCAATGGGTCTTTTTGTACATTACTGCATTATTCCACGATACAAATTATTTTTCATTTTGCAAACTTGATCAGGTGGCTAATTGTGTCATCAGGTTAAGTATATTCGGGGCATGTATTTTGCACCTAGAAAGTCAATTTCTGAAATTTTGTATGTTTTGTTAAAAATGGTTATTTTTCTCTTTGAAGTGACAGATTGTTGCCCCATGGTGAACTGAGGCTGTGTTTGATTCCTCTATATAGTTAAACCTTCCTCTCTTTCCACAAAGTTTATAGAACCATTTTGCTTTCACAATGACCTAAATGGCTCCAAGCATTCTGGTAGTTTAATGGAAATTCAACTAAATTAAAGTTGTCTTTCACATGTCTTCAATGTTGCACTAGCTCCATACCCAAGAGAAATGTGCATTGCTTGAGAGATTTAGCATGGGGTACACTAGCATGGAGTACTTGCATTTGATGTTGGCAAAGAGGATTTATCCAGATTATTTTTGAATGAGATATGGATGCATCAATTAGCTGCTCCTTTCATGATCTATCCTATGCATCTGCACCCGATTTAATTTTTGATTGTTCACAGTAGATGATAGGGAAGGGAAAAGAGCTCAGGAACACACTTCTTTTATTCATTATTTCTTGGATTTGCTCAACATTTTAGCATTGCATTGCTATAAAGTGATTATCAGTTTTTGTACCTTTCACTTTGTAATAGCAGAGACATTTTGTGACTATGGGATAAATTCTTATCCTATTTACTAGTAAATGTTCTGTATTAAGGACGTTCACTGCCGTGTTATATTGACTTTTAATAATTAGTTATCTTCCACATCTTTATATTCAATGAAATTTTAAATGAATCAAAACCAAAGTTTGATGTTGCAATAATTACCACCCTGTGTCTATTCTGCAGCTCATTGTTAGTAATCCTGGTAGCTATGTTTATATATATCTTTGCAGCACTCAACCTTGATTCTGCTTGAGTTCTCTAGGGGCACATGAATTCTTTAGGACGCCTGTGCTCTTTAATTTTTTACGCAGAAAATATGATGCAAGAAAAATTGTGCATAAAAACTAGGAAGGTAAACTGGTAAGGTAAATTGTGCGGTTTTAGTAAAATCTACCATTGTACTTGTTGATATCAGCACATAAGGAAAAATGCAAGTGGACTATTTCCATATTCATTTGCAAGTTTTCTAACCTGGATCATATCTGCAAAATCAGTATGTTTGAGAAAGCATATCTGGTTTTTAAGTGGTGAAGAGGAACTCCAATGGATACTCCAGTGGTTCTCGCTGGTTAAGGCTAGGGTTTGGCAATGATATTTTCAACAGTCAAATAGCCTGACAACTTCCGCCTCACACAAATAATGGTACTCTGAGGTACCAGACAATGGCTGATATGACTATTCTACCCATATCCCAGCAAGTCTTGCTACTTTTCTAATAGATGGATCAGAACTGCAGTACAAAATAGAACTATTTATTGTTAATAACTATTAAATATTGAAAAAAAATCTGATCACTGTATATATTTTTAAGTGTATGTCTTTTCTAATTTTTCATCCTATTTCTATAGTTTCCTGGTAACAGTTTAGCATCCCAACCCATTAGCCAGAACTGCCAAGTATCTAGGCCACAGCTGCATAGGCGCTCTAACTCCTGCAGCACCATCTCTGTGGCCTCCTGCATCTCCGAATGGGAGCAGAAAACTCCAGAATGGAACAGAAATGCTAGTGCACTGTCCAAGAATAAACGTAGACTGCTGGAGACTCCACAAGTTAGGGACTCCAATTTCCAAGAGAGAAGGCAGGGAGTGAACAAGCTGGGCAGCGGCAAAGTCAACGGCTATAGAAGAGAAGGCGGAGTAGACCAGGATGGACCCCAGCGGGTTAGTGAGCACTAAAGATTGTAAAGGGTAAAATTGTACAATTAAGGCACCAAAGAAAGCACTGCACACAGCACACACTTCCTCTAAGTGATCACACTTATTTCTCATCACATTGGCAGTACTCCTATCGTCTACAAAAAAAAGTATATCGGACAATTCCATGAGAGACCTACATAACTGTTTATCTAAGAAATCTGTGGCAAGATTACAAGCTTCCAGTCTAAATATGACAAAGGAATTTGTAGTTGAAAAAGGTGAACAAGTAATGTGTGAAACTAAGATTTTTAATAAGTTAACTAATACAGGTGTGTATCTTTCCCATGTTGTACAGAACAGAAATTGGAAACTTGTATAAATAATGGGTGGAAGGTAATGAAAGCAGACTGATTTATTAAATTGATTTTAATGTTGTATTTTCTTTCTCAATTCCCATAAAAGTGCAAAGCGTTACTGATAACTGAGCTATTGCTGTAGTTTTGAGAGAATTGGTGCATGTAATGTGTGACGTTTACAATAAGTGTGCATTTTACACAAGACTGGTTATTTGCTGGCTCTTTACTGAGATACACAATAAGAGTCTTGGTTTAACGTAAAATGCTTTGTGGGCATGAAAAGGAATAGGTCATTGGCAGAAGGAAGTCAACTTAATTACTCGTCAGTATCATCCACGCAGTCTTTATATTCTGTTGCAATGTCCAACTGCTGCTGTATTGCTCCTTGCTGGTTGCTTGTTATGCGTACCCATCAAGAGATTTTAAAAAATTCATTCATGGGCTGTTGCCACTACTTGTTAGGCCAACATTTATTGCCTGTCTCCATTTTCCCTTGCGGACCTAGTGATGAGCTGCTGGCTTTGAACCACTGCTGTCCATTTGAAAATACTTGACAGGATTTAATGATACTTAATGAGCATTTTCTAGGGGAATTACTTGTTCTTGTGTCCTTTAATTCTTAACGTATGTATAGGTAACTGATACTCGTGTCGGGTCGTTCACTTTGTGAATTGTATAATGTTGAATGGTCAAGCCAAACTTGCTGTACTGAATCAAAGGACAGACTTTGAAATATAATTGAGCTAGTTTTGTAATTGCAGTAATTAGGTTTTGTCAGTTGTGTTATTTCTAACATTTGATCATATGCAGGAGAACATTCATTAGAACTGCACAGAAAGCCAAATTAGTGCAGTTGTTAGAAATCTGAATGAAACATTGCCAGAGAAATTTAACAGATGTGGCAGCATCTGTGAATAAAGAAACAGTGAATGATTTGAGAGCCATATGTTTATTCTTCAGATCAGACTCAAGAGTTACACTCTCAGCTCTCAGTCTGTTAGCCCAATTGACTGGATGGCTGGTTTGCAATGCAATGACATCAACATTGTGGGTTCAATTTTCACACCAACTGAGGTCACTTTTAAAGGTCCTGCCTTCTTTGCATTGCCTCTAGTCTGTGAGAAGGTGACCCTCAGTTAAACTCTCCACTAGTCATCTCTCTGCAACAGGAGAGCAGCCCTGTGTCCTCTGGGATCATGGTGGGATTATGGTGACTTTATTATAGCAAACTTGCAAACTTTAATGTTGCTTTAAGATGACTGTTAAAATAATCCTGCTAAGCAACATCACTGTGCAACCTGAGAGTGAGTCCTTGGCCTTGTGACCTCTTACCTCTTCATTGTGCACTTGTGATAATCAAACAACCTTGTTATTTTAGATTTCCCTGCATATCTTTGACAGTTGTATATGTGACGTCCAAATTTAGAATTATCAGCTTAAAATCTAATCCTCGTTGCACTATTTCAATGCAAATTTTCTGATGTCAAGATACTGCAAGAAGTCTGAGAATGGACTGTTCCATTTGTCACAGCTTCAACCTTGTGGAAAATGTCTAGAGAGAGAGAGATACATTATAGGTTTAATACACACTTACAGTATAGTCTATATGGACAAGTTAGAATGTTTGAAGTTACTGATTGTTTGGCAAGTGCTGAATGTTTATTTCTAAGCTATTGATGCAGACAACAAGCAATGTGTGCTGCTGCTTATTGTTGTAACTGCTTTTTTTTACTTGCTTTAATTGCAAAAATTGTCTAATTCTCAGTTCACCACTTCATCTGTATATTTGGATGAAAGGTCCAAGGCTCAAATAACTGTCAAAAAGCCACAACAATCTCTAATATATGTCTGAATTGTTGTGCTTGGATTTAAATTTGCCTTTTTCAGTTTTTGAGTTTTGACATGCCACAAAAAGGGTGAGCCTGCACATTCCAATATCTGTGTACCTATCAAGTTTGTTTACTCAGTGCTAAGTAGAACCTTTTGTAGAAAACATTTTTCTCCTTGTTATTTTTATACACCCTTACATTTTTCTAATTGCAATTTTTCACACTAACGTTTAATGTTTTTGGTATGTATCTGGTAATGTGGGAGTATTCTCTGCAAGCTCTGGGTTCAGGTTTGCTCTGGGTCATGATAGGTCATGTTATGATCATTATCATAGCTATCAACCTGCAAATCCTTCCAGTGCTCCATTCATTCCTCCAAGGGAAGGAAAGGAGTCGACAAAGCTGGCATCATTCTGCTGAAGCTCTGGTATTTGGGTAATTCTTATGTGATGCAACAGTTAGTTAAAGGAAAGTAGCATGTAAGCTCCCATTGTTGGGAACTGGCATGTAGGTATAAAGATGAAACCTCAAAGGTTCTTTAGAGGACAGATTCTGATGATTAGTTGACCTTGTAGTACTGACTAAGATTTTTGAATTTACTTTCATTTTAAGACCTAAGTGAATCTACAGTTAAAGATATTTTTAATCACCCTGTTCAGGCAGATTCTGACATATGTCTGGAATAGGTGGGACTTGAACCCAAGCTTTCAAGCCCAGAGGTAGTGGGACTGCCACTATTCCACAAGTACCAATCAGTTTGTTATAGCTACTTCCAATCAACTTGATCAGATGTGTTATGACCAAGTAGGGCTTGAACCTGTATCAGAGGTAGGGACACTACCAGTGCACCACACAAACCTTGTGCATAATTATAGATTGAATTGAGTGACCCATCTAAAGATTTACTATTCCTGAATAGTTCCAAGATCATTCCAAATATGGATATGTTTTCACAAGTTTCTCAATATGTACAGTTTGTCAAAACCAGTACAAATGATATAAAGGACTCTGTCAATTTACAATGAAATGCTGCCTCCTGTTAAATTGTGTTGACTGAAGTTCTTTTCTTGTCTTCTGACATTCTACACACTATCACTAAGACCCAGACCTGAATAAATATTGATAACGACTAAGCCTGTGTCTGATCTGAGACATCCTGAGACTTTAATTGCCTTGATATGTACTTGAACAGTTCCGATTGGCTAAACAATGTATGATTCCTGATTTGTTTTTTCAAAAGTAAAAGCTGTTTTAGTGGCATCACTTCCTACTGTCTCATGATTGGTTTTCTGAGGTATCACTTATAAAATCGTGCTCGCTCTTCATTGTAGTTCGTTTCTGTTTTTGATTTCTCACTAAGAGAATAAGCGATTTTCCAATATTTATATTTTGCATATACAGTATTTATCTTGAAGTATAAAGTTCAACATGAACATTTCCAATTACTGCCTGGTTAGTTACACATCTAGATTTAAAAATAACTATTCTTAGTTTGCAAGTGATATTTGAAATGAATGATATGGCTAACTCTCAACATGTAACTTTTCAATTTTTGGCCAACTGTCCAATAAAATGCAGTAATGCACCGTTTCCTACCCAAGTACTAGTGTTGAGAGAAAGCTCCTAAACAATGGAAACACTTTCATACTGATAACAATCATTTTGCAAAACCAGCTGTTTGTCCAATGTCAAAATGTTACTAATTTGAATAAATACATGCATGTCATAATAAGTGTTTAAAAAAATATACCTCATTTGTCAGATAACCTATTTCCTTGCTCTCCTGTGCATGTATCTACCTTTTCTGTTATTTGATGGCTCATCCGAAAGGAGGAGAATTCAATGCCTGCTGTACCACCTTTTTATTTCTGTCATGCAGAAGCACACACTTGTAGTCCAGATATAAGACAAAGGGGGTTGGGAGTTTCATTGTGTGCTGACTGTGATTCTAGGCAAGCACTAATAATTTTAATTAGCTTTCATTTTGATTGTTGTTTGGCTTTCAGTTCTGTTCTAACCATCAGAAATGTGCATGTTTTGGTTTTTCCTAAATATGTGCTTCAGCACAAATACAATTGGAAATGTAAAATTAGATAATGGATATTGTCTGTGCATGTGAAGCTACTAAATGTCTTAAGGTCTTGAAGCATGGTTCCTTTTGCCTCGCCTGAGAAATGCTCTTGTATGTGGTAGCATTACTAGTCTTGAAAACCTGGTTCTGTTTTTTTTGGTGCATGGTGGCTTGCTTTGCATAATCATGAAGGATCCTTTTCCTAACTTACAGTTGGCTATTAACATAACCTAGCTGAAGTCTTTTCTGGCTAGTTAACCAAATCAGTTTGTATATTCTAAATTCAGTAACTCATTTAGGTTGAAAACTTACTGTGCTATTTGCAATTCCAAATTAAATCAGAAAATAATGCAAAAAAATCTGCTTTGTCTAATCTATTATAATGCAGCTTTGCATTTCTGGTCTTGCCAGGTTATCTTCTAGCAAAGCATAGGTTTAAAATTCAAATATATGTTGAATTTGTTCTTCCTATTAACAAGACCAATGTATTTTTCTTTTTGCATTACTTTTGCCAATCAAATCTGTATTTTTTTAAGGGATCCTCTAATTAGGAATCTCTGATTACAATTTCTGTTGATTACTGTTTCAATCTGCTTAGAATGCACCACCTGTTCGCCTACGCCACAGACGGTCACGCTCAGCGGGTGGGGAACGATGGGTAGACCATAAGCCAGTTGGTAGCGTGGAAACAGACACTGTCCTACAGCCACACATTCCCAATGCCATCACAGTGGCTGTGCCAAATGAAAAAGCTCTGGCTAAGTGTGACAAGTACATTTTGACACACCAGGAGCTTGCATCGGATGGGGAGATTGAGACCAAGCTCATCAAGGTAATGAACAGAATCGCAGCAAAATTCAAGTAAATTAAGCTTAAGCGATCATAACTCTGATAGATAAATGCTCTAAATCAAGATTTCATGTTTCTAGTTTTTACATCAAATAACATTTTTCAAATACGTTTGCAGGTAAAATTGATCATTTCAGTTTTGGGATTGGCAGTTTGTTTTTGATTCAGTTTCATTTTTTAAAAAAAATGTTATAAACCATCTTTTCTAAAAAAAAAACTTGTAAACAATATTTAAAGTTCCACTGTGTTGTCATGATAGTGATTCGTGTGAATTTTATTGTAATTTGAAGGGAGAAGTTTACAAAACCAGGGGTGGTGGGCAGGCCGTACAATTCACAGATATTGAAAAACTAAAACAAGAGGCACCCGGCAGCACGAGGTATGTATTGTGGCACGGTGTGTGAATTTCAGTTAATGATAATGGTCAGTTTTGGAAGATTAGCTTGAATTTGCATGCATTGGATTAATGATGGGAAGAATATAAGAATCAGTGTAATATCCAGTGATGTCTTATGAAAATATATCTCTCCTCTTTAATACAGTACATTGTTTTAACTTCAATATGCTTTGGAATTTCCAAGCAGTGTATACCCATTTGTAATTTGAGTGGGAACTGCACGTTGTAAACCGAACATTATATGCTTGTCCTTTGCACACTTCAGACAGTTCTTCAAAAAGCATTATCATTTAGAATTTTAAACAATGAAGCTCCTTGATTCTTTAGTGTTTTGAAAATTAAACAGGTGAGTAATTTCAATGAAGAAATTAGTTGGCAGAGCAGCAATAGTTGAAGAATGAATTTATTGTTATTGGTTAAATTGGCTTCTTGTACTGTTGAGAATCTGACCCTTTGTATTGAAGCTTTAAGAAAATGCATTTTCTTTCACAAATCTGTTTTCACCTGCAGTTAAAGTTCATTCTTATTAGCTCAATCAGTGAAAATGATTTCAGTCCACTCTTTTTAAAATAAATATTATTGTTGTTGAGTTTTTTCAAATTTCTTAGTTTTGTTGCAATATAGTATGTTTGCCCTTTTTTTTGTTTGTCTTAAATACCTACCCTTTTGGTCAGTCATATAAAGACTTGATTATGTCATACACCAAGATAAGCGAACATAATCAACTAGATAGTTGATTCATGAATGCAGGAATAGTTATGCCACTTTATAACCTTTCCTGATGGTAATATGTAAGCATGTTGAAATTGGAAACTTCAACCTTTTTGATCCTGGGAAGCTATAAGCTGCAAACTGTATAGTATATCCCTAGCTGTGCAATGATCTTGGAGAATCTGTAAATAATGTGTTTGCCTTTTTTAATTTTGTCTCCACTTACTAGAAAACGTAGATCTTCACAATCAGCACCCCCTCAACAAGAAGAAACTACAGAATCAGAATGGACCGATGTGGAGACAAGGGTAATGACCTGTATTTTTGGTGTTTTTGAAGATTAAAGCCAAGCACTGGGGAGCTTCCTCAAACATCTCTTTCTCAATTCCTCTGCTTATGCCTGTTATCAACTCTAATACTAAAGATCATTGATACTGCTTTTTCAGCTTGTGATATTCTGTTTTTCAGTGTTCAGTTGCTGTAGAAATGAAAGCAGGAAGCAACTTTGGACCTGGGTATCAGCATCATGCTCAACCCAAGTATGTCATCTTATCTGCTTTAGGTTTATTTCACATGGTCTTTATTTGTCTGAGAACAGTCAGCAATTCTGAATTGTGCTTTGGTTGAGCTGGCCAGTAAATTATCCCAGTGCCTGGAAATCTACATATCTCTGCAAAATGTCCCACAGAGTATTTTAACTTGAATTTGGATCTCTGGAAGGAAGGTCTAACTGCAGAGGTTTTGACTTAATTTGACAATAGTTACTGCATGTAGTCAACTTGGCTAGCAATGTAAATTTAACTAAATGTGGGCTAAAGATTTGCACGTGTGGTGTGAGGGAGAGAAGAACAAACGGGGCACTTTTAAACAAAAATCTAAAGAAGCTGCTCCCAGTAGCTGCTGATATAAGGACAAGAGGGCTAAGGGTTGGGCAAGAGAAATGGGGTTGGGAACAGAGAGAGATTGAGGAAAGTTATTTTGAGCAATGTATGCCGATGACCTGGAATTTGCAGTCTACATGGATGGGAAAAGCTGAGGCTATTATTGATTTCAAACCAAATTTCATAGGCACTTGAAAGATGCATCTACAGGGATTGAATGGAGCCAGGGAATTGACTAGATTGTTCTTCAGAAAGTTAGCATGGATTTGATGGGCCAAATGGTTTCCTCTTGTGACATAATCACTCTGATTTTGTTTTGACTGATTTACTGAAATAGCTTCTTAATGTATTTCTCTCCCTTTTTGTTTCTAGGCGCAGAAAACCATAAATGCCAGATACTATAAACAAACTTCCTTCAACAGAATAATCTTGGGCAATAGTGGGCAATTGTGAAGTGTCGGCAGGGTAGATGATACTATGCAAAATTAGCGGGAATGTGATATCAATGCTGTAAACATTTTTGAACTGAGACAATAGTAAACTTAGCTGGCTTGTTTTGTATATATTTGATGTTCAGGTGCCGTTTCATTGCACATCACAGATTATGTATTTTACAGTATGAGCATTGTGCTTACTTTTACATGTGGATACAAATTTTATACCTTTCCCATGTAGATTAATCATGATCTTTTGTTTTGAGATTTTGTTTTTTCCAAACAAATAGCCAGTATCACTGAAAGAAAAAACTTTTGTTTACAGATTGTCTGTGGTTTTCATAAGACCATTTGGGAAATTCTGTTTGTAAATTGCAGCATCCTATATGTGGACTTTTTTTTTTGTTGTTATCTTTTTAAAGAAAAGAAAAAATGATTATGCTTGCCACATATATTTCTTTTTAAAAAGCAATCAACATTTGATCACCAAACCCTGGCATCACGTGTTCTGAGCTGCTGCTATTGTTCAGTTGACACAATGCACTTTAGAATGAACCCATTGTTTTATGTGTATATGCATGTCAGCATCAAGGCAATATCTTTAGTCTCTCATACCATAAGCTTTAAAATAGGCAATAATTTCATTATTACTTCAACTGTACATTATAAACCATTAAACCTAATAGATTTTTGTTTAACATGGTTTTGTTGGAAATCTGAATATTTTATTTGCAGTGTCTAAACTATAAATAGTCAATTTTGATTAAATTGTTCATACAACATTACATGATGTTTTGTGGTCTCTTTATCAATATGGGAAGAATAGAAAATATCTGCTGTTGAATTCAGCATTTGAAGATCTATTTTAAAGGTTTTTCTTTTGCTTTGTGAAAATATTAAAGTGCATGTGCTACACTATGTTCTTCCTAGTCTGGATACATGAAAATACAAATGTGGTTAAAGCTACAATCTACAGAGCAGCAAGTTTAAGAAGCCTATGTTTTATTTCATAAATTTGTTCATGTAATATGTAACTGCATCAGTTCCAAAAGAATGCAAACCTCTCCAATTTCCTTCAGCTAAAGTAGCATTGGGTATTTCAATATCTAATGTTTAATGCATTTTTTATAAAATTTATTTATTTGACTACTTGAAATGAGTTGGGTTGATGTCTGCTCTTTGCCAGCTCCATGATGTTTAATAACTCCTTTCATCCTGTTTATAATGTTCATATTCCTGAGCTGTGGTTACGTTTTATGGGATTTTCAACTAATTACAGATTACTGCACTGGCTGTTCCAGGTGCCACCAGTTATTTGCCTTTAAGTAGCGAAAGGGAACTGGTCAAGAGCAGCTTGTTATTGTTTGGTCAGAAAGTGGCTAAGATGGATCACAAAGTAGTTGGGGAGCTGCAGTCAGTATCCTTTATTGGAAAGAGGAGGAAAGGCCAAGCACATCTGTAGCATTGGCAGAACTTGTCTGGCATATCACATGACCTGGAACGCCCTCCGAGGTGGTGAGAACAAACTGAAATTTTGATACTGCACTAAACATGCAGTCAATAAACTGCTGCTTTCAGATCATACGAGCTAAGGTCAGGTGAGAGCGACAGCCCTTGACATGAAGGACTCATTGGACTGTGTGTGTGTGTGTGTATACGTGTGTCAGGGGCCCTTGCAAACCTGTAATCAGTGGATATCTGGGGACAAACTCTCTGCTAATTGGAGTCGTACTAGGCACCTAGGAAGATGGCTGTGGTAGTTGGTGGTCAGTCATCTGAGCCCCAGGACATCTCTGCAATAGTTGCTATGAGTAGTATCCTAAGCCAAACCAACTTCAGCTGCTTCATCAATTACTTTTCCTCCATCAGGTCAGAAGTGGGATTCTTTACCAATGTTCAGCACCATTCACAACTCCTCCAATGCTGAAACAGTCCATGTTCAAATGCAACAAGATCTGGACAGTATCCAAACTTGGGCTGATAAGTGACAAGTAACATTTATGCCACACAAATGCTAGGGAATGACCATCTCCGATAAGAGTCAATCTGATCTCTGCCCTTGGCATTCAGTACTGTTACCATCACTAAAAAGCCCACTGTCAACATCCTGAAGGTTACCATTAATCTGAAACTCAACAGGAGGTGTCACAAGCAGTGATTGAGAGCAGATCAGACTCCTTCCTGACTTCCAAAGCCTGTCCACCATTTATAAGTCACAATTCAGGAGTGAAATGGAACACTTGCTGCTTGATTGGCACCATATCCATTCCCTCCACCATCAATGCTCAGTCACCGCAGTGTGTACTGTCTATAAGATGCCCTGCAGAAATTCACCAACGATCTTAAACAGCATCTTCCAAATCCATGACCACTTCCATCTAAAAGGACATGGGTAGCAAATACATGGGAACACTACCTCCTGCAAATTCACCTCCCAGCCACTCACCATCCTGACTGGAGAATATATCACTTTATCTAGGTCAGAGTTATGGAATTGCCTTCCTAAGGGCATTGTGGATCAACCTACAGTATGTTGGCTGCTGAGGTTCAATAAGGCAGCTCACCTTTTCAAGGGCAACTAGAAATGCTGGATAGTCAGTGATGTCCATGTTCTGTGAGTAAATTGAATAAACTTCCTTCAGTAGCCAGTAACTCTTGACCAAGGAGGTATTCAAGCTTTCCTTTGTTGGAGAGGAACTTTAAAAAGACTGACCGTATTGTGACGTTCCAGTTCTACCTTCTGTGCTATGCAAAGAAAGTACTGGATGTGAAATAAAATGAATACTACCAGAAAAATTGTGGACCCCGGATATATTCATCTGTTGAAGAATAAAAAGATGACCTTTTCTCTTTCACACCTCCCCACTAAAGCATTTGAGAATTTAAAACTGTGCGAAGTCTTGTGGTTTATCTTCCTCTTCCCATTCCAGGCTTATACAGATTCATGAATGGTCTGTCAGTTCCTAGTGTGAAAGAAACCCTCATTTCTTTTGGTTTGCTTTGCTGCCAGCCAAGCAAGTTTAAACTTTCTATTTTGGGGCACTTTAACCTCACTACAGTCAATTCTTACACTCTTCTTTATTTTGCTCTTGTTTATTTTATCACAAAAGTTTGCTGTTTGCTCAAAAAAGGATCGTTTAAGACTTCTGAGTACACAGTTTGTTCAACCGGTGTCACTTGGCACTTTTGTAGGTAGAGTCACCATTTAAGGTGTTTATTTTATTTAAATACCTTTTTGCCGTTAACAGGAAATGTTAACACATTGCTATGTCAAACAGAAACACATTCATATTCTGCTCTTACTGCCAAAGGGTACACATCAAATCTCAGCACCGTTTTCATTTGGTTTTTATTGGATTCTAAAACTTTTTGATTGGATTTCTTGTTACATGTACCTAGGTACAGTGAAAAGTTTTATTTTGAGTGCGGTACATGCAGATCAAACCATACAAACTGTATAAGGGTCATAGAACAGAGTGAAGGATACATTGTTCTGACTGCAGAAACTAAATTTAACTTTAAATGAGCTGCTCTTGAATCTGTTCGTATGTGTGTTTTAAGCATTTGTACCTTTCCGATGGAACAGATTATAACTGAGGTGGAAGGGTTCTCTGATTATGTTGGCTGGCTTGAGTGATGTATTGGGCTATGTTCACAACTCTAGTTACTAATGGTCCTGGGCAAAGCAGTTGCTATACAAAGCAGTGATTCATCCAGATAGAATGCTTTTTGTGTTGCATCTATAAAAATTGGGAAGTCTTTATGGACGTGCTGAATTTCCTTCACCTCCTGATAAAGTAGAGGCATTGTTGTGCTTTCTTGAACACAGCTTCAACATGGGTGGCCCTGGACAGATTGGCGATCCTCCCTGGTCCTCTGTTTTACAGGTGATTAACTGAGCATTAACTATAGCCATTTCTTCTCATTAGGAACATTGCCAGTGTTGTTGAGAAAGTGGTGCTGATTTCCATCTGGTGGCTTGACTTGCAAGGTTGAATTAGAGGAAAAAATGACTTCAATTTACAAAGCACCTTTCACAATCTTGCAAAGCAGTTTAGTTCAAAACAAGAACGTTGTGTAATCACTATCCTAAAGCAGGGACATGCAATTAGTGCAGTGCAGAATCCCACGAGCAGTAACGGGCAGAATGTTGTAGGGGTCTCAGCAACATGGAGTATTGCAGGATTTGAGCTAGAATCTGATTAAAAGTCTGGTAAGGCCCATCCTGAGTGGGAGAATCTCACTCCATCTCTTATGCTTTATACAGCATGGTGAGTTTCTCACTAACAGCACTGAGTTATCAACAAGGAACAAATAAACTTGAACATCTTATTTCTGTTCGGAATGGAAGTGTCAAATGTTGGACAGATTCAAAATTTTTTAAAGGCGTAGAAAAGGTAACCCTAGAATATTTGAGCAAAAGACACAGTTTCTAACTTTAAAAAAAAACAAATTTAAGCTTGATTTTATTCATTCATGAGATATTATCTCTGCTGGCCAGGCTATTTTTCTTGTCCAGAGGGTACAATGAGTCAGCCACATTGCTGCAGGTCTAGGGGAAGGACAGCAGATTTCCTTCTCGAAACAGCCAGATGGATTTTCACTATAACTGGAATACATGGTCACCATTGCACCAGCTCTTTTTTTTTCCCAGAATTTTTATTGAATTCAAGTTTTACCATCTGCCACAGTGGAATTCAAATGCATGTCTCAAGGACGTTAGTCGGAGGTTCTGCATTAATAGTCCACCGACATAAACACGACTCCAGCATCTCCCCCTTAAATGTTTTGATGTTACTTATATATAATTTGTTTTTATTGTCTCAGTCTTTGTTCCAAACTTAGTCAGCAGTGATGGAGTCCCAAGACAATAGTTTGAGATTAACTCAGTTTGTTCCTACTCTTGGTGTCATATTTAACCCTGAGTTTGAACTTCTGACCTTGTATTTCCGCTTATTTCCATCTCTGTAACATTGTGCGGTTTTTTTTAGCAGATTTCTAGCTCAGCTTGATGTTCTGGTTGTGAGTTTGCTCACTGAGCTGGAAGGTATGTTTTCAGACGTTTTGTCACCATACTAAGTTAAATCATCCGTGACCCTCCGGTGAAGTGCTAGTGTTATGTCCTGCTTTCCATTTATGTGTCTTGGCTTCTCAAGTTGGGTGATATTATTTCCTATTCTTTTTTTCTCATAGGATGGTAGATGAGGTCCAAATCGATGTGTTTATTAACTGAGTTCTGGTTAGAAAGCCAAGCCTCCAGGAATTCTTGTGCATGTCTCTGTTTAGCTTGTCCAAGGATGGATGTGTTGTCCAAGTCACAGTGGGACGAACAGTTAATGGAGAACTTCAAACAGTGTCTACAGCACAACAACACATACAGACCAAATACTTAACTACAGCTGTAATTATCCCAACACCCACAAATGAAGCTGCATCAGGACATTATTTCAACAGGCCGCAACACACTGCAGCAGCCAGGAATTACGAAGCTAGGGTACCCGATAAACACAGTCCGCTGATTTCTCAACAAACCCAGGCAAGCAGGCACAACGCGCCCAGAAATCTAGCCACATTGCCATACATCGAAGACATCTCTGAAATGACCTCCAGACTACTCAGACCCCTTGGCATCATGGTAGCCCACCAACACCCTAAAACAGTGGCTAATGAGCCTAAAGGATCAATACAAACAACTAGCAAAATGAATCCATTTACAAAATACCATGCAAGGAATGTAACAAACACTACACTAACAAACAAAACTAGCCACCAGGATACATGAACACCAACTGGCCATCAAAAGACATTACCCACTCTCACTAGTATCTTTACATACAGATGAAGAAGGACATCCCTTTGACTGGGACAATACACACATCTATCCTAGGACAAGCTAAACAGAGACATGTACGGGGATTCCTAGAGTCCCTGCATTCTAACTGGAACTCCAATAAACGTCTATTTGGACCCCATCTACCATCCTCTCAGAAAAAGAACCGGAAATGATAGCACCCACCTTAACTGCAACACAGCTGCGTTTAAACTAAATAGCGGGGGAACAAACTAGAAGTCTAAGAAGGAAATTGAAGGGAAGGTTAGAACAAGGGAAGTCCAGAAAGACAACGGTATCAATGAAGCAGAAAACTCAAAAAGGGATCATGCTGTGAGGTTGAGTGAAATAGGGGTTAATAGGAAGGGTGAGGGCAGTAACAAATTAAAAATACTATATATGAATGCACAAAATATTAGAAATAAGATGGATGAGCTTGAGGCTCTTTTGGAAATTGGCAGCTACGATATTGTGGGGATAACTGACATGTGGCTTCAAGTGGACAGAGCCTGGGAAATGAATATTCAAGGCTATACATGCTATCGCAAGGACAGACTGACGGGCAGAAGGGGTGGGGTGGCCCTGTTGGTAAGGGATGATATTCAGTCCCTTGCGTGGGGGGACCTAGAATCAGGGGATGTGTCAGTATGGATAGAGCTGAGAAATTCTAAGGGTAGAAAGACCCTTTTGGGAGTTATCTACAGGCCCCCAAACATTGGTATGGATGTAGGGTGTAAGTTGAATAAGGAGCTGAAATTGGCCTGTTGCAAATATGTTACCACAGTTGTTATGGGGGATTTCAACATGCAGGTAGACTGGGAGAATCAGGATGGTATTGGGCCTCAAGAAAGAGACTTTGTGAAAGTGCCTCCGAGATGGATTCTTAGAACAGCTGGTGCTGGAGCCTACCAGGGAGAAGGCAATTCTGGATCTGGTATTGTGCAACGAACCAGAATTGATCAGGGACCTCGAAGTGAAGGAGCCATTGGGAAGTAGTGATCATAATACAATCGGCAATTTGAAAGGGAGAGGGTACAATTGGAAGTGACAATATTTCAGTTGAATAAAGGGAACTATGGAGCTATGAGGGAGGAGCTGGCCAAAGTTCAATGGTGCAATACCTTAGCAGGGATGACAGTGGAGGAACAATGGCAGATATTTCTGGGTATAATGCAGAAGATGCAGGATTGGTTCATTCCAAAAAGGAAGAAAGATCCTATGAGGAGGCAGGGGTGGCCGTGGCTGACGAGGGAAGTTAAGAAACATAGAAAGTCAAAAGAGAAAAACTATAACATAGCAAAGATAAGTGGGAAAACGGAGGACTGGGAAGCTTTTAAAGAACAACAGAGGATTACTAAGAAGGAAATACGCAGAGAAAAAATGAGGTACGAAGGTAAACTGGCCAAAAATATAAAGGAGGATAGTAAAAGCTTTTTTAGGTATGTGAAAGGGAAAAAAATGGTTAAGACTAAAATTGGGCCCTTGAAGACAGAAACGGGAATATATTACGGGGAACAAAGAAATGGCAGAAGAATTGAATTGGTACTTCAGATCTGTGTTCACTGGGGAAGACACGAGCAATCTCCCTGAGGTAACAGTGGCTGAAGGATCTGAACTGAAGGGAATTTATATTTGCCAGGAATTGGTGTTGGAGAGACTGTTAGGTCTGAAGGTTGATAAGTCCCCGGGACCTGATGGTCTACATCCCAGGGTACTGAAGGAGGTGGCTCGAGAAATTGTGGATGTGCTGGTGATTATTTTCCAGAGTTCGATAGATTCAGGATCAGTTCCTGCGGATTGGAGGGTGGCTGATGTTATACCACTTTTTAAGAAAGGAGCGAGAGAGAAAGCAGGAAATTATAGACCAGTACGTTTGACCTCAGTAGTGGGAAAGATGCTGGAGTCAATTATTAACGTTGAAATTACGACACATCTGGATAGTAGCAACAGGATAGGTCAGAGTCAGCATGGATTTATGAAGGGGAAATCATGCTTGACTAATCTTCTGGAAATTTTTGAGGATGTAAGTCAGAAGATGGACAAGGGAGATCCAGTGGATGTAGTGTACCTGGACTTTCAGAAAGCCTTTGATAAAGTCCCACATAGGAGGTTAGTGAGCAAAATTAGGGAGCATGGTATTGGGGGCAAAGTACTAACTTGGATTGAAAATTGGTTGGCTGACAGAAAACAAAGAGTAGTGATAAACGGCTCCCTTTCGGAATGGCAGGCGGTGACCAGTGGGGTACCGCAGGGATCAGTGCTGGGACCGAAGCTTTTTACAATATATATTAATGATATAGAAGATGGTATCAGCAATAACATTAGCAAATTTGCTGATGATACTAAGCTGGGTGATAGGGTGAAATGCGAGGAGGATGTTAGGAGATTACAGGGTGACCAGGACAGGTTAGGTGAGTGGTCAGATGCATGGCAAATGCAGTTTAATGTGGACAAACGTATGGTTATCCACTTTGGTGGCAAGAACAGGAAGGCAGATTACTACCTAAATGAAATCAATTTAGGTAAAGGGGCAGTACAGAGAGATCTGGGTGTTCTTGTACACCAGTCAATGAAGGTAAGCATGCAGGTACAGCAGGTAGTGAAGAAAGCTAATAGCATGCTGGCCTTCATAACAAGAGGGGTTGAGTATAGAAATATAGAAGCAAAGAGGTTCTTCTGCAGCTGTACAGGGCCCTGGTGAGACCACATCTGGAGTATTGTGTGCAGTTCTGGTCTCCAAATTTGAGGAAAGACATTCTGGCTATTGAGGGAGTGCAGTGTAGGTTCACGAGGTCAATTCCTGGAATGGTGGGACTATCTTATGTTGAAACATTGGAGCAACTGGGCTTATATACCCTTGATTTAGAAGACTGAGAGGGGATCTGATTGAGATGTATAAGATTATTAAAGAATTGGACACTCTGGAGGCAGGAAACATGTTTCCACTGATGGGTTAGTCCCGAACCAGAGGACACAGCTTAAGAATAAGAGGTAGGCCATTTAGGACAGAGATGAGGAAAAACTTCTTCACCCAGAGAGTGGTGGGTGTGTGGAATGTTCTGCCCCAGAAGGCATTGGAGACCCTGTCTCTGGATTCACTTATGAAAGAGTTGGATAGAGCTCTCAAGGATAAAGGAATCAAGGGTTATGGAGATAAGGCAGGAACAGGATACTGATTAAGGATGATCAGCCATGATCATATTGAATGGTGGTGCAGGCTCGAAGGGCAGAATGGCCTACTCCTGCACCTATTGTCTATTGTCTGTTAACAAACCAAGACACATGAATAGAAAGCAGGACAGAACACCAGCGCTTCACCGGAAGCTCACTGATGATGACGAAGCATCTGAAAACAAACCTTCCAGCTCAGCGAGCTAACTTGCATCCAACATTGTCTGTCTTTGGCCCTAGCTCAGCTTGTCTGGTGAACACCTTTGTTCATGCCATTGTCACTTCAAGTCTCTTTTTAAAAAAATCTCAAGTCTTTATTGTTTTAAATTCTTGGCAGCTCTGACATTGTCCCTCCATTAACACTGAATACTGCCTGTGCCTAGTCACATTGTAACCGTTTCCCCTCTGTTCCTGGTAAGCATCATCTTTACTTTGAAATGCTTGTCCTTGTTCTCAAGTCCTCCACCCCTCAACCCCTGTAATTTCTGTCTTTCTCCCCCTCTCCTATCCCTGTAATTTCTGTCTTGCCCCCACCCCTGTAATGTCTGTCTTACACCCCCCCACCTTGTAGTTTCTGTTTTTCCACCCCTCTCACTCCTGTAATTTCTGACTTCCCCCTCCACTGTAATTTTTGTCTTCCCCCCCCACCTGTAATTTCTCTCTTCCCCCTCCTACCCCTGTAATTTCCTCCATCTCTACAGCTCTTGATCTTCTGCCCCTTTATGTCTCCTGATTAAATTGCTACCTTGAATTCAGCTGCTGGAGTGTGCCAAGTCTAGAAGTCACACTGCTCTCTCCTTTTTAAGATGCTCCTTAAACTCTATCTCTCTGAGCAAATTTTTGGTCATTTGTCCTAATCTAGTTTGGTGATGCATTTTATTTGAGAAAGCATGTATTTTATTATATTGAAGAGGCTGTACATAAGATGCACAGACCACACAGCTTTTTCTATACGGATGTGATTGTGAAAACAAGTGACTAGTTAATTGGTGTTTTTTTTAAACCTTGTCCATTGCCAACTTTATGTACCTTTTATAAACTCCCTAGCCCAAGGAATGTGAGTTGCTGCTCTGTTGCCTTAAGTAAAGCAGCAAATGTGCAGCAGGTGGCACTGTTGCACTGCGGTAATATTGTGAAGCAGCTTTGGAACATGTTAAGGTGCTACTGGGGTTCGGGATTCACTTGTGCTAAGGATCTTCCTTTCTCAAAATGGAATGAGGAAAAATAATCCAAGTGCTGCTGCTGAGCTGCATGTTAACTCTTTGTTTCTAGCCATTGTCTTGATCAAGCAGCAAAACATTGTATAGAAAGATTTAATGCTTGGGAAACCCTTAAATTGCTCCAACTAAGCAAACATTAATATGACAACTTTATGTTAAATGATGGTTTCAGTGGGATGCATTTTCAGCTTGAGAAACTGTGTGGAGATGTACAACTCCCCCAGGCTGATAGGAAAGCAGGTAAAAGGTAAAATTGTCAACGTCCAATAGGGGTGTTTGTTAGAGAGAAGTGACTGGTTAATGGGTTGAACTTGGGGTCACCCTCCCTCAGGCGAGGGAGGGGAGGTTGAGAAGGCAGAACCTTTATGGTGACCTCAGCCACTGTGGGAATTGAACCCTTGCTATTGGCCTCACTCTGCAGATCAGTCGTCGTGCTATCTGACCGAAAGCTAAAGCTTGTGGATACTGCAGAGCTCCACACCTGACTCGGTCGTCCCCAATTTTTCTCCTGTGTGCTGTCTGCAAGGGCCTGAATAGAAGTCAGTGTTGTTCCCCTGCTCTTTCACCACTTCCAGATCCATGACTAGAATTTGTCCCTAATCAACATAACTTGGCACTCTCCTGCAGAGAGAAAAGGAGTTTGTGTTTAGGTGGCATCTCAGCCAAAGCACTTCCCAGCCACTTTTTGATAGTCACTGCTGTAATGGGAGATACTTTGCATAACTGGGATCTTGCTATGTGATAGCACATAGAAATTCCTGATGAAGAGCTTATGCTTGAAACATCGATTCTCCTGTTCCTCGGATACTGCCTGACCGGCTGTGCTTTTCCAGCACCACAGGTTTTGACTCTGATCTCCAGCATCTGCAGTCCTCACTTGCTCCTTCTTGCTATGTGATGGTCAGTTCTGAAGAGGGGTCACTGGACCCGAAACATTAATCCTGCTTTCTCTCCATAGACGCTGCCAGAGCTGAGTTTCTCCAGTAATTTCTGCTTTTGTTTCAGATTTCCAGCAGCAGCAATTATTTGGTGGTTTTTTTTGTGTGCTAATGATTAGTTTTGTTTTGTGATGTTGGGGGGTAAGAATCAAAACACTGCATTTGAAAATATTTAAAATTTATCAAGCACATGTTAAAAGCCCCTGAGGGATCATTCACCCCCGAATAGTTTGTTTTTAAGTTCTTCTGATATGTTAGATCTAAATTTATTCTGGAGTCTATAAGAAATATGAGCTAGGGGAACAAAAACAGAAATTACTGGAACAACTTAGCAGGTCTGGCAGTACCTATGTAGAGAAAGCAGAATTAATGGTTTGGATCCAGTGACCCTTCTTCAGAACTGTAAGAGGCCATTCAGCCCCTTGATCCTATTCTACCATTCAATGAGATCATAACCGACCTACCTATGTTACCGTTTTACTGCACTATCCCTGCAGCTCTTGATGTTTGTAATAGGTGGGAATTCATTTATCTCTGTCTTTAATATACTGTACTGAGCTACCACAGCTCTACGGTGGAAAATTCCAATCATTCACTAACCTCCAAGTCTCCCATCATTACAGTCTTGGACCAAACATAGACAGAAGAGCTGAATCCAAGGGGTGAGTGAGGGTGATTACCCCTTTTGCTAAAAGGCAGCAGTTGCGAATGGTAGCGAGGAGTTGCAGCAAAGCAGGAATCAATGGGAATCGGGTCAGGGGTTGGGAATAACTTCCCCCACTGCTTGGAATTGCATCCAGCACAGTGGAAGACAGTGGTGGTTGTTGGAGGTCAGTAATCTGTGGCACAAGCAGTTCTTTGGGCTAGTGTCCTAGGCCTAATCATCTTCTGCAGCTTCATTGACGATCTTGCCTCCATCCCCATTCCTGACCAGGAGAGAGATCGAGCCCAGAGTGGAGGGGAAGAGAGAGATCGAGCCTTCCCGGGGAAAAGCCCAGCATGGACTCTGCAGGCCCACGAATAATGAAGGACAGTAATTTGGAACAGAGCTGAAAATGTGTTGCTGGAAAAGCACAGCAGGTCAGGCAGCATCCAAGGAGCAGGAGAATCGACGTTTCGGGCATGAGCTCTTCTTCAGGAATGTGGAAAGTGTGTCCAGCAGGCTAAGATAAAAGGTAGGGAGGAGGGACTTGGGGGAGGGGCGATGGAGATGTGATAGGTGGAAGGAGGTCAAGGTGAGGGTGATAGGCCGGAGTGGGGTGGGGGCGGAGAGGTCAGGAAGAAGATTGCAGGTTAGGAGGGCGGTGCTGAGTTCGAGGGATTTGACTGAGACAAGGTGGGGGGAGGGGAAATGAGGAAACTGGAGAAATCTGAGTTCATCCCTTGTGGTTGGAGGGTTCCCAGGCGGAAGATGAGGCGCTCTTCCTCCAACCGTCATGTTGCTATGGTCTGGTGATGGAGGAGTCCAAGGACCTGCATGTCCTTGGTGGAGTGGGAGGGGGAGTTGAAGTGTTGAGCCACGGGGTGGTTGGGTTGGTTGGTCCGGGTGTCCCAGAGGTGTTCTCTGAAACGTTCCGCAAGTAGGCGGCCTGTCTCCCCAATATAGAGTTGGAACACCTAATCTATTTCTTTATTTTTCTATTTTTTACCTCTGTCCCTTGCACTTGAGATGGTGACGTTGTACATTTTTTCACTTTACTCCTCTAGCCCTGTACTTGAGTATATGTGACAGTAAAGCCTAATTCTAACTTTAAATTGGCTGTGACATTTCCCACATTGCAGCAGCATTCTGTGATGTGTAAAGGTGCTACGTAAATGTAAATTACTTTCTACAGGGATATCAGTGACCTATTAAGAAGGTAAATATGGGAGTGTGACTGAGTTTACATCAACCCCCACCATGTGAACAGCAGCTAAAACTTCACAGACTGAATATACTGACTCACCATTTGCTGACCCTACTTCCTGAATGCACAACATTGTAAAACATAAATAGAAAATGTGAAAAGCCTGTGGTGATGTGTGATGTGGAAAATCATAAGACATAAAGAGTAAAGATAAGCTTTGTGTTTTTAGCACTAGAATAGTTTTGATCGTATGCAAGATGACCTCTGAAAAACACACAATGGTCTAATCTTTGTTCCTTCGAGAATATCAATATGCAGTACCTGAGTTTTTAAAGAAGCCTTTTGTTCTTAGCAAACATTGTAGATAGCTGGAGTCCTCCTGTATAACTACAGTTGCACTAGTAACTCAGTTAATGTAAACCTCAAGGGGAGAAGACCCATCCAATAAAGGCTGGAGAAAGGGCAAACCTGACGAAAATGGATCACCCAAAAAGTGCGCATCTACACTTGCCAACTCTCGCTGGCTTCTTGAAGGTTTACTTGCGTGTCACGCAGAGTCCAGGGACACAACCTCACAGTCCGGCCGTTGGTCAGTCCTTGAGTAGATCCTGCCTCTCTGAATCAGTTAGAAAAAAATTACATTGAGTGATACTTTCTTGACTGAGAATCAGCTGTCAACGAAAAACGAAGCAACAAAGTATGCAAATATTCTTGACTCTGTCATTCCCTCCCAACGTCTCATTGCCTCCCTTTCCTCCATTCCAGTGTTCCTATAGTGAGACTCATTAACTCTATCCTCAATCACTCACACCCTTTGATCCCAGTGATTGGATTTAAAATCCAAGGATTTCATTTGAAATTCCCTTCATAATCTTGTCCCACTCATCTCAAGAATGTTAACACACTGTTCCTTGAGCTCTGAACTCTTATTTGTCCTCCCTTTTACTTTGACTAATAACCATCATCTAACCTGGTCCAGTCTTAAAGGCTGTCTCCTTCAAATGTCTCTTGCTTGTTTTTGTATCCTCCCTAAATCTATTGACATTCCAACTAGGAAATAATGAACAGGGTGGAACTCTTCATGAAATGAGAGGCTGGGAGGGTATTTAAGATTATGAAAGGATTTTGATATATTAGCTACTCAAATCATATTTCCCCTTGGGGGGGTGGGGGATGTCTGAACCAGCAACCTTTAACATAAATAAGTCATGAATAAATCCAGTACAAAGTTCAAGAGAGATTTCATCACTGAGGAAGTGAAGATAATGCGGAACTCGCCAATAGACTGAGGTGAATAACATCAATGCATCTAAGACAGCGAGTGAGAGAAGACTCATATGGAAGATAAACACTGCAATGGGCCGAATGGCCTGTTTCTGCGCCTTAAATTCATTAAATTGTCACCCTCAATTCTCTTCCTTCTTTCATGAAACATGGTGACTTCTAACAGTACAAACCTTTCCTACAACCTCTTTCTTTAGTTGTTGTGAGAGCCTTCCCAACTCCCCTGAAAAGGCCCAGTGCCTGTATTTTTCCATCTTTTGTGAGGTTAAGATTCAGGTGCTTCATCAATGTAGGGTCTGTGCTGGAGAGATGGAATCGACTCCTGATGAGATTATCATTCCCAGGACAGGAGCTAACATGAAGAGATGGTGGGCTGGTCAGTGACAGGAGGCTGGTAAAGATGTGAATGAGATTTTGTACTGAAACCTGAAATTTCCAGCGTGCCTCTGAAAAGTGCTAATACAAACAACGAGGATTTTAACAGGTGCTTCTGAGCTGTTCACTGGGCTGTGAGAACGAGCCGAGAATTTAATCAGCGATTAATTTTATCATATTGACTTTGCAGTTTGCGACAAAATGTCAACATTAGCTCTGTCAACAATGAAAGAGTTGCTATTTGTACAGCCAACAGTGAGATGGCAATGACACAAAGAACATTGGAGGTCACAGGGAAGGGAAGAGGGGCTTTATTACAGTTTTCTGGACAAGTGTAAATGGTACAGTATGTGGAGTAGGTATTCACATTATTCACATTGTCCAGTTATTGCTCATGGCTGGTGCACGTGAGATGGAGGAATTACATTGGGCGGTACTTGGTAATCCAGTTCTCATTGTGTTTGTCTCATGGGTGGATTCACCTGTAATCCCTATGAAAATATTGACCCTGAGCACCTACACTTTGTTCTCCAGTGAGCATAACAACTGTCAAGTGTTTGTAGGGACAAATATCACATGGTCATGCAGCCTTGCCAATGGAAAACTCAACTTAATGAGCGATTAACTGCTTCCTAATCAGCTTGTCCTTCATCCTTGCTGAAGGAGACTGTTTTCCCAGCTCCTTGCCTGTGTTGTTTTACTGAGTCCCAGGGATGAAAGTGTTCCAGAGTTCACTGTTCCTCAGGCATGTGTCCTGCCAACTGCTTTGGTGACACAGGCAGGAGCTGCCTCCTTTCTTTGTGCTTCTTGTTCAGAAGATCACAGGCTCCAGTCCAAGAACCTGGCCTGGCTCTCCCACTGAGGGAGTGCTGCACTGTCAGGGCTGCATCCATCGCCATCAAATGCTAAACCAGCGTTCCCTCTGGTGAATGCACACGGCCTCATGTAATATTTTAAGAAGGAGCAGCAGAGGTTCCTTCCCGTTCATTATTTAGCCCAGTCATTTATCACATTACTATTTAGAGAGGTCGACAGCATAGTAAAAGGCCCCTTGGAACACTGGGTCTGCGCTGGTCAATAAACAAGCACCTGTCTATTCTAATCCCATTGCCCAACATAACCTGATAAACCTAGGTATCGTAAATGCACATTGAAATATTGCTGAGATTATGAGGGGTTGTGCCCCTATCTCCCAGACAGGCAGTGAGCTCTGGATGCCAACATGAATAAGGAACAGAAAGACTGAAGTTCTGAATAAGAGACTAGACTCAAAAGGTTAACTGTTTTTCTCTCTCCACAACTGCTACCTGACCTGCTGAGTTTCTCCAGTACGGGCTGTTTTCAGCATTTTGCATTTCTTTATCTGTTAACAATCCCTGTCCCATTGATAACAATTAATCGCTCCAATTCTAACCCCTTGCACATCCACGATTTTAATCGACCCACCATTGGTGACGCTGCCTCCAGTTACAGTTGGTTCTTGATTCATGTGGTTACATTGGACTTTACTCCCTGTCATTTCATCAACACGCCTGGTTTGTGACAACGTTATTACTATTAATCACTGATATGTGGACAAAGGTGTAAATGATGCTGGAGGTGGTCTTTATTGGATATTTGGCACTGATTCCTTCCTCTCAGAGGGCAGTGTTTCATTACTAAGTCCCTTACTCACTGTTTCAGCCTATATCCAGCTCTGCCTGGGGCCATTCCATAACTGGTGTCAAATCTCACTTGTAATCAGCATGAGCCTTATTTCAAATATCCAATAAAGGATGGCAACAAGAACTGTCCATGACTGGCAGTGGTCAATGCCGTCTCTGGTAGTGGGAATGGAGACACTGCATTGTGAAATATAGCACAAAGAGCTATTCTCTGTTAAATAAATGTCAAATTGGTCTTGATGGGACACCTGCACCAGCCAACCCCACCGCACCATGGCTGAACACTTCAATTCCCCCTCCCTGGGGATCCTGGCCCTCTTTCATCGCCAAACCCTAACCACCTGACACCTGGATGAAGAACGCCTCATACTCTGCCTTGGAACCCTGCAACCACACAGGATAAATGTGGATTTCAACAGTTTCCTCATTCCCTTCCCCCCACATTATCCCAGTTCCAAGCCTCCAACTCGGCACAGACCTCTTGACCTGTCCATCGTCTTTCCCATCTATTCGCTCCACCCTCCTCTCCGACCTATCACCTTCTCTCCCAGCTTCATCTACCGATTACATTCTCAGCTACCTTCCCCCCAACCCCACCCCCCTCCACCCCCTATTTATCTCCCAGCTCTCCAGCCCACAAGCCTCATTCCCAATGAAGGGCTTATGCTTGAAACCTCGATTCTCCTGCTCCTCGGATATTGCCTGACCTGCTGTGTTTTTCCAGCATCACACTCTTGACCTTGATCATTTCTAGGAAGGTAACCTGACTCTGAGAGGAGTTGACGGGGTACATGGTTTAAAATAAAAGATCACTCATTTAAGACAGAGGTGAGGAAAAAAAATATTTGTGAAGGATGTGAAGCTTTGGAATTCCCGTCCTCAAGAGGCACTGCAGAATCTTTCAATATTTTAAAGGCAGAGGGAACTGAATCTTGATGGCCAATGGGGTGAGAGGTTATTGGAGGTGTGTAAGAATATGGAGTTGAGTTTAAAATCAGATCAGCCACGATCTTACTGAATGGGGGAGAGGTTTGAAGGGCTGAATGGCCCACTTTTGTTTCTTTAGTAAAACCAAAATACTGCAGATGTTGGGAATCTGACACAAACACAGCAGGAGAAACTCAGTAGGACTGGCAGTGTCTACAGAGTGAGAAACACAGAGTAAATGTTTCAGTCAATGACCGTTCATCAGTCTTATCATTGAGAATGTTAACAGGGTTGTTGTTGGGAAAAGGTTTTATTGATGACAAGAAACAACGTTTAGTTGTAATTTTTCACAAGCCAAGTGGGTTCTATGTTGCTGTAAACCTTATTGGCTGTCTTGGCTAGATTGTTGATTAAATCCCTTGAGGAATGAGCAATTCCTATAGTTTCTTGTGTCCACAGTCTGATTGGAGAACTCACTTCTGCTTTCTCCTCCCTGACTGCTTTCTCCCCTCTCTTTATCTTCTCCCTGCTAAAGGGGACTTGTCTCCAATCTATTTCACACATACGTCTTTGTCAGAGAGCGTGAGCATAGCTGTGTACATTTCCCAGCCTGAATCCCACTGAGAAGTGTTAGCTTATTCACTCCCCTAACGCAGATTCAATAAAGTCAGTATAATATCCTCACAAATAATGATGCAACCAAACAATGGAACCCAAAACCCTCTTTTTTGAAGATCACAGTGGGTCAAACAGTGTCCATGGAGAAAGAGGAAGGTAACGTTTCAAGTCTAGATGACTCTTCTTCAGAGCTTCTTCAGAGTCAATTAAGCTCGAAATATTAGCTTGCTCTCTCTCCATGGATGCTGCCTGACCCATTGGGATCTCCAGCATTTGTTGTGTTCACTACAGATTCCAGCACCTGCAGTAATTTGCTGTCATCCTCTTTGAATTACAAAATGCATCAATCTGCATTTGTATATTATCTTAAATATCATAAAAAACAGACACAGGCTCTTAGAGTCATAGAGTCATAGAGATGTACAGCATGGAAACAGACCCTTCAGTCCAACCCGCCCAGGCTGACCAGATATCCCAACCCAATCTAGTCCCACCTGCCAGCACCCGGCCCATATCCCTCCAAACCCTTCCTATTCATACACCCATCCAAATGCCTATTAGATGTTGCAATTGTACCAGCCTCCACCACTTCCTCTGGCAGCTCATTCCATACACGTACTACCCTCTGTGTGAAAAAGTTGCCCCTTAGGTCTCTTTTATATCTTTCCCCTCTCACCCTAAACCGATGCCCTCTAGTTCTGGGCTCCCCAACCCAGGGAAAAAACTTTTTCTATTTACCCTATCCATGCCCCTTATATAAGGTCACCCCTCAGCCTCTGACGCTTCAGGGAAAACAGCCCCAGCCGGTTCAGCCTCTCCCTATAGCTCAAACCCTCCAGCCCTGGCAACATCCTTGTAAATCTTTTCTGAACCCTTTCAACTTTCACACCTTTCCGATAGGAAGGGGACCAGAATTGCACACAATATTCCAACAGTGGCCTAACCAATGTCCTGTATAGCCGCAACATGATCTCCCAACTCCTGTACTCAATACTCTGACCAATAAAGGAAAGCATACCAAACGCCTTCTTCGTTATCATATCTACCTGCGACTCTACTTTCAAGGAGCTATGAACCTGCTCTCCAAGGTCTCTTTGTTCAGCAACACTCCCTAGGACCTTACCATTAAGTGTATAAGTCCTGCTAAGA